>NC_091949.1:10837895-11152061 GCF_041260155.1 Ptychodera flava | reverse complement strand
TTTTTGATCTGAATCCCAGATATTTGGCCAAATTTCATGAGTTTACTCTGTGAATCCTGGATGACAGACTATATGAAAATACTATATCATTTACAATTAGTTCACCTTTACCGAGAAAATGACTGTAAAAATAACAAGGAAGCTTCCTTAACCCTTTCACCCCCAGTTCCCTGTATACAGTTCCAACTTTACCATAGAAAACAATGGATTTGGGACAAACCATGGTGGTGAAAGGGTTAAACTAAGGAAGCTTCCTCAAACCTTTCAAGTAAAAAATACCGTCAAGGACAGTGTGCTCACATTCAGTTTGAATTGGTCCATTCAAGAAATATTTAAACCAGGAAAAACAAGAATGACAAAAGCAAATAAGGTCTCCAACTTAGGTACTGGAGGTCATCTTTAGGAACATGCATATCAACTTCTATAGCAATGGGACAAGCAGATCCTAAATACATATGTCAACAACAAAAAATAGACAGAGAAGGTTTGATGAAAAGAAAAGGTGGGAGTGGGTAAAAAAATGTACAAGGGATCTGGTAAAAAAGTAATGCCACCTCATCAATCTTCTAAACCCTACCCCCTCCTGAATATCAAATGTTCCATCCCTTGGTATTACATAAGGCCAGATAGCAGGAAATGTATTTACAACCTTGGGGAGTTTTTTAATTAATGCAATGAGTGTTATCATCCTAATGTAAACAGCACTTAAGTTAGTTACAGATAGTGAAATGCCTTCCACTGTGGGCGGTGATTTCAACATCTGGAATTATCCTGGATCCAAATTCCTCATCAGTTCTTGTATGTCTTACATAGTAAGGTACCACCACTATTTCGTGGTTCAAGATGGCCCCATTGCCTTTGTCATCATCTATATGTTCCTTGGACCTGGTAAATTTCATAGTTTACCTTGAATGATAACGATTATTGGACCTGATTTGATGTCTATTACATAGAAAAATTGCTAAAATTGGTCTGCAATGAAATAATTCACCTCAGCTTTGTTTTCTGGATCAAATTTTCCTACAAATTGATACCAAATATGACAAAATTATGTTCATAGCCTTCAAAACTGTCTCACAACATATCCTGGGTTGGTGTAGGTCATTTAAGGTCACAAACTGAGAAAATTACCTAAAATATACAAATTTGGGAGTTTCCCAACACTTTGAGCAGAAAATTTATCTAATAACATCCTTCGGGACTTTATACCAAATTACAAAGCTATCAAACAAGTTATTTTGAGAACAAGTTTTCTTGACCAAAAATGACAACATTGTCTTAAAAATACAAATTTGTATATTTCAGGACAATTTCCACATATCTAACTATTGCCATCTCTGTACGTCTGTGTACCAAATATAAAAGCTGTCTGTCCAGGGGTTTTAAAAAGAAAATACTGTTTAAGATTTTTTTGACCAAAAATGACAAAATTGCTCCAAAATAGTAATTTTCTCAATTTTGTCATAATTTCAACAAATTTGAAGAGTAACACCCTTGCAAAGATCCAATCCAAATTTGAGAGCGATCGGGCTGGCTGTTTCAGAGAAGAAGAATTTTTACTGAAAATGAGAAAAATCACCAAAAAGTTCAGTAAAAATACAAAATTAAGGATATCTTCACAATATCCATAAAACTGTGTAAGGTTTACCTAAGGTACTTGCACACAAATTTTCAAAGCAATCAAAACAGCAGTTCTTGAGATATTAATTCTTGACCATTTTCACATTTTGTAAGCTCATCTGCATAATTTTGGCAATGCAGACTTCATTTGAGCAAAATCCCATCTATAGCCCAGGATGCATCCACACACCAAATACAAAGCTGAAATGTGCAGCGGTTTGGGTGTTTTTGATGTTGACAGACATACTGTACGTACATACATACATGTACATACATACATACATACATACATACATACATACATACAGACGTCATCGACTTCAGCTTATACGATAAACTCACATTGGTATAACCAAATGTGAGCTAAAAAGGCATGCAAGAACACACAAACATAAATTTAAGTCTGACTATTTCGACAATATGAAATGTCTTTTATCACTTCAAAGAACTTTTTAATATTCTAAACATGTGGTTCATTGCCCTCTAGTACAAGAGTGATCTTCCAGTCATGGCAGTTCTCTCTTCATACCTTCAAGTTAAACAATTAATTTTTCTCAAATTCACTGTGTTTCCTTATCGTGAAATCGGATACTTTGTGTGGTTCTAAGAATAGGCCAGGTATAACTAATTATTCAAGAAATGTGGTATTTTGCATACTATGATAGTCAAAGTCCAATGCAGACTCGTCTACTCCATATCTTTCTGTGACATGAATATCAATAAACCATGCGAGTACTTAGCATTCCCTTTAGGTCCATGACCCCTAACATTACAGGTCCATGACCCTGGTTTTACATGGCCTCCTACAACCGTAGCTATGTCATGCAAGGTACACTAAGACCTGCACATGGAGTGTACAAGTGCTACAATGAATGGATATTTCAATGTATGTCCTTGCTCACTACTGATTTGAGACAAAGAGAGATCCACGGCCAAAACTGATAATTCAATAATCAGACAATAAAATTCACACAAACTGAATAAGAAAAACTATGTTATAGTTTCAAACACCTTAATGTCATGTGCTCACAGAGAATTGTGACACAGAAGTAAGTGTGACTAAACACATGAAATGATTACATACTCATCTAAAGGTTCGGATCAGTATCTATTTATCAGGTCACAGCAATAAATTTATTTCTTAATATCAAAAGGAAAGCAGAGAAGAAAATAAATCTCACGTTAATGTTTCAAATCAATACTCACCTCCATTTTTGCATTTGACCATCGCGGAACCTCTACAACCATATTAAAAACAGTTTTCTGCAAAAAGTGAATCAAATAATGTTGGAGTTATGTATTATGTACCGGTAAAACTTTGAGGTCTTTTCATGTAATTGCATGCACAGGGAATGGTGAACTCACTGCGGGGAGACAAACTGTTAAGGTAGTATGAGCCTCCAAGTGAAAAACTTAAAACTTTTGCTCAAACTTTCCTCAAGGAATATTTCAACCATTCTCTTTCAAAATCAAAAATCAAAATTGGAGGTTACCATGCAAATTTTGGCACAAGAGACGAATAACCCAAGATTAACTGATATTTGAAATTCAAAATTGCCACCATCCCTGTGTTAACTCTATGGAAAAAAAACAAAATTTTTGATTTTCGAAAAACTATGACGGTGAAAAGTTTTCTTACACCAAGAGCTTTTAAATGAACCCCCACAAGTGGTAGATCAGGTAAGAATTATTAAAGTTTGAGAGTGACGTGAATATCTGTCCCTTAGGTGCATTCTACCTTAAACATCTGCTACAGTGAAAATTACACATTGAACAACTGCAATATTTTTGAAATTGCAATATTTTTGTTTTTGAAAAATCTATTTCCACAACTTTTTTCGTTTTTGTAAAATTGTTTAACTCAAATAGTGATATAAGCCAGAAAAGCTTTTTCCCCTTTCAATGAAGTTAATCTTGTTGAGCAAGAAATAATTATTCAATGACCAGCTTTAATCAGAAACCTTCATCTGAAAGGTTCTAAAAACTTTGTGTAGAATTTATCTAAGTCTGAATAAAAACTTAAGATTTTTTTGTCATTTTCAGATGATAATTCAAAACTTTCAATGTCTAGATTCATCTTTATGTGACCTGCTGATATTTATTTCACGGTCAGTGAATGAATTTGAAGCTTTTAATTTGAAGCTTTTTAATTACAAAATAATTTTTTGTTTGTGTTTACTTCTGCAAGTAGGTTACTGGCACTCACCTCGGCATTTGCATGAAGAGGTATATCATGGAATGGAGACACGAATCCATTGGCACCCTCTGGAAAATAATTCAAACCAGAATCAGGTAATTTTATCGAGTCATTGTTGGAAATAAATAAGAAACGTTAACATATAGGCTTTGTAAATATATTGAAATAAATTGGTCTCTTGTTAGAGCAAAATTTGAACAATAACCCCTATTGCAGGAGAATATGGCAAGAGGTCTGGGTACATTGCACCACATGGAGCACAAGCCACTAAGCGGAGTGCTACATGGACAACTTTGTATCCAAATCATATGTAAACCTTCCTATATATACATGTAGGTGTATTCCATTCTATCATATCATTATTATTGAGTTTCTGGCATGTAAAAGTTGATTTTCCAGTACTTTTCCAGCAGAAAAGTAGCAAGCAGAATAAACCATTGAGCCATCGTTACTGAATGAATTTCAGTGCCTTAGACCAAGAATCGGCAATGCTATGGATACTATGCGCCCCTACTCGACTTTGGCCGCGAAACTAACCCAGATGACAGTGATGGACGTACAGTGGTGAATGATTTAATAGGTCAATTCTATGAGCAAAATTCCTGAACAGTATCACCACTCTTTCATTTAATCATTTCCATGCATTTTAGAACAGTAAATCATTTCATTAGTTCTAAAGCCCATTTTTCAACTATCTATATTAAGTGCTCCCTGTCTCGCCATTAACCTTCTACTGATATGCGAGTTGAGAGCCCTGTTTTAAAGCACTGCCAGGTATGTTGCTAACAATATACCACAGCAAACATAAGCTCTCTTCCACTCGGAATGGTGCAATGGCAAGATTGGCACACTGATATAATATAATAGCTGTTTCATTCACAATCTCTTCAAGGGATACAATAATGTTTTTTTCATATGTGAAAAATTTACCATGACCTCAAATATGCATATTATGAGTGAAACGGTAAACCTGGATTTTAAACTTACTGATGACTTACAGCATGTTTTAGTTGGCATTGTAAAAGAATCGCTCTTATTGTTTGAAATAAACAAAACCAAATAATGACGTTGACTTGTTGAATAGATCACTGCCACAATGCTGAGGTGTTACATGTGAACAGTAACCTTAATGCTTTCACCAGCATGGTTTGGCCCAAACCCATTGTTATGAATGGTGATTTTGGACTAATTTACAGGAAATTGGGAGAGAACAGGTTAAATAAAAGGCATAAAACTCCTGCCATGTAACTGTGGCTACATGCCTTTCTTGTTGTTACATGTACCCTGTAAAATCTGTTAAACATTTGTAATAACCACAAAGCAACAAGCATTCAATAATGTCGATGCAGTGTTAACTGAGAAGTATTTTCCATCAACCTGTTCACGCTGTAAACAGGTCCATACTCACCACTGATAACATATTCAGTTTGGCTAAAAACCATGGCGATGAAAGGGTTGAGCAAATATAGTAAATCATGGGTTTGGCAACGTGAAGTTGAAGTGCTAGTTTGCCAGGTAAAATTTGACCTCTTCTCACTGTAGTGCCGGAATATTTTAAAATTCAGGAAACCCTTTATAATGAATGTCTTCACGTTCAAGCAGATGCAATCCTTGTTCATGTTTGTGGGTTAAAAATTGTGTTGAATTTAAATATTGGGATTTGTTTGACGTCTACATAAATGGAATTTACAAGGTCAATGCCATGTCACAGTGTAACTGTTTCAGTTAATCATGATTTGAACTGGGACATGCTTTTGACATGACCTTTGAACTCATTGACCAGATTCACAGGCTTTTTGTCTCGAGTGTAAAAAAAAGAGTCCGCCTGTTCACATTTGTAATTTAATTCAACCATGATGATGATGTTGCCACAGCAACAGGATGCATCATGCTGATGGCCACTGTGAACAATGAAATAATCTGAGAGACACATGTGTTGCCCTTCATCCGAGCAATGTCCACTGAATGATGAGTGTCAGCTGTGAGTTACATGCACACAACTGATTTGCAAAGCTATTGTTATGCGAAGAATGCGAACTTTGATTCATCCGGCTGCTATTTACGGATGACAAACTGAAAGTGAAACAAAACACAACTCTATATGTGTTCTACACTAAATTTTGAAACCCAACCACAAAACTCATTTTCACACACTAAAGCTACAGTACAATATTGGAAATATTTGAAATAGAGCAAATGATTGAAATTTACTGTAGTACTTAAAAAATACTGTTGAAAATTTGTACCCTGAATTCATACATTGCAATTACTTTACATGAAGTTGACAATTTTTTAATTTTCTTTTCAAAACCTTTTCAGCAACAATGTCTTTCTCCTATGAATCTTTCATTCATTTGTATTCACACTCTGTGCTCTGATTGAATGTATCTCTTTGTTGAGACTTTTACTATGGTAACAACAGACCAATCAACTGATGGGAGTTACATACATGTACAGCATGTCAGTATTTCTTGTACCTCCCTACCAGGTTGATAAGTCCATAATTTATTTTGTGTGACATCAGAATATCAGCCATAAAGACATCATCAATCTGTTCATTTATCATTTCTGAGAACAGAATATCAAATATGTCATCAAGTTCATGATCAACTTTCAAAATGCTTATTTCAATAAACCAGAAAACATTGTCACAACATCCTTCGATACTAAGTTTACCCTTCAATTAAAACAAATTGCCTTGTCATGACAGGGCACCAGCGTAGTTAATAGTAAATAACAGTTTTAGTGATACTCATGGTTTATGGAGGGACTCTGCTATACTTTTAAAGATTCAATTTGCAAAGTGTATACAGAACTGTGATTAAAAGGTCTCCAGTACCTGCCACAGAAATACTTCATTCTCATTTGCGTCTCATTAATTTGGCTGTGAACATGTTGTCATGGCAACACTATCAGATGCTTGTATTTGCCAGGGCCACAGTACGTTCAGATATTCAAAAGTAGGCCACAAAAAGACAAAGTTTTTACCTTTAAACATTTCAAGAATACATCTGACATTGGCAATGCTGGCGGTATGATGACGAACATATTTTTCCAACAGTATAAAGTCACCAAACAACTGCAATTATGAGACATATTTTTTTATGTTTTAAAGCTGTTGAGGCTTTCGCTTTCTGACCTTTAACCTTGAAGTTTTGAATAAAAATTTTCTCCTATGTGAACTGGAACTGTAATAATTGTGTATATCATTGATCTTTTTTCAATGATACCATGTCATTCTGTGCATAGTGAAGCTTTGCGATGACTCAATTTCTTTTTCCTTTTTACGCATCAATTTTTTGTTGGTCACATTGTTCATAAAGCAAGTGTTAACGTTTCTGATCAGTCACGTGGCAACATTAAAAAGTGCATATTTTTTATACTGATAACACTGAACTGCTAAAAAAATATGCAGGACTTTATAGGATTACATTACTGCGTTCTACGATCACATTACAACTGTATGATCTGAATTCAACTTCATTTGCATGCAGGTTTGATGTGTAAAGGGATAAAACTAACCCAATTTCTCATCCAAAATTTTCAAAATAATGATCCATCTTACCACAGAGTTGACACCTCCACCTCCATGATCTTGCAAAAATCACTCATCTTTTGTTGCATGAAATGAATCCCACAGCTATGCGGCAGGACATTTAGCTATAATACTTTCACTTCTATCTGGCTATTATATGATATTTAAATGTCATGGTCGAATATGATTGCTTGAATATGTTAGAGGTTATAAGATCAAAAATAGTTATAAGTGGGGAAAAGCAAAAATACACATATTGCTATTTTCTACGGTCATTTTCGTTTCTTCAGTAGTCACTTTACAAACTAATCGATTATTTCGACAGGAAAAGATAAACTGCAAACAAAGAAACAACGACGCGTTATCAAGAATCGTGGGGGGTTCTTTTTTCACCTCCATGGATAGTTGAACAGCGTCAATCATTTTATCATGATTGATACGCGGCTGGCCACTGCATTGAACAGCAAGTAGGATGTGAGCATAGGCCCTCTATCCACAGTGGATGGAGGGACTGTGATCGAGTTGTTTTTTACGTACATGTACTAATATCATCTCCTGCCTATGGTATTACATCACCATGGAATCACGCTGCACTCGAAATCATGCCTTACATTACATGCATTACATCTCCTAAAAAATCTGAGAACCTTTCAAAGTTTATTATTAAAGACAAACGCGTGTGTAGTGTTGCGGAATACGGTTTAGACAGCTGCGCACGTTGGGTGCAATCAAGGTATACAAGGCACAGGGCGCGACAAACACAATGGTACAAACAGCCACGTAGAATCATAGACCATGAAAATAGAATCACCGGGCTGACGCTAATCGCCGGCTAGTGGCTAGGGCTTCGGACATGTTGGATAAAAGCCTATGGCCAGTGTTCCGATCTCTCCGCCATTACATGCATGCTTTTACTTCCACAAGATCTTTGTAAACTCGCGCCAACCTGTTCAAGAAGGGCACACTTGGGAGTGTGAGAATGACCCTCCACATCGAGTTCTGTATCTATCAATGCGACCGTGACATTATGACAGCAAGGCCCACACACGTGTACTGCTGCCTGTGCCTCGCCGCCATCATGATACAAGGTAAGGCACACTTACTGATATAGAGTCGATAATCGAGTGAGTTCGGTGCTCCTCTTTCAACGGTTGTGTATGACATCTTGGATCTTCGGTTTTGTTGAAAAGCACTTCTACACCCGGCAGCGGCTGTGGAACGATGTGTAGATAGCCCACTGAACACTGTACGTGTCAGGGAACGAACCAATAGAGCGCACATTGGCTGTTTTCCAGTTAATCTCTCCGGCGTGGTCATTAAGACGCGAGTTTCTATTGGCTGATGGGGAGTACACCACACGACGCCCTCTTACGTCAAAGATTTGACCTTGTAGTGCCTTGTAGGCCAGGCAACTGTAGTATAGTACAGTAACCTTGACCACTGCACTGACAGGCCCTCAACACACATGTGCAGGGACTGCCTGACACATTGGAACGCGGAGGGAAGGATGTTCCAATATGAAGTACAGTCATGTGCTTTCATTTGTTGCATGGGACACTCTAATTAGATTTCTTTTGATTTTACACACTGTAGGGGCATAATACCTTGGACACGGGACCTGGACAAGTGCATAATATAGTGTACCTGGTGAGCGATGACTACTTGGTTGCCGTCTTGACATAAATGACTTCCGAAACCCTGCCGTCGGATTGCAATGATGCCGGGGCTTCGACGGGGGTGTGATGGGGTGAATGCGGTGGCTTTCGAAACAGGTTGTGTGAATATGAAAGTTTTGAGTATTAAGCTTAATTTAATCTGTAAAGTCAATGGAAAAGCACAGATATAGTGGTCGTGCTAAAGGATCGAACAACTTCATCAAAGTCGCAACCATGGTGCATATGAAGAAACAATTATACCGCAACGAATATTAAGCTTGCTCTGTCCACATTAACAAGCATATATGGGTTTTGAGTGATAATGTAAGTATTTTTGTAACAATCCCTGCCAACAGACTCACCGAGCAATGAAATAATTTTTGTCTTTTGTTTGTTTGTTTTTGTTTTTTGTTTGATTTTTGTTTTGGCATGCAGCGATCTTTGTATCCTAAACTATTGCAAACTATTGCACTAAGATAGTCGAGTCGCCAGGTATAACCATTCAGGTGACAATGAGAGGATGTTTGATTTCTGACTCGGCTATTAAAGACCGTTTTAAAACTGAGGTTACAAAAAAGTCCTTATCCTTAACTTGCAGAATGATTTGACAGGTGAAGGGCGCACATTTAGTGAGATTAGAATTACATGACGTTTTCTATGACTGTAAAGCTGAGCAAGAAGATCCATGGAACAATCGACACGTTTTAGTGAGCGAGTATGCAAAATTAATGCACTTTGGCTGCCCATTTAATCATGTGTTGCCTTTGGGGATGACTTGCACACCTATTGCATGTATTGGGTCAAAAGGTTCTAGGAGATGGGGGAATACAGTATCTGTGGAACGTACCGAGAAATGAAAATAAGTACTTGATTAAACAATTATGGGTCGATGTTTCCAAAGAAAATCGTTTCTGTCCCTTATTATCGGACGGTTTGTCATGACCCGATCTGTGATGAGTACGTGGTCGTGGTCAAAGTATGAGAGTTCATCTTAGTGTGGTCGTACCTTGTATCCTCTTTCCGCGAGTTGACCGACCCGCCATTTTGTTCTCGTTGCATTTTTCACGATAAAGAAGGGGAAATAAGAACTTACTAGCGAAAGATCTGTATCTTTACCCGAAAGAGTATGAAGTGAGTTCACTTTCCATGTACTAAATACACGTAGATCTTGCTAAAGTCATAACACAAGTTCACTTAAGGTAGCTTTCCGCCTTTGTTTTGGTATTTTGAGTCAAAAACACGATTTTTTTTTTATCCCTTAAAAGTATTCCTATAATATTGATCTTCCTTGTGTGTAGAATATCTTGGTCGTGAAGTTCCTGTTTTTGGGTGAAATTTTGGAATAAAAATGTACGAGAGGCACAGGTGTACATTTTGGCGTTTGAGACTACCGTTAAGTCTTGATTGACAAGGGATTACGCTAAGCAAGCAGCGTCACAGTATTCACATGCACTTGGACAACATACGCTGTGAAAATCCCATTAGCACCTACCGTTCACTGCGTGGGTCAAGACCATAGTGTGTACCTGGCAATTAGGCGTCGAAAGGTGGGTCTTACCGTTTTTCTCATAGGGGTGGCCGCTCCCAAAAGATCACAATTTATCGACACAATCGGACAAGGTCACACTTATGACATTGTTGACGGTACAATTTCAGATTACACAAATGGCCCACGCACTAAATGTTTTATCTGGGACATTTTTGTGCTTTTGTAAAAGCACCAGGAGTGGTGGATAAGTTTCGTAATGTTAAACATCTTTGAAGAGGCTGTCCCGTATACATAAATGGTACGTTCCACTGGCGGCCTCAGTGACAGCGGGAACACTTGAATACCGCAACAGACACCCTTCACATCTTCAACATTCAAGCAACATTCGGCCTCTTTCGGCCGAAGTTTCGGCTTCTTTTGGCCCCAAGACATTTCGACACCCCCGTTACGATTTATTTTTTTCCCTTCAAACTTATTAGTAACTGACAGACCAGTCATATTCATAAGCGTGACCTTTGCGTTTTGACCAGTATGACTTTTACAGTGCCGTTTAGGCGCCGCTTTTCAAACTTTGACAGTGTCGGCGGCTATTGCTATTGAAAATGATATGAAACTCTTTTCGACGGTTTTTCACCATGTTCTCACAAACTTTAAAGCATGTGAATGCTGACAATAACTTCTCAGTGTTTTGATTTGTAACATTGGCACGAGGTCCCCCAACCAGATAGTGCCGAAACGTCTTTGGTCGCGTTGCCTAAACGTCTTGGGGTCGGAAATTGTGCGGCCGAAACGACTTTGCGCCAAAAGGTCTAGAAACCCGACATTGTCCGTTCGATGAGAATACTAAGTGAGTTGAACAATTTATGAATAAAAATGAAATATCAGAAGCCGCGGCACTGGAACTACTTGGGATTAGAAAATACAAGGTGGAAACAAATTGCATGGGTTGCAAGAGAGCGACAGCAAATTTTCCCAAGGCAAAATACGTAGCGATGCAGAAATCCCACGCCACAAAACAATAGCTGCTTTGGTTTGCAGACGTTTTGGCACAATGGCAGTGAACTGATAATGTCGAAGTCGTTTCAATCCCGCGGTCCCGTTTTCCTTGTCCCATTTCGTTTCTGGACCGCGCTATTACCCAATAATCGTACAATGCAACCACCGTACCACTAAATGACAAACCGACCTTGACAAGGTAAAAACATACGTCGACTAAAAATGTTCATCGTACACCGGAACGAATGTGAATCAAATGATTTTATGGGAATGGACACGACAGCATTGTTATCAGTTATCATGGCAGTAGCCAAAATGCTGCAGGACCGAAGACAAATTTCAATATGAATTTGACCGTCACAACGTAATAACGTAATCGCCCTGAGTTTTCATCAACATGTCATCATTGGTCGGTAAACCATTGAATGAGACGCTTACGGGCTAACTACTTGAATACAGTGCAAAACACCATCCTAATCCTGAGATTTACATGTAATGAAGACGGGTCTGATATCATATTCGCCTGGAATCGATGGTACTCATGTTGGATACGAACAACAGCAGAGAGTTATCTATCTGTGACCATGGAGGTAGGAAGAACTACTACCTCCATGCTGTGACGTATGACGCTTGACGAGAGGTCTATCGCATGCAACTTGCGCTTGATGAAATGACGTACTTTCTCTATGTTCATGTTTTCTCCACTTCTCTCCTTTGACTTTTATGCCACCGACAGGCGATTGGTTCATGACTCCAGAAACGGTCTTCACCCACAGAAATGCTGTACAGAGTGAGGACGAACTATTGTCTCAGAAATGCTCGTAGTTTGATTAGTGTTAATCGGTTTTCAAGGCGCGTGAAGATCTAATTAAAAATGGCTGCTCACTGAATCCTCGGTTACTCTAACCGTAACGAATCACAGCATGGAGCTGTTCTTTTTTATCTCCATGATCACAGACACCGCAAATGTACATCCACATACAAACGCAGATATGTTTGTTGTCAGCCAATATTGTTTTCCCTATATCACTCATCGAGCTCGCTTTCATTCCGCAGCAGTGAGTCGTTTCCAAGGTCGAATCGAATGCTGCCATAAACTTACACTGTAGTGTACGCTTGTCATGGAGGTAATTAGTCCAAGCGCTCGTGTTGACGGCATCGAGATGCCGTAGCAGTTCCGACAGTTAGGTCGAACAGTTAATACTCTATTTAAACCTTACAACTAATCAGTCAACAGATTATGCATAATCCCTTCCCTGGCACTCCCCAAGTTTATTTACTCATCAGCTACTGTGTAGATTGCGCTCTAAAAAGAGTACAACGCTCCCAAAATTCACCCTTTTAGCCTCATTTCGACCGTTGACACTGATTTCAATGAGTGAATATACTGTTGAAGTTGAACACTTTGATTTCACTATCTGGTTTTAGTGTTTTGTCGGTGGAGTACATTGTTTATTGCCATTCAAAAGGAAAAAACCGAACCAATTTACTAAATCGCCTTTTTCTCAGTTCGGCATTTTGTCACATTGCAGCACGTTCAAAAGAGTTTAACTCGAGAACGCGTGAACGGAAGTTCACCAGATTTCACAGACGTTTGTCAAGTAGGTTGTCTCCAAAACCGTGTCTCAGTTTCTTTATGAAGATTTTTAAAGTCGAGTTATTGCTGCTTAATTAGGCGGCGTTGTAAGACCAATCGGTGGATAAACTTTGACTCAACGATGTGAAAAAACTAAGGCCTTTTTCAAAAATCTGAGACCAGTTTTGTAGCCAGTATTCTGAAGACCAATTGCCCGTTATCAACTAAACAATAGCCCCTCTCCGCTCAGACTTAAACTTTTTTACGTGAGACCACCCATTTTCTTTACACTTTCACTAAGATCTTCAAAAAAATTCATCGCACACTAATTTTCTTGATAAAACAAAAAAATTCATAGCAATAGCTTTCAGGTGATATATAATACTTGGGTAAAAGTACACATCTTGATGGCAAAATTCACGTTTGAAAATAGGTCGACGCAAAGGTGGAAAGCTACCTTAATCATAAACATGGAAAGAATTTTTTTCTTACGTGACAAACGCTCTCATCAAGTATCTGCCTGCTGCTACATTACAACCTAAACTTTGTAAGGACACGAAATGGGGCCATTAAAGCATGCAAACGACACACTCGTCAAAGACCCCACGATGCTATGGAATGTCGGGTGTATGTGATAAATAACCAGTCGATAAGTTCATCCGAGTTTATGTGTACCACAGGTGGTCAATGTAACGATTGTAACTGCGATGGACAACGAAATACTGTCAATCTGCTAAAACAGCCGACGGCAAGATTTGTCACCCGTTGGTTCGTGAGAAATAGTCAGACTTGATCCAAAGGTAGAATTATCAACAAATAAAGCAACAAAGTTTTACGCAGCGCTGAAAGCGAGGCATGTTGTTTCATATAAGGAGACAAGAAGGGTTGCCGTTTTTTAAGGTAGATAGCGCCCCGGGGACAGATATTCGGACTCTCAAACTTTTACAATTCTTTTCCGATATACCACTTGTGGGGGTTCATAGGCCTAAAGCTCTTGGTGTAAGAAAATTTTCACCGGCTTAGTTTTTCGAAATTCGAAAATTTTGCTTTTCTCCATAGGGTTAACACAGGGATGGCGGCCATTTTAAATTTTAAATATTTTCGAGATTTTCAACCTCTTACTACCTGTGTCAACAAATGCCTGATGCTAGATCATTGAAAGCTTAAGATTCAGTATATCAACAAGTATCTGGAGTGAGGACCTTTCATCATTCCTCGGGCGTAATTATTGGAATTTAGTAAAATAATGAATTTCTATTTTGTTTATCAATGCAGCCTGCCGAGTACCTTGAACGAAGGTAACCAACATATTGATTGGCCATTTAACAACAACAATTTTATTGAGGATGGAACATGATCATAGAGCAGGTGAAATCATATCTAAACCGTCTTAATGTCAGAGGTCTGTTAAAACACTTGTGCAAGACACACAAATCTCCTTTCGTTTCATTCTCGTAAAAAGCAAACAAGGATTTCTATTTGTTATGTTACTTCCTTTGGCTCTCAAAATCGATTACACTAAAAATGTGTTCCCTGTAACATTGCTCACGACTTAAATTATATTCTCCTAAAAAGGTTATGAATCAAACATCAGAAATTCAGTAACAGAAAACCTATGCACTGGTGTACGTCAAGGAAGCCCATTTTGAAAGTTTATATTTACAAACTAAGTAAATATGTAAGACTCGAAGTTATGTGTGGCTTTCGCACATTTGCTTTCGCTTTCGATCTAACTCATTCCAGGTCACGCCACTGAGAGCCTCGAGTCGTCGTCACTTTACCTTGGCAATGAGTCACTCCCGTGACTACTGACACTGCATACCACATTCCTGAATACAAGGAATTGCTTACACTCCTTCAAAAACTAAAACTTTAGAAAGCAACGTAGAAGTAAACAAAGAAAAATAGGAAACTGATATAACACAGTTTTTCATATATAATTCGTGACTATGTGAAGGGAATTACTTCAAGTTTTATTGAGATTGCAAAATGCATCAGTGCATGATACCTATCTTCAACCTTTATTCCGTATTTTCTTTTTCAAAGTTAAACGTAGAGTTGTCATCACTGAACAGAACTGACACAAAACTTTTCACCGAAGACTTGCGATGAGTTCTTCAGTGGTTCCTGAATAACATCGATCAATTAAGAAAAACGGGTAACGTCGATATCTTCTCAGACGGAGATAGTCCATTCCTGCGGTACAAAACTATTTCTGAGTCAAGAAATTGAAACTATGAAAATTAATTAGATATTCGTCACTCGATTGCGGAAAGTGCAGCAACGAAACCGAAAATATATTGCTGAGTATAATTTTCGACCTCTTCTCGCTATTTTTAATTTTTTTTTTCAGAACTAGAGAGTACTTTATCGTTGGGTCCTCGGCGTCATCACAGCAAATTTTGTTTATGGAAGAAATATTTGAGAATTATCCCCTTTGAATCCCGACATTACAATAAAAATGAAACCATTGGTTGGCATTGATTTTATGCAGGCGAGAAATGCGCATATACAAATATCATTGGCGGTTTTTTTTGTTTTTTTTTTTTTTTTGGTATCTGTTCTGAATAAGACGACATATCAATATCAAGGAATGATCAGACTACGGCTAAAGCGAGATTACATCAATTCTCAATCAACCGAAATTAAGTTGACAGTAATGGATTCAGGCAGACTGACTATGCCGTTATTTAAGTACCCAATACATGTACAATTATAATCGATGCTACAACCCAGGAAATCGCGAATTCCATATCAATTATCTTGGAATTAAAGTGAGACAGATCTAGTACCAGACAGCGATCGTCAAGCTCGCTACTACGTCTGGTCGATCATTATTACCGTAGTATGGGTAGAGACATAAAACATAATATTGTATCAATCAGCTGTTTTCCCCATATACCATCTGTAAACCGAAAACTTAAAATATTGAAAAGGGATCTTCGTGACAATATGTAGTCGATAAATGGCCTGACAGCAAGAAATTATTTCTATTTATCATGATCTTGTTGTGTCAACTTTGGTACACGCGTTTTAACGACTGAAATTATAATTGAGACTGGACAAGTAATAATACACACCATCGAAAAGTACATGTAAATTTAATTCCTTCAATCTGTAAAATTTCTTCACCTTCGCTTGACAATGTACTGATTTGCTACGCTTGTAAATACAGCATCGACCTCAGATAGAAACCCGCTAGGCTGGAGGAAAACTCATGGTGGCGCTGTATATTATGCTTCTGCAATGACCAGAGTTTATATAAGTAATCCATGCTTGTGGGAACAAACGTACTAACGTTAACACACACACACGAAGCAAATCAGTTTTAGCAATTCCGAAAATGTATCTGTGAATCAAATTTCAGTTCATCTTTATATTTAACAGCCCTTTGATTATTGTGTATGGAGACACAGATGGACACATACGTGGCATATCGGTATGATATGTTTGTTTGTTAATTGATTTATCTATTTATGTATCTAGTCATGAAACAATAGGATGCCAAATCACGTACAGGTTCATAAAGAACCGTAATTAATAAATAAACACATTTGCGAAAAGTGCTATAAATATAAAACAAACACAGATTAATATGGAGTAAACAATGCAACTAATACCAATATACGAATCGATAAACAATCAGGCATAAAAAAATGAGTGTTTCTGTTACAAACCCCCAGAGAAAAAGTTAGGTCGGTCGAGAACATTTATTTTTATTTTACAGTCTAATAAGACCAATGAAAAAAACAAAAACACAGTAAAATCAGGAAAAATCATGCGTGATTTTTTTCAAATAGGAAAAAAGTTTATGGTCGGACGGTTTTGACGGGTTTAGCTTCAGTTATATTAGAAATCATCTATAAAACTGTCGAAAGATATTTAAGTTGTGCTTGTCACAAAAACCTAGCGAAAAATTTTGACATGGCAATAGTAATGAAATTTATTGGTTGTCGTTGGTCTACGACGCAATTTGAGCAATTTCACCCGATTTGTTATGAGTAAACAATAAGAATATAGTGTCTGAACTTGCTAGGTGCCTTACCAGGAATCTACGTAATGCAACAATCTGTTACAGGGTTCGTCGGACGAGGGCGCTGATGAGCGAGAGGGAAAACATCGATACATTTCATTTTGACACTGCTTTTGGTTAGGAGGCTAAACTTGAGAATGGTATTGATCACAGTCGCTCGAGAGCTATTCAGCTCTGGGACTATTCGCCCCATAGACGAGTATACAGAAGCGAGAAATACCCCTCGCTTCTGTATACTCGTCTATGGGGCGAATAGTCCCAGAGCTGAATAGCTCTCGAGCGACTGTGGTATTGATGGTGGCTTCTAATCCGTGACATTTTCAAGTTGCGTTCAAACGAAATATCTAGTTGAAATCGGTATATCAACATTTCTATAATAACCGAATTTCCTATTGATTTTCACACTTGCATTTTTGGTCAATCCCTATATATACTGATGTATCGATATGCCATGTGACGATCGACATTTTGGATATTCTTGATCGTTATCAGCTTTGGAAACGCAGCTATATCTGTGACTGGGTTGACTGCGTCTATGCAGGTCGTCAAAAGGTCATCCCACAGGAGCGATGTGAAAATTAACTGGGTAGTTTTAATAGCATGAATAGTGTGGGGTTAACCGGATTTATGCTACGTTCCGACGTTTATACGTAGACTATCCCGTCCGCATCGCTGATTGGTCCTCGAGCAACGCCATCAACGGCATTAGACGGAGATTGATCACTTCGACACTAGTAATGAGCTACGTTATTTATTTATTACAGCGGGGGATTCCAGAAACGCCGATTTTGTCAAAACGCGGCAGTTTTCTTTTTATCGTGACATGAGTGTGGGTTTGGTTTTTTTTGCACAGGAGAGAACCTTCCGCATCGAACAAGGTAACTGAACATAGGATTTGTGTTTATCTTTCGAAAAAGCTTAGAACGGGCAGTTTTCTTTGCAGGTCGGGCAAGTCCGTTTCACGCCTTTGGATAGTCTATGTATCAGAACATCTGAACGTAGCACAAACTCTACACTACTCATGCTATTAAAACTATCCAGTTTACATCGCGCCTGTGGGTCAACCCCGCCACGGTGGGGTTGACCTTTTGATAGACGCAGCCTATTCCGCCACAGGTTGCTGCGTTTCCACAGCTAGATGGTCACGTGCCTCTTTTTTTGCAAACTCCATCAATCTAACTTTTTAGAATTTACAGCATGTGCGGTATATATTGCGGCCATTCAATATTGTTAGAAAGTGAAGCCTAATAATTTATATTTGACGTAATCTGGAAAATGTGATTTTTCTGTGACATGTTCAGGAATGTTCGATTCTAACCTCTCTATTGACCGAATACTCGATATTTTAATCAGAATGTCTCTTCGATAATGATGTTTACTGTGGAACTAAGGCTCCCAAAATCGTGGCCAGAATTTCCTGTCGGAAACCCTCCGTGCATGCATTGTAAAGATGTTAGCCACATCACATTCCGATGATAACATACACCAAAAGTGACATATAGTCATTAAAATTTGCTACCTACACTTCTGCAAATCTCTTGAGTCCTATCTCTGCTACCGTTCCCTCGCTACTTCTCACGAGCAAGAACGATTGCAAAATGGTCAAAGTACGTTCGGAATCGGGATGGGGAGAAGAAGGGCGCCAAACACATTAGCATCCACTGTATTTGATTGGCAAAAGATTAGTAGTCCTCTTGTTACGACTAATCAAATTTAATTTTGTGGGTGAGCTAATTTACACCGCGATTTTCACAGTCGAAGGGCATATTTCCTTTTCTCACTAAGTTTTAAATGGTCGACACTTGAAAATATAGCTTCAAACCATCCACAAAGAAACTGCAAATGACGATCAAACGAATGCAGATGCCAGCATCAACAAGGCCCTGTAGTAACATAAGGTTGTATAAGTCTGTAACACTGTGATATTTTTCGACATTTTTTGTATTATTACATCTTCTAACAACGTCATCAAATCACCTAGCGACGAATTTAGCCACCAATACCCCTTAGCCAAATCGAATGCAACATTCTTGTAATAGATAAATCTATTAGACTAAAAACTGGAATACCCGGTTGAATTACGTGTCTGGGCCAAATAACATACGTACTCATCAAGTTGAAACCGAATACATTTGTAAATGAGACAATCGAGTAGCTGTATTTTGTAAAAAGAATAGTATTTTGCAAGTTTGTGAAAACGTGTCGTTTTGACGTACTTGATGAAACGGCAAGTGACATTTTAGCAATAAACTTGTAAGTCGATATTTCATCCGAAATACATATACTGTTTGGCCGCGATATGTCACGGATTCTATATATATATACGCTGTTATATAACTTTGAAAACTGATATGGAATGTACTTCGCTAAAATATAGTGATTAGAAGGGCATTTATTTTCCCGCAATTTGATTGTTGAATTTGACCCAAAAGTGCCATTTCACTTTGCACTGTAGTCTGTGGCACAAACTATGATCAATTTGTTTCCCTTAGGGCAATCGACAATTGACTTTAACTTAATCCTATAGAATAAGGTGATAAGAAGTGTGCAACAAATATGATATTGCAATTTCATTAAAATATATCAACATGTTGTACAAATGAGTCTGCTAGGCTTGGAAAGAAATCAATATAAAACAAGCTGTATCTGTTAAAAGTGATTCATTTACCTAAACTTCTTTTTCTCAGCCAATTGTCAACCTCTTTAGTGCCCCATGATAGTCAACTATTGCTTTCATTTCTCATCACCACATTTTGATAGCATTAATATGTTCACAAGTACAAACTGTAAATGATCATCATGCAGCCATACATTGAAACAAAGCTGTATTGTATAGCCTCAGAAAAAATTGCTTTCTGCTCTATTCAGAGTGATTTATTAGTATGACATGCACTGAGGCCCCCTAATGGTACCCTGGAATTTTCAAGGCCCCAACGAGTGTGCAAAATTTAGACAAAATCGCTTCAGGTCATAAAACCTCCACAAAGCCAAAGCTTCAGGTCCTAACAGAAAACTGCCGGTCTTTACTAAATGCAGCTGTTAACGACCTGTATTACAATTAATCAACACACTCTCTCTCTCTCAATATTATGCTCTTGAAAGTTGTATGAAAATATGTAATTCTTTTCAACATACTGCAGTAAAAAGAGACAGCAACTAATTGTTCATGGCCTTTTATAAATAGAGTCAGTAAGTATTTACTCAAAAGGAATATTGCTTTCAGTGCAGATAGTGTAAGTGAATGATCATGAATCATTCATCTGCATTATCTGCAATCTCAAAAAAATCACAGCCCTCATCTTCCTCATCAAGATAGCATCGCACGCACATATTCCAAGAAGTGTCGATAGCGATATCCGGATCCGATGGTAGTTGACTTTTCGATCCTCAATATCTTAAAAGCATGGCAGGCTATGATGAGGATACTATTTTTGAAAGGGATGAGCGAATATCAGGAAGGTTTACGAATGCATTACGTTTGATAAAACTACCTTACTGATAAAAGAAAACATTAGAGAATGAAAAAATAATGAAGAATGCAAGTTTAAGTGACCTAACTGCAAGTAAAGCCAAACTTCTTTGCGATATTTTAATCCTCTGTCCGTCTTACCCAATAGAAGAGTCATTTTGATGCCATGTCCGCCAACTTGCTATTCCAGCTAACTCAACGTCGTGACGGACGTTAATTTTCTCTTTAGTAACATGCGCGATTTCATCTCTCAGGGCACGGTCCAAATGAATTATCCTTTCATTCGGAGAATTTCACTTGTGACAAATAATAATTTCACTGCCATATATATTGTTTTTATTTTGACCTTTGAAAGGTCTGTGTTTTTGCATACTGCAAAGGCTTACTAAAACTACATATCACGTGTACTGGATCCACATGAATTTTTAGGTAGACGATTCGTAGACGTTTTCATGCATAACTTTTGTCTTTTTTCCAGGATTAAATTCAAGCTGTAATTTCGCAGAACTACGTTTCTCTCCATTTTAAGAATTGCATATGTTCTTTAAATTTTAAACAGATTGAAGAATTCGCTTTACCCTTAGACAATGTGATTCTCTCTGTCGTTTGATACCGAGTGACTTTACTACTCTGCTAATTTACGATAGCCCGTCGGCAGGCCAGTAAGCACCAAAAATTACTTTCCCTACGGTAAAAACTGCTAGTGGATTTGCTCACCCCTGTCAGATTCACAGTCATCATCTGCATTAGAAGCTACTACAGGTCTTGACGGAGAAATTTTCATCTGTTTGAAATTCCAGTCGGTCACAAGGACCGACATGCTGCTGACATCTCGGCCCGACTGGAAATCTGTCGGTCTCGGACCGTCGGACCGACGTTAATTTCGCACACTGCATAGAAAAAAACGCACAAGGGACTGTCGACAGTCCTAGAATCGCTCTTGTCCGTATCGCGCCATCTTGCTCGGAGGGTAGGCTAAGCCCAATTCAAGTGCCATGGGCCACGTACCAAATTTCACGATTCACGATCTGCAGATTAAGCTAGAAATAGATGGATTTTCACTCCAATTTAATTTATCTATTTATTTTCACGGATAAATAGACATTCGGGCTTCGACGGTGCCTTCTAACTGCATGAACTAGTGACCAGCGAATGTGTGTACAGTTTACGAATTCTACGTCTTGAGCATATGCTGTAATTGCTGCAGTACAGTAGCTCGAGGTTTTGCCTGGGTATTTGGGTCGGACGGCAAAGCTGGTTTTGCCGTCCGACCCAAATACCCAGGCAAAACCTCGAGCTACTGTACTGCAGCAAATGCTGTAAGGGACTCTGCAGAAATTATAGAGAGGAAGGGCCAGTGTTTTCCAAATCACAATGCGCATAAAATTTGAGACAGTGAAAATTGATCAATCAAATTCTGTACATTAATTTTGTATACAATATGGTAAGGTTGCTACATTTCAACATCAAGGTCTTAAGCCATTTTGATTTTAAGAAGATTTTAAAGTATTATTTTTCAGAAGTTCTATGACCTTTGACCTGTCCTAGACCAACCAATGGTGCCACCTCCTGTACCTTATTAATTATGCGCATATCTAATGAGGCGTCACATTATGAACCTAATTAAGTATATGTCAAATAAAATATTAATGATGTTGACCATGGCACGTACAGGGACCGTCAATGTTTGTTGAGCATATAAATTGGGGCGGGTCACTCTTTTATGCATATCGTCATTTTGAAAAACACTTGCCCTCCCTCCTTTAATTTTTGCCCAGTTCCTTACCGGCAGCACATGTAGAATTCGTGAACATATATTGCCACTTCACGTATATAGAAGGCGCCTAATGGTGATTTTACAGTGTAGATGAATCGATATTATAGGTGGATTAGAGTGAAAATGCATCTATTTCTAGCTTAAACTGCAGATCGTGAACCGTGAAATTTGGCATGTGGCTCGCGGCACGTAGCGCTTGAATAAGGCCTACCCTTGCTCAGAGATTTTTGAATGGGATTTCCGAAGACAATCCCAGGACTAGTTGACCTTTGACTGTGGGGCGGGCGGCCAAATGCAAATAAGTTTCGTAGTGCAGTCTGGATAACCAAGACAACTTCCTTCGTTAATTTAAACGTCGACACGCCGCAGTGACCCTGATCTGTCGATCCGCAAGCGAGTAAAGATGCAGGTGAAGATGATTTCCTATGATAATATTGGCTCATGGTGCTCGCTGCTGGGCGAAACAAATGATGACTCTTTGAACGCAAAAGGTTGGTATTGTTTGCTAAAAATTTCAACAGTATTTATAGTTGTATCACTAGGTCTTACTTTTAAACGACACGACGCATGTGTTGTTGACTTGTTGACGGTGATAGCATAAACTGGCTTAGACTCTTTCACAGCCCCTCGTCGGCTTCATCTCCAAGCTTCACCCCGGGGCTTCACCTCAGATCATAATACCGCACACAGAAAGTGAGCCGAGCAAAGCTCGACGAGGGGCTGTTAACACTTGTTTTTTCGATTTTATTTTCGATTTTTTGATTGGTAGTGAAAACTCCACCCATACTTTTTTCATTTTGCCTGCCATTGGACCAGCTTTCGAGACAGACATGCCTCCTATGAGATAACATGTGATATCGGTGTTGGTAGTACGCTATTCAAATATCTTAGGCTTGTACTATTACGCAATTGCCGAAATAGATACTAAATTTAGCCGGTGTGCTATTATAGTCTCTGGGGCGGAATGTCCATGGCTCAAAAAATCTACAGTGAAGCGTTGCAAACGCCGGTGCATTGACAAAAAATTAAATGTCATACCGGTAAGTTCCGAGACAAGGAATTGGAAGCTCATGTGCCAAGTAAATTCATTAAAACATTTTCAACATTTTCAAAACAGATCATCTTGACCTCTTATTGCTCTGAAGAGCTGAATGACTGACTGACTGGTTATTTGTACATGACTATATGTTATACTAAAGATTCTAAGTTTTGACAGATATACAAATTTATTAATGAAGCACTGAAAATGATTGCTGATGACTAGACGGTTGTCGATATTGATAGTACTGGACGGTGGACCCATGAAATAGGAATTTTAACATAAGTTATTTGCATACATTTGGACGGTTATGAAGTTGTGTAAGAGAATATTGGACCTTGACCTGTCTCACTCAGTGACTGGAAAAAATTGCAAGGAAATGTTATGCAACGTTTGCAGACAAACGGTAAAACAAAAACGTGTATTCTATACAACCAACACTAACATTTGAGTAGACGGAACTGGAATATCGAAGGACTGTCATTGAACAGAAAAGAGGTGTGCAAGATCACTGCCAAATTTAAAGTTTTCATCTCTCAGGAGAAGTAAACTGTAACATGTAACTATGCACAGCTCTTTCAGTAGTATTACAGTAGTATAACATTACGTAGACTGGCAAGTATAAAGCTCCTATGTTTAGATAAGGAGACTGAGTTGTTTGTCCTTCTGAATTAATTAACTTCATAGCTGCGTCATGCTTAGGGGAGTATTCGTTTTTAGTACTTTGTGCCCTGTGGGCACAAGGTACTAATGTGATGGCGCGGCCCAATACGGCCAACATAGTGGGCCGTATGCTGTGGACGCAGGTATCTCAGAAACGCTTCAGTAACTTTTTCTGAAATTTGGTCTGGTGGTCACTTGGGCATGTATCTCAAACGGTCTTTTTTCTTTTTTTGATTAAATCATTTTAAAGTCACTTTTTTAGCTTTTTTCTGAAAACCACTATTTTCACTTTTTCCTCAAAACCACTGATTTGATTATTGTGATGTTTGGCATGGGTGTTCGTATAGTTGAAATACCGTCAGAAATGTTCAAAATTTGGTGATACATGCCTTACATTATTTTTAAACAATATTTTTATCCATTTTATTTTATATTTACTTGATTTTGCCTCACTTTCGCTAAAGCTTCCGTCTGCGCATGCGCACAACTGTAAGACAAAATCTGAGTTGAAGAATCGAAACGGACGCCATCTTGTTTCTCGATATGGGCACATTTTTTACATTGTGAACGTTTCACTGTGTATTTCAACATGTTCTATAGTTATGAAGTTGACAGTGATGCACTTTTGCAGCTGTCGTGTATTTTTTGGTACGAAAGGCGCCTTTGATCGACTGAAGAATGATGGCCTCCGTAGGCGATAAACACCGGTACTGGCAGGCATATCAGTTCTACTGAGGAAGTAATCCACTGGCCCGTATAGGTCAGGGGCTCACTTAGGGGAGAACCACTTGATTTCTGGGGGGGGTATGGAGGATTTCAAGAGAAAAAAAAATTGTCACCAGGTGAAATAAAAGACAAAAATTAAGCCTGTAATGGCTTGAGAAAAAAATATTCTCATAACAGACAGAAATAAAAAAGGAATTGTCACAATGCTGTTGAAATGAGCAAAATTTTGGAAACTTCATTCTCATGTATTCTTTGCTGGCATGCTGCCAAAGGCACGCAAATGTTTTTACCACAAGTAATTCTTATGTGTTTTTTTTTCCAGCACTTATGATATAAGCATTCACTACTGTACACCTCGGTGCACTTGATGTTTTCCTTCCCTTTTCTGACCCAAGAAATCATGTTTCAGGATTTCTGTTGCAATATCTCAATGGTATAGGCAATATCTAGATGGACTATTTGACTTCTCTCAATCGTGAAAATTTAAAACACAAGATAGGAGTCAATACACTAGTGTTAAAACCAATACATTATTCTCTCAATATAAATATGTTAGAAAGATGACAAGTTGACAATGAAAATTGAGGAACAACAAATATAATGAAATACAATGTGTGAGCCTTGTTTCTCTGACCACAAAAGATAACATCTCCCTGAGAACTTAAAAGGAATTGACTGTTTTAAAGAAAAGCAGGTATAGTACTGATCACAGTTGATTTGCCAAAAAAGTGTTCTATAATTTAAAGTTGTATATATAATAGACTTTCCATTTTGTTTGTCATTTGTTGGAATGTAAAATGAATAAATAAAAACATCCTGTGATATGTGAAACACTGGCTTAAATTTGAAAAATTGCACTGCTACTCCATTTGAAAAAAAAAATTGATGCAGGTCTGACTGTAGAAATAAAAAAATGCTGTCTCTCTAACAAAAAAAAGTTCCCATACCCACTTCCTGCATACCCCCCCGAAATCAAATGGGTCTCCCCTTAACATGCGCATGCGCACATAACAAGTTAGCGTTGTTTTTCAAGGACTGCCCCATCATGTTTCTTGGTCAGTTGCGGATTTTGACGTTTTAAAGGTTTTAGCGTATATTTGATTGCTGTCATGTATTTTTTGGCACGAACCACTCTTTCGATAGACTGAAGAATGATGGCCTCCGTACTCCCCAGTACCGGCGAATCCATTGCTTTTAATAGCGAGGCAATCCCACCGGCGGCCCGTACTAATAGCTGGGTGAGAGCGAGGGAATGCTCTGTCCTTCTACCTCCGGCCTCCATGTCATAACAAACTAGCGTCTTTTTATGTTGATATACTGTCCTTTCGACACAG
Organism: Ptychodera flava; assembly: GCF_041260155.1. Classification (NCBI taxonomy): domain Eukaryota; kingdom Metazoa; phylum Hemichordata; class Enteropneusta; family Ptychoderidae; genus Ptychodera; species Ptychodera flava. The sequence continues at coordinate 11,125,952 of NC_091949.1, read as the reverse complement.
CGATAACTTTTAGTTTTCTGTTGCTTATTTTGGGTAATTTCGACAGTTGTGCATTGATTTTGACATCATCTTTTACTTAATAACCGTCGATGTCGGCAACTCTCTCGCTAGCCCTGCGTACGATGCTGTGTGTTAGGAACGCACACAGGGAATGCACTGCGTACACTGCGTACGTACGCAGGGCTAGCGAGAGAGTTGCCGACATCGACGGTTATTTACGAAAAGTGAATAAAAGACTGGCATTTTTGGAAGCGATCGAGTAGCTGAGGTGGGCAGGGATACGACTTGGGCCCAAGAACGCTGAATTTCGGCAGTAATTTGGCTTTTTACGTCAAGTCCCAAAGTGGATTTGAAGTCACCGACCCTACGTACGGTCTTTGCAGGGCTGTGGTGAGCGGGGCGAATAGCTGTAGCGGAACACACAGCATCGTACGCAGGGCTAAATCCGACATGGTAATTTGGCATGATCATCAGATCATACATGATCCGAGATTGCACTTTAGCAAGGTCACGATAACTAATGTTGTTTGTTTCACTGTCGTTTAATACCTATATTTCCACTAAAAGACCATTAGAATTTCCTCCTGGCTACTCTGAAATCGTGCACTGGCATGCATGTAGTTGTCAACATCACTATGCTTTAATGTACAGTAGACTCTCATACTATGAATATATCGACTGTCACTGCATGTGTGCAAATCACTCCATATCATATCAAAAAATGTAGTATTGCGACGTTTGAGCTGCCAGAAGCCAGAATTTACAGTTTACGAGAAAGTTATCTTACATGTAAAACTCAGTTCTACTATGAACAAAATGCAAGCTATGTTGTATAATTATCGTGAATAGCATAATATTTTGTACCTATCACCGTGTCAGAAAATCAGAAGGAAACAACCAGTCAGACAAACTGTGGTCAGGATGATACTGTCCAATTTTAATATTTGTCTCTCGGCACACACCAGATACTCATGACTGTAAAACAACATTTCCATATAATTGTATATTCAGTTTTTATATTTAGTTTGCTTTTCACCATATTGTATGTCCTTCCCTGCACTACATAATTCAAAATTAAATATTGTTTTTGGCCTATACATACTTGAGGGGTAAGCTTATTTAGTCTCATACATTAAAGATGCACTGTTGACCTACAGAGTCCAAACTTTTTATCATTGTATTGTAGATAGGTGTACACTCCAAATACTAAGTACAAGTGTGGTGAGTGTAACAAGCAAATGTTTTTTAGTCAATGGTTCATATCAAGGTTGTTGATACTTAGAATCCACACTTGAACTTATGCTGGACCGGTAACCAACCAGTTCAAATAACTTTCATTTATGTCAAAACAATTTGACTTTTTGCCAAATTTCACATTTATGGCAATTAATAAACAGTAAGGAGGTACAAAGGACGTCGGTGCCCCCAGGCCCCATGTTTACAGGGAGGGAGGTCGGTTGAAATCACGGGGGTTGACTTTTACGAAACCTTATTTTTTTTTTGGGGGGGGGTCAAATTTTACAATTAATGATTGGAACGGGGGGCTTAAATTTTACAAAGGTTTGTACGGAGTTATGAAAAAAATATGACTTTGGAATTTCACCGAAATGGTGTTTGCTCCTCCATACATAATCTATGAGTAGTCTATGAGGAAAGTATGAATAATTTCTTTTAAATACAAAACTAGCTAAATCTGTATTTATAGACTCTTGACTATTGATATTAATGTACTTGATCAGACTAGGGTAGTTACCGGTTCATGTGTGAGTAAGAAATGTGATTTTCGAATTTCACATTTCGGTTGATTCACTTTTTTGTCTATGAGGAAAGCATGAACAATTTTTTTCCAATACAAAACTAGTTAAATCTGTGTATTTATGTACGCTTTATTATTGATATTAATGTACTTGACTAGACTAGGGTGGTTACAAGTGGATGTTTGTGTAAGAAATTGGATTTTAGAATTTCACCGAGATGTTGATTCACTATACATGTTGGTCTATGCGGAAACTATGAATAATTTATTCCAATACAAAACCAGGTAAATCTGTGCATTTATGTACTCTTGATTATTGATATTAGTGTACGTGATTAGACTAGGGCGATTACAAGTTCATGAGTGTGCAAGAAATTTGATTTTGGAATAAAATGTTGATTCTCTATACATTGTGGTCTGTGACTTTAAATATTTTTTTACCATAAAAAACTAGCTATTAAAATCCTTGCTTTAAAAAGGTTTGACAATTGATATAAATGTACATGACGAGAATATTATATTTGAAAGAGCATATCTGAAAAACCAATATGATATTGGAATTTCACCCAGTGATCATTTATAAAGTTCCAAGGTCAAATGGGAAATTTTAAGTCAATTAAGATATTATTGATTTGGACTGTGATATCTGGGGGAGGGTCGCTGTTTTCTGTGCATGAAAATTGGGGTGGGTAACTCTTTTCCTTGCTAACAATTTTGAAGGGCCTAATTTTTTAGCCCAGGGCCATAGGGTGTGAAGGGTAATGACGTTTTTTTTTGGGGGGGGGCGTGTCACATTTTAAAATTGATGGATTTGGGGGTCAAATTTTAGAAATTTGATTTGGAGGGGGTCGCTTTTTGCATTTTATTTGTCGCTCAAGTTCCACACCCCACCCTCCTGTAACACCCCAGTATGTATAACCCAATATGTAATACTAACCCAATATGTAATAACACTTAACCCAATATGTAATACTAACCCAATATGTAATAACACTTAACCCAATACGTAATACTAACCCAATATGTAATAACACTTACCCCAATATGTAATACTAACCCAATATGTAATAACACTTAACCCTATATGTAATAAAACTGAATTTGGGATATAATACTGACCAAAATAAGACTAAAATATGCATAGCAACCATGATCACGCCCCTTCACAACATGCAGCACTTCTAAAATTTGAGGTGTTTTGAGAGTCAAATGGCGATAATCCGTCTAGTCAGAAACTTTGCTAAATACCGAGTATGCCTGGCAATCATGAGCACACCCTCGGCAAACAATTAAATGTTTAAATGATCTTTAAAAAGCATGTTTAGTAAATACACAAAATAAAATGTAGATATTCATCTTCACTGTTATCATGTCCTTAGCAACACCAATCAATCAGGTTTTGTCATGAAAGGAAACACAGTTTTAACAAATTTGATCTACTAAATAAAGGAACAATGAAAAAAGTATAGCAATCGTATACTATTATTCTGCAAGTTTACTCTATTTTCACACTTGAAGAATACTGCTGTTGATCGTTTAGTGCACTGTGCGGAAATGAATATATATAAAATTTAACCTGTAACTGTAACGTTAATGACCTCCACACAGAATCTCAATGAAGAAATATATATTTCATGAAAATTAATAGATTTGTGAATGGGTATCTGCTATATGATCATGAAAAACTAAAATGTTCAAGGATACACCTAATTGAACTAGTTGACACATATCGTCATGAAATAGTTATTTATAGACACATTATATGGTGATGAGTTTATGTTAAATGTTACAAAGTTGCCAAAATTTGTTGCGCCAAAAGTTTGTGGTAAATTTAATTTGAAAACAGGTAATACTGACCAACAATATAATATCAACTCAATACATAGTAAAAGTCAGCTTCATATCTAACATCAACCCAATATGTAATAAAATTTCCATGCATTCTCTATGGGGACTTTATTACATATTGGGTTAACCCAATATGTAATAAACCTTCTATGCATTCTCTATGGGGACTTTATTAGATATTGGGTTAACCCAATATGTAATAAAACTTCTATGCATTCTCTATGGGGACTTTATTACATATTGGGTTAACCCTATATGTAATAAAACTTCTATGCATTCTCTATGGGGACTTTATTACATATTGGGTTAACCCAATATGTAATAAAACTTCTATGTATTCTCTAAGGGAACTTTATTACATATTGGGTTAACCCAATATGTAATAAACTTTCCACAGACAATGCATACAAGGTTTATTACATATTTGGATAACACAAAATAGATGGTTAATAACATATTAGGTTAACCACAAAGATATTGTGTGTGGGCACATTTTTTGAGAGAATACCAAAAATAGATAAATGTATATTTCTTTCTATCGCTTAAAGTAAGCCCTATAAACGAAAGCTCACTATTATCAAGTTCGTCACTTCAGCCTTTCAGAGCTATCATGTATATTTTCTTCTCTTTATTAATCTGAGGACACATTTATTTCTGGATGATATTCATGTTTATTTGCTCATAATGTCGCTATATTACACAGCATATTAATATATCGGTAGTTGCTTTCATATTTACCGTTTTGTCTTTGGTTTTATGAATGTTGACAGCCACAACAGTTCCGCATGTAAACAAACAAGAAAGAGATTTGAACCATTGCTGTTCTTTCTGATTGTTGTGCGGTCAGGAACTAGCAATATTGGCGAAACTTTCTTTCCATTAGGAAATTATTACAAAATGATTATAAGAAATGTGTGTGCTTTCAGTTGTTTTTCGGTGTATAGTAATTAAGGCACAATTAAAATTAAGATGTAAATGCTCGCCGACGGCTTGCTTATAGTTCCTGGGCCCACTTTACTGAATTATCGCCTTCTTCAGTTTCATCTAAATTTTTGAAGTGTTTTTTGCTACAGAGGGACGTGTTGGTGGTTATTAGACAATTTTGTATTATTTTGCTTCGTATTATATTCCAAGTTTAGTTTTATTACATATTGGGTTAAGTGTTATTACATATTGGGTTAGTATTACATATTGGGTTAAGTGTTATTACATATTGGGTTAGATTACATATTGGGTTAAGTGTTATTACATATTGGGTTAGTATTACATATTGGGTTGAGTGTTATTACATATTGGGTTAGTTTTACATATTGGGTTAATTATTACATATTGGGGTGATACACCCCCACCCCACCCCCCGTAAAAAACGAATGCTCCCTAAATTCGATAGATAGCGTGGCCTGTCAATTACGATATGGGTGGAAAGAAAGCCCCACGTTGGACGGAAAACCCGCCTGCAAGCAGCAAATGAGAAAAATCGAAAAAAATCGAATAAACAAGTTTTACTTTCCCAAGTTCCGCTACGCTGCAACTCAGCTGGCTCGGTGACACTCGCGCATCACCATATAGTTGAGGATATAGCTGCGTAGCGGACGAGAGGCTGTAAGAGAGTCCAGTCGCTTGGCTTTTCCCGGCGATAGTCACTGGCTGGCCAACGCGTTCATTCCACAGCCTACCACTAATGCGACAGTCTGCTAAAAGATTGCCCTTAAATTTATTCTGAATTTATGCTTTAAGGTTAGCGTAGTATGCGCCTCGAAAGTGAACACGGGGTGTTATTATTGCAAGATATTCAATCCCTTTTGAACTGAACTGAACTGAACTGAACTGAACTGAACTGAAAGACTTACTTTTGCTTAAACTTTCTCCAAGCAATATTTCAACCATTCTCTTTCAAAATAAAGATAAAAATAAGGGGTCACCATCCAAATTTCGATACTAGAGAAACATATTATTTGAAATTCGATATGGTCGTCATCCCTGTGTTAATGCTATGGAGAAAAAAAACATTTCGATTTTCGAATAACCGAGATAGTGAAAAGTTTTCTTACACCATGAGCTTTAAAATAAACCCCACTAGTGGTCAATCAGAAAAGAATTGTAAGAGCTCGAGAGCCTGAATATATTTGTCCCAGAGGCGTATTCTACCTTATGCCCACAGACTTCGAGCAAGTCTAGTGATAGATAGCCGGTACCAAACTTGCATGTGATCATGAACGTTAAACGAGACCACTTCCATGGTGTGGCCCACAGAATAATTGGGCAAATTACAGTATATACAACTGAAACTACATGATGACCAGTGCAGTCGTGTCGTGATCGCCAATCTCGATCAGAAATTACTGACGTATGATGCAGCATGGAGGTAAATTAACTCCATGGTGGCAGGTCCATGTGGCTACAATAAAATTCAAACCCAATGGTTAGCTGTAGTGCATCAGCTTGACATTTTGCCTTGTGTTGTTGCTCAGACGACAAACCCAGTTGTGCCTTGAGCTGGTATCATTCCCAGTACACTGCATGAGAAATTCCATTCTCCGGCGCAGTTTTGATATGCGCTCATCCGCAATGTCGCTAAGAATTTGGGAAATACTAAGGTAAAATAAGTAAGATGAATACAAGAATTCTGCAGCGGAGAATGGAAAAATGTCTGGTCCGGGGACCGAGTTTTCAGGTTGCGCGCATTATCCATGGCATGTCCAGTTTTTTGAGCCCGATTGCACTTAGTGGAACCACTGCTGCCATTTGAGATCCTGGACCACCACTTGAAAGTATTTGTATTTTGCATTTGGATGAAATATAGTAAAAAACATTGGAACAAAACAGAGGTCCAGTGTGTGTTGATGGCATCATGCTGTGCGATGATTCACATACTTGATCACAATTTTCAAGTACTATTGATTAATGTTAATATTTTCTCCCATTAAGGTCAAAATTTGGAGTCAACTATTCCATTGATGATGGCAACTGCATGGAGCCATTGTATAAAACCACCGTACAACTATCTGTTACACAATAATTTTGAAGATCACATGACTTTCCTCCGTTCAAGCGTTTATCATATACTCCCAGAAAGCCATGCACGTCTTCAGCGATCATCTAAATTCCAATTCAGCTATTCTTTGGAAAAAGTTGGGAGGACGTCGTATGAAACATTCGATGTAATGCGTGATTGTGTTGATGAGACACTCCTTGTTACAAACTATACACAATATGTGTGTGTAAGCAAGTTAACAAGAAGGCCAGCTCGACTACCGGATTGGTTCACTGGAGTGTATACGCCACGTGGCTACCACCAGACACCACAATACATGGATAGACTTGGAGACAAGAAGTCGAAAATATTCCAACACAAAATTCATCCACCAAGTAGTGATATTGATTTCAATGATCACATTACATATTCTGCATATATCAAATATACCGAAGAGTGTGCCTACACAGCAGCTGAGAACAACGCCTATCCTTCATTTACCAATGATCTGACAAGATACAGGATCAAGACCATTGGCATTCTGTACATGGCTGAAGCTCTTGTAGATGATGTGATAACCATAGAAACGTGGGAAGACGAGGACAATCAATGGAAATTAAATTTTGTGATGAAGAAGGATGACAAAGAAGAGATATGTCACTGTAGTTTTGAGTACTATGACTTTATCAAGTCAAATCTCTAGATATATCATTTTTGTATGAAATTTGATAAGCTGTCACACCAAAACTCTGGAAAATTCATCGTCACAAGGAAATATTGGTATTCTGTCAAATGAAGTCTTGTGATATGTCTTTGCCAAGCAGAATGGAATCACAATCAATACAGTGACAGCTTTAGTTCTATCAAGCATCTCTCTGTTTGGAGTTGACCCTTCTTTCAATAAATCGTTGCAGCAGCTGACGTTTAAAGATTTACATGAAATCTCTACCATAATTATAAGTATCATCAGTAATTATAATATACAAAGCAGGATGATTTCATTATCTCTTAGTATATGTACGAACTTTTGTAACATGGAAGTACTTTGAAATTAAAAACAAAATCACTTCCAGCACATACAAACTTGATACTCATTGATGCTCCAAAGTGTATACGAAAGGTTCTGATGATGGTACTCATTTCAAGCATCTGGTACCACAGAGGAGTCAAAACGTAGTTGGCACATAGGTTTGACACATTTGTCAGTCTACAAATACATGACGTGTTAGCAAAGCTACATGTATGTACATGCAGTAAGTACCTAACTCTTTTACAATGACGACTGTAGGACAATTTTAAAACCAAATACATGAATAGTTTTCACAGATTTGTCATTTAGCAAGTGTTCATCTTGCAACTTTACACCTTGCACAGACCGCGAGCGAGTGAAAAAGGGCTAGGATGTAGGGTTAGACAAATTAAGATATATATAACAAAAAGGAATAGTTTTAAATATCTGTTGTTTAATGAAGTGGTAAAAAGAAGATCTACTGTGACATTGTAGACACATTCTATAAATATGTAAATGCACAGAGGCATACAAGTGCGCATGCAACATGTATATTTTATTTACCATCTCCTAAAACACAAACTGTTACTATGACATGATATTCTGCAGTGACTGTGTTTCAAATAAACAAAAACGGTAGATGAAGATGTGAAATAATTCAGAATGTAACGATATTCGATATTGTATTTCTATCAGTGTAATAAAGGAAGTCTGGATATAAAAGTATAAAAATAAAGAGATCTGTGATGTGGCATGATAAAACAGAAATATCGACCGACTTTTACCATACACAGGCAACAGTTTGCTTCGATCACAGGGCCCATATCGTTAGTCTGAGTAGTTGCAAAATTGCAAACGACATTTCAGTCGATTTTACCATTTGGCGGTCATATTGTCATTTTTGCAAAAAATACTATGATAATCAAGGTCATGGGAATAAAAAAAATCATGAAAAACCTACAATAATCACCTTGACAACTCTTCTTTAAACAAACAGTGTTTGATCAGAATTTAACAATTATGTGGTTAAACGTTTGTCAGTTATTTTCATGACCTTTGACCTACTTTGTGTATCTCAGCAAGTGTCGGGTTAAAGGTTTGGTGTTTGTTGGATGTTGATCAGTATGGGACAATGCTTTTATCAAAAGTTAATAGATGACCTTGGTAACCTTTGATCTACTTTTATGTAATTCAGAAACTACAAAGGCTTGAAATTTGGTCTTGATAAAATATCGACGAGTATCATAGCTTCCCCCCCCCCACCGTTTGGATGACCTTTACTTCTCTTTTACGCATCTTAGAAGCTACAACGGCTACAGTTTTGGTTTAGTGAATATATTGACCAGTATCACACTTAAATTGTTTCTCTTGTTCTGGGATGACCTTTACTTTAATTCATCTTATCTCCGTGATTACAAGGACAAGAGATTGGGTTTTGATTGTAACTTTTACTCTAATTTCTTTTGATGACCTTTGATGATCATAGACCTACTTTCACAGAATGAACAACTTACACCAAGGTCATGTGACCTTAGCTAATATCACACTTGACACGTTGTCTCTTTAATGTATTACACAACTTATCATGTTCATACCTAATTTAAGGCAAACAACCAATAAGGAGAGAGGGCCATTTTTCTCCATCAGTCAGTTGCAAGATAGGTAAGTAAATCACTGCAAGAGAATATAGGGAGAGTTTGAAGCTACATGCTGTGTTTGTGGTCACTACATTATTGAATATGGGTGTTGGAACTGGCAAACCAGTAAATACATGGGTGCGGTTAGCAGAGGGTCTCCCTGATCCCGATGGAGAAATCTTTTGAGAATTTGACATAAAATGACACCATTTAAAATGACACCATTTGAATACACTTATTATTATCACGAATCACACATGAAAATTGTTGTGTAACCCCTCCCCGTTCGGCTATAATATTTTAAGTAACACCTTACTTTTCATCATTTTTTAGAAGCCCTCTCCTGTTCCTGCAATCCTCAAGTCGCAGACTCCCCTTCAGCTGTACGCGGAGGGGATGGGTGATGTGGACCTAGGCCGTTATCCCTTTGTTCATACAATGATCGGTTGACCCTTAATCGACCCGAAGTCACAGTAAACACGTTCATCATGTGACCTCTACTTAAAATTGAAGTCATGCACTGCAGCCACAGCTAGAGGTTCGACAAGCGAATCTACACGATCAAGATGCCGATGGAAATTACCTCCTACAATAAACAGGGCATATGGTGCACCTTGGTGGGCCATATAACTGATTACAATATTAACGCCGAAGGTGAGTATTTATACAGAAGGTTGTTGTGTGCTTGTACCAAGCTGAAGTTGCGACCGTATCTCCCTCTTGCTTCGACCCGGACTGCTGTGATCCTAGTCCTACACTCAAACAACTAGACTTGCCATGGGCGATGCCCGTGACCCAGAGTTCTTTGTCAAGCTCTGTGTGTGTGTATTTCTGATGGTTTAGCTCTGCGTGGCAGGGCTGTGTGTAGCTGCAGTACAGTAGCTTGAGGTTTCCCTGCGTATTCGGGTTTGACGTCCGACCAAAATACCCAGGCAAAATCTCGAGCTACTGTACTGCATCTAGGCTGTGTGCAGCCTAGCCCTGCATACAGGTCTGTGTGTTACCGGCGTTATAACTGTGACAACGCAGAGGCTTCCGCGGCACTGCCAAAGGTGTATGCAATCATAGAATTGTATGCTAATCCTTACATTTACTGTGGTTGTAGTCGTGTATTGCACCACAAGAACTGCGCACCGAGCGGACCTCGATCGCAGGTGCGATAAGAGTAAAGTTTGTTGGCCTGAACAACATTGGGAATTACAGAGAAGGGTCCGCTGACCTCCCTCCGAGCTCAGACATTATCTCCGTCCTGTGGCGGAGCAGGTCAAAAATTTGCATAGTTCATTGCGCATGCAAGGTAGACATTAGCAATATGACGATCTATGTAAGACGCAGTCTTGGCAATATGACAAGCCAATTAAAACTGTGTGGGGACTCTTGTACTAACACAATAAATGTTATTCACTGTCCAATCTGCCCGGCCTACGATTTTCGGCCAAACAGGCTACAAAAAGTCAGAAGCCATCTCGTCGCCAGTCATTGGCAACACCCGATAGAGGACGCTACGGACTGAGATAGATTTGAAATTTCTTATCATGGACATAGTTTTAACGATAGTGCTGTTTGCTTCGAGCTTGGAAATTTTAAAAGTTTCGTCATATGCGCAGCGTGTTGGATATTGCATTTTGTTGGAGACTCAGCGGTTTTTTTCTTAAATGTTGACTATAGATGGAGACTCGAGCAGATTGGACGATAGTACGGACTAAGCTTGATTGGTTATTTCTTGACGTGGACGGAATTTTAATCTTACTGCAGTTTGCTCCGAGCTGAGACATTTTGATAATTAAGACACTTAGCGTGTCCGATATTCTGGCAAAGTGATGACATTTTTCGTAAGCATGGACTTTAGATATTATTAATATTATTAATCTTTATTTAAACTCCATAACTCCATAGATGAAACACCTCTTTTCATGGAGGTCCGATAGACAAAAGAAAATCATATTACAGCACCAACTTGAAAACACGAAAAAACAGAAGTATAAATATCAAAAAAACTACGAAGAAGCATCAGACAAGTAAATAGAATACAGAAAGTTGTTACAAGATTTCTTAAAGTTATGATTGATTTGGGGAGATTGTTATATTCATCCACAACCGCAACAGACAAAGGTGTTTTGATAAAGAAGTGTACGTGCTTTGGGAACCTTAAGGAGGTTCTGATTGGAAGAACGAAGTGATCTGGAAGGGATATACGATTATTGAACATACTGGCTACAATTCAGGGGTTAGAATTGGGTTAGATTGTGAGTTGCTCTGTAAATTTGGGCCAAGATATAGTCCTGAGATTATTGTGGATGCAACCAAACGTGAGTGATTGGTCATTTTTGGCTTGGACGGAGTTTTAACATTAGTGCAGTATGCTCTGAGCTGAGACATTATAACCGTTTCGTCATATACACAGCGTATAGGATCATGCACATTGCTGCCAATTATTGACTTTTCGTATCCATGGCCTTAAGATAGAGTTATGAGCTTATAGGAGGATACAACAAACTGAGATAGATTTTAAATTTCGAAGCCTGGATGTAGTTTAAAAGTCTCGTCATATAGGCCTACACAGCGTATTGTATATTGCAGTTTGTTAGAAACTTAGCGTTTTTTCTTAAAATATTGACTATAGATAGAGTGTCGAGCAAAATGGAGGATGCTACGAACTGAGATAGATTTGAATTTTCTTTCATGGAAATATTTTTAACGTTAGTGCAGTTTGCTCCGAGCTGAGACATTTTAAAAGTTTTGTCATATACACAGCGTATTGGATATTGGGGTCTGTTGGAAACTCGGCGTTTTTTTTCTTAAATGTTGACTATAGATGGAGACTCGAGCATATTGGAGGATGCGACGGACTGAGATTGATTGGTAATTTCTTGACATGGACGGAGTTTTACATTAGTGCAGTTTGCTCCGAGCTGAGACATTTTGATAATTTATGTATTACACATAGCATGTCGGATATTGTGGCAAAGTGATTAAATTTTTCGTAAGCATGGACTTTAGATATAGTCCTGAGATTATTGTGGATGCAACCGAACGTGCATTGAGTGATTTGTCAATTTTTTTGGCCTGGACGGAGTTTTAACAGTTTTAACGTTAGTGCAGTATGCTCCGAGCTGAGACATAATAACCGTTTCGTCATATACACAGCGTATTGGATCTTGCACATTGCTGCAATAATGGTTGACTTTTCGTATTACTGGCCTTTAGAGAGAGTTGTGAGCTTATTGGAGGATATAACTGACTGAGATAGATTTTAAATTTCGAAGCCTGGACGTAGTTTTATCTGCTGCAGTTTGCTCCGACTCGGAGCTGAGACATTTTAACTCGTCCTAGGCCTATACAGTGTATTGGATTTTGCAGTTTGTTGGAAACTTAGCATTTTTCTAAAATGTTGACTATAGATAGGGTGCCGAGCATATTGGAAGGTGCTACTTACTGACTCGGAGAGATAGATTAGTAATTTCTGAACATGGATTGAGTTTTAACGTTATATAGTGCAGTTTGTTCCGAGATGAGACATTTTGACCGTTTCGTAATATGCATAGCGTATTGCATGTTGCAGATTACTGCAAATATAGACTTTTCGTATCCGTGGACTTTAGATAGTCCTGAATTTATTGTTTTTGTAGCGTGTCGGATATTGCAGATTGCTACAAAGTGAATGACTTTTCGTATCCGTGAAATTTCATAGAGTCCGGAGTTTATTAAATGATGCTGCAGACCGAGATAGAATGGTAATTTCGTAGCCTGTACGGAGTTTTGACGTTACTGCAATTTTGCTCCGAGCTGAGACATTTTGACCGTTCCTCATACACACTGCGTATTGCATGTTGCAGATTGCTGCAAACAATTGACTTTTCGTATCCGTGGACTTTCGATAGAGTCCTGAATTTATTGTAGATGCAACGGACTGAGATAAACTGGTCATTTCTTAGCCATGACAGAATTTTTAAAGTGCATTTTGCTCCGAGCTGAGACTTTAATAATTTTTGTACCTATACATAGTGTGTCGGATATTGCAGATAGCTGTAAAGTGAAAGATTTTTCGTAACGGTGGACATAAAATAGAGTCCTGAGTTTATTAGAGAATGCTACGGACTGGGATAGATTAGTAATTTCCTAACCCGGACAGAGTTTTAAAGTTAGCGCAGTTTGCTCCGAGCTGAGACTTTGATAATTTTGTACCTACACATAGTGTGTCGGATATTGCAGATGGCTGCAAAGTGAATGACTTTTCGTATCCATGGATTTTGAAAGAGTCCTGAGTGTATTGGAGGATGCTGCAGACTGAGATAGAATGGTAATTTCGTAGTCTGCAATTTGCTCCGTGCTGAGACATTCTGACCGTTTCCTCGTACACATTGAGTATTGCATATTACAGATTGCTGCAAACTACTGACTTTACGTATCCATGGACTGTAGATAGAGTTTTGAGTTTATTGTGTATGCAAAGGACTGAAATAGATTTGAAATTTGTTAACATTGTCAGAGTTTTTACCTTAGTGCAGTTTGCTCCGAGCTGAGACAATTGATAATTTTGTACTATACATAGTGTGACAGATATTGCTAATGGCTGCAAAGTGATTGACTTTTTATATCTGTGGACTTTGATTGAGTCTTGAGTTTATTGGAGAATGCTACGAAATGAGATAGATTAGTCTTGTCCTTGCCCGGACGGAGTTTTAACGCCAGTGCAGTTTGCTCCGAGCTGAGACTTTCGTACCTACACTTTGCGTGTAGGGTATTGCAGTTGGCAGCAAAGTGAATGACTTTTCGTATCCGTGGACTTTGACAGAGTCCTGAGTTTATTGGAGAATGCTACGGACTGAGATACATAGTACTTTCTCAGTCTTAACGGAATTTTAGTGTCAGTGCAGTTTGCTCCGAGCTGAGACATTTGATAATTTTTGTACGACACATATATTTCAGATTGCTGCAAAGTGATTGACTTTTCATATCTGTGGACTTTGATAGAGTCCTGAGTATATCTGGAGAATGCTACGGACTGAGATGGATCAGTAATTTCTCAGCCTTGACGGAGTTTAACGTAAGTGCAGTTTGCTCCGAGCTGAGACATTTGATAACTTTTGTACTACACATATATTTCAGATTGCTGCAAAGTGATTGACTTTTCATATCTGTGGACTTTGATAGAGTCCTAAGTGTATTGGAGAATGCTACGGCCTGAGATAGATCAGTAATTTCTCAGCCTTGACGGAGTTTAACGTCAGTGCAGTTTGCTCCGAGCTGAGACTTTAATAATTTTTTTACCTACACTTAACATGTTGGATATTGCAGATTGCTGCAAAGTGATTGACTTTTCTTATGTGTGGACTTTCATAGAGTCCTGAGTGTATTGAAAGATGCTGCAGACTGAGACGGATTGGTAAATTTTTTTAGCCTAGACGGAGTTTTAACGTTAGTGAAGGTTACTCGGAGCCGAGTCATAGATTGTCGGATATTGCAGATTGCAGCAAAGTGAAACTGAAGACAATATATAGCCGTGAGCATGTTGAAGAATGCTTGGAATTTAGATGATTTCGTCGTTTCTTAACAAAATAGGAGTTTAACGCTATAGTGCAGGTTATTCAGTTCTGAAACAATTAAATAATTTTGTTACACGCATAGCTGGTGCGGTCAGATAGTACAGATTGCTGCAAACTATTTTCGTGTCACAACTACACGCAACTGTAATCTTTTCAATTCATGGAGGGTATTCTTGTGTCAACTTTTTTATCTCATAATTCGACGAGCAGCATCGGAAAGTTGGTATCTATTTGCGTCACAATGTATGTTGTACAATGGAGAGAATGAAATGAAAGCCGTGGAGGAGTTTTCTTTAATCTTCGAACACTTCCTTGACAAGTGTTCACAAAATAACTTCGGAAATTGCGAAAGTAACCTCTATTCGCAAATACTGTTAACTTTTAGAAATCTCATGATGTTTTCGTTGTAAATATTTGCTTAATTGCCATGGAGATAATTTTGACCCTCTTATCAAAATTGAAAATTAAGCTTGTGAACTTCATAATGTGTCTGTCTGCCGAGTTTGAATAAAATATCAAAACTTTTTACAGCGGAAAATATGTGTTTAGCAACACCTCTAATATGGCTTTCAGCTGGCGTTTCCTGTCCTGTCAAAATGTTAGTCTTTTTCGTTTTATGTAAGATTTGGAAACCACAAAATAATAATAATAATAATAATAATAATAATAATAATAATACAGGAAATCAGTACGGAAGAATTTCCTCTCTGCCTTTTGACCGTAACGTACGACTTTTAAAATATCACTGATTAGGTATTTGGTTGTAGGAAAATAAATTAATTCCTTTCAGGGGAAAGTTTTCTATTTGGCGACAGGGTTTTTCCTCAGCTTCCTCAAGGCTTGGTAAAGTAAAACAGAATTACAGTCAACTCGCACTTTTTCCAACCCGCCCAGAACCATCTCGCCTGATTCAAACTCACCCGATACCAACTCGCCCGTTGTTTTGAGATAGGGTGTTGTAGATTCCATGTACGCAGCTGTTCCTAAAGAAGTGAGCCAGTACGCAGTAACTATCCCTATACGTAAAGAAGCCGAACGAAATTTATTCTTTCAAGAGATTTGCAAAACGTGAAATTCGCAAATAAAAAAAATTCCGTGTTGGCACATATTTCAAGTCGCACCTGTAGTTCTCTATGTTAGAAACATTTGTTGTTAGAAATAAAACGTTTTATGCGTACCAGTTGCTGCGAAAACGAGCCCTGCCACTCCTTGACATGTTCTTCCTTCCACTCCAATGACCAAGCTACCCGAGTGACAAAGGCTAAGGATTCGCAGCAAGCGTACCAGTAGCTCTGCATGGCAGGGCTGTGAGTTTACCGGCGTTATACGGCCTCCGTATAACGCCGGTAAACACACAGCCCTGCCATGCAGAGCTAGCGTACCAGGTACCATGGAGGTCTACCTCCATGAAGGTACTCATAAAATTGCGATATAATATCGGGCGAGTTGGTGTCGGCCGAGTTGGCATCAGGCGAGTTGGAATCAGGCGAGTTGGTTCTGGGCGGGTTGGAAAAAGTGCGAGTTGACTGGTACCCAGTAAAACAAGGTTCTTTTACAAAGTAAAGCGAAAAAATCTTGTAGATTACATTGGCAATGTCTACTTAGCATGTGTGATGAACTATGCAAATTGTACGACCTGCTCCGTCACAGAACGGAGATAATGTCTGAGCTTGGAGGGAGGTCAGCGGATACTTATGGGGAATTACATGTAAACGTAAACCGGGAGCCAAGGACAACGCCCGCCTTTTGTATATTTACTGGGCACTGAGCTATCGTAACTCAGAATCCCTTGACTGCTTACTATCGGTGCAGAAATCGAGCGGCACCACAGGTATCCGCTACACCTACACTTGTATACAAATCAGTAACAACTATAGTCTCGTATGCCAGACCGCGAACCTGCATGCAGCGCGAGCGGCGAAGCCGCGAGCTGCGAGTAACCGCAGGTTACGAGGTCTGGCAAGAACCAACTGCTCAGGAATGTGATGACGTCAAAAGTGGGCTGTCTTTCCTATGCTGATAAGTATAACTTTGGACCACCGCGTACAGACTGCCATCACTGTATTTGTCCACCATGTTTCACATATCTGCGCCGAAAACACACTAAGGCACAAATCTATACGGTGAGCATTTATTTGTGAGGCCATTTACCACCGGTTCATCTGCAGTCGAAAGGGGCCCAAAGTCTGAGTTTCGTTCGAACGGAGCAAAATCAAAAAGCAAACTCCATAGAGGATGTCGACGATCAACTATCGCAAGCGTTGAAGCAACGCCCAGAGCAATGAGAGATTGGCCATATTCTGTCGGCAAATTCACGGAATCGTCGTCTCCTTCCGGATAATCTGTCATGGCTACCTCCTGCTTTCGGTTTCAGGCTGTCGATCACCACTTTCTTCAACGGCATAGATCATTTTTGCAGATATTTTTCATCATGTGGTTATTGGGAATAACGTAACCCTGATTTCATAAAGTTGTACTACTGTCTGAGGTCAACGTAAGGCAGTTTACTTCAAACGAAACATTTCTGGATGAATGACACAATCATTCAGTCGAATTCAAAAGGCTATTTTTAGACGCTCCACCTACATTCATGAATAAACAAGAGATGTACTCTTTCATCCAGCCGATTTTCGAAGCATTCTATTGGACAGTATATATAGCACGTCGGTTCTAGCCAGACCTCGTTACCTGCGGTTACTCGCAGCTCGCGGCTTTGCCGCTCGCGCGCAGGTTTCGAGATCTTGCATGCGAGACTAGAGCCTTGGTGGCTATACGCTTGCGATTCCCCCTACCGTTGTGTGTGCAAGAGACTACACCAATAAGAGACAGAAAAAGCACAGGGGACTGTCGACAGTCAATGTATCGTCACAATGTTATCACCCATTTCATGATTGCCATCAGTATTTTCTTTGTATAGTGTTTTTTTGCTGTAAAAATCGATGGTATAGGCCTATTCTCAAATTCTGTGCGACTACCAGTTAATAAAGGGTCAACAAGTGAAAAGTCGTTCCGATGTACCAAGAGGCTTTATTTTAGTCTTAGAGAATGGATGCATTGAAATCTATCAATCTTAATATTTGATCCAACATTGAGGCAATTTTCCACAAAACAAGTCATTGACAATAACATAGTCCTCACTTGTAATAGGAGTATTAGTCTTGATGGAGCAGGGAAATGTGGTCATTAAGAAGTATCACTGGAGTGGTATATGTTGAGATCTATGGGCACATATGTCTATGTCGTTGTTCCCAATTTGAAACACATGAGGCATGTCTAAGTGATGGTTCTAAATCGGGAAAAAAGATCAGACCTCTAGCTGTATTGACCAGCCAAGAAATACATATGTGCATAATAAATGAGGTACAAGATGTGACATCTTAAGGTCTAATATCGTATCAAAATTGGAGGGTATAGAACTTGTGGTATATATATATATATATATATATATATATATATATATATATATATATATATATATATTCAAGGTCAAAGGTCATCGAGATCACGTGACATTTTGGAAAAAAATTGTATTGCTAATTCCCTATATGCCAAAAATCAGACCTCTAGCTCTATTCGCTTGCCCAGAATTAGATGTGTGCATAATTAATGAGGTAAAGCGTGAATTGTCACAAGGTCTCCCATCCTTCTGAATATAAAGGACATTGCACTTGTGGTTACTTATTTATTGACATAAACGTATATTTTAGGTAAAAGGTCATCGACGTTACATGACATTTGGTCAAAAAATTTCTATCGTATAGTTATCCCTATTTTATACCAAAAATCAGACATCCAGCTCTATTGGCTTGCTCAGAATTAGATATACACATAATTAATGAGGTACAGTATGTGACGTCATAAGGTCTCCTGTCATACCAAATATGAAGGGTGTACCACTTGTGGTCACTGAGTGATGGACAAATATGTATATTTCAGGTCGAAGGTCATTGAGGTCACGTGACATTTTGTCAAAAAAAATGTTTTGCTAAGTTATCCTTATATACCCAAAATCAGACCTCCAGCTCTATTGGCTCGCTAAAAATTAGATATGTGCATCATTAATGAGGTACAATAAGTGGCCTCATAAGGTGTCCCATCATACCATACATGAAGGGTGTAGCACTTATGGTTACTGAGTTATGGACAAATATGTATATTTGAGGTCAAAGGTCACCGAGGTCATGTGACATTTTGTCAAAATATCTGAGATATCTGCGTGAATGGATGGACTCATGGATGGACGAACGGACAGACATGACCCAATCTATAAGCCCCTGGACTTCATCTGTCGGGACTAAAAACTGTGTCACTGCATCCTTTTTGCAACATGAATACGATGAGAAACTAAATTTTTATTTATCGTGGCCTTATACATGGGATTCTATGGAGAACTGCCTTATACATGGGAGTCTATGGACGTGTAAACTAAAAAGTCCTCTAACACGTCCAAATTTGATCGCATTGTGAAACAAATCGACGTGCATCTGTATTAGGTAGGGTACTACCCTTTTGCAAAGTTTGAAAGAAATTGACCAGGGCATGTCTGAGATATCTGCGTGAACGGACGGACGCATGCATGGACGCATGCACGGACATGACCAAACCTATAAGTCCCCCCTGACGGTGTCTGTGGGGACTAAAAAGACATTCAAAATCACATGAATTTACAGTCTGATTTCTTTTTGAAAGACCGTGTGCATTCCGAAATACAAAGTTAATATCATCTGCATTACGGTTGTGTGGTAATGTGATGTCAGTGATAAATGCACGGTTGCTCCGAAGACAGTTATCTATAATGGCTATTGCCACCTGTGTGATGCGCCCGATGTTTCTCCAAAACTGGTTCAGAAGCATCGTCAAAAAAAGTTTTATTTTCTGTTTTAACCTATATGATGTATGCTCCTTGTCTAAGTTGTCTTCTTGCTTCTTCCCATGGACCTGGTAATGTATTACCTTGAATGAAAATGATTATTGGACCAGTTTAATGTCGTATTGTACACACGCCGACCCTAAATCTGCATACCGAGATATGTCGTATGCTGCCTCTCGAGCCTGGCGGTAAAGTCCGTCAAAAATGATTCTTTTCACTGTCCACATCCAACTTCTCAGATATACAGTTTCCAACTTTTCGTTCACTTTCATCCCAGTTGTTTAGAACTACGTATTATCAAGATTCTGATAATTTATAGTTTCCTTATTCATTTTATAATCGGGTCAATTTCTAAAATGCATGTTTTCTACAGCCAATTCTGTAGGCTTTACATTTTCCAAGACAAGTTCTTCTTTGAATCATGCATGCAAGTATATTTCAGGATCAAGTTCCTCACTTCTATCATCGTATCTCTCTTCAAAAAACATTTTTTTCAGAAGTTCTCGAAGAAGATACGATTAATTTGTACAGTTCGAGCTCTATAGAATGGCCGGTGCCACATTCAGGTTCAAAATGGCAGACACGGTCGAGTCGTCCTTATGTGTTTGTTTGTACGAATGTAAGTCCGTCTATACCTGAATAAAAACTGGAGAACTGCTGCTTTTCTCGACTCCTTATATCTTTTTAAGGTCCACCATAGGTTACAAGGTCGAATTTCTTTGAAAAAAAATTCAAGTCTGGAAATATGCAAGTCAGGTTGAAAATGTGAAAATAGAAAAAACTATAGCTCAGGATTTTTTTCGTTGATTGCACTGATGTAGTTACCGAGGAATATTTCTATTTTGCATGAAAGGGAATATTAAATTTGTCACTGTTAGTTATAAAATTTGGTTTGCAGATCCCTACAGCTGTTCTCCATAAGTTGCATTGCCTTCGCCAATTGTGAGTACCTAATGTATCTGGTAAAGTACGCAGAATATAAGCTTGGTAAAATTTCATCGGAAAACAATGCTAAAAATGAGAAATTTCGTCTCCTTTCTACGAAATTCCATAATTTTAGTCGCGGCATTCAGAATCAAGGCTGTAAAGGACATACTTTTTATTTCCTGCCGTCTAGCCTTTGTACAACTATTACTCAAACTTGGACTAGTCCCCTAGGACGTTCTAATGAGTAAAATCACAAGTACACTGTCATAACTCTTAAACATAACATGTTTAAGACTTCACGTTTGGCATTAATTTGATAAGGGCGATTATCTTGGAAGAGAGACCCTCAATAGGACACTTTTAGTCGTCATTACTTTGATAGAAGTGAACAACGCACAGGCGCTTGGCACATTTCTGGGATAATAATTGTATTTAATTTGTAGAATGTCTATACGACATGATTATTCAATACAAGAATCACGGTACATGATATTAATGTAGGCCTAGGCCTACATGTTGACTAGCATAACCCAATGGCTATGTATGGCTGCCTGGCTCGGGCCCGACGTACGCACTGCATAATTATATTTAATGTGTGGAATGTCTATGTGACTTGATTGTTCAATAAAGAATAACGGTACGTGATATTACTGTACACATCGGCTAGCCTAACCAAATGAATGGCTGTAGCTGCCGGGCTTGGGACCGATGAACGCGCACAGTCCACTGCTGCACAGATCTGATTTGCATGGTCTTTACTCTGGTCTTACTCTGACAGTTTTTGTAGCAGGATTCAAATTTAGGGTTAGCGCATTGTATTTATCAGAATATTACTGAATATCTGGCAAATTTGTCCAGAGTCTGATCAAAAATCAACTCGCAATGCATACTTTCATAGCTTCCCACCAATAATTGGCACACTTCAATTTAAAAGTGCTTTCTAGGGTCACATTCCATCCCCAACTGTCAAAATCGTCACCGTGGCACGCAATTGATATAATTTTAAAACTCACCAAGGAGCCAAAATGATTGAAACAATTTGAGTGGACATCTACAAATGTAAATGTAAATTGAAATGACCCATATCTGATCAGGCAGAGTAGCCACTGATCCGAAAAACGGGGATTATGGACTGCCATGAGAGAGTATTTTATTCCGATGAAATAGCGAAAAACTAAACAAGAAATTTAGGCCTAGCGTATTATGAGAGCTTTTCTCTATGGTTTACTTTGTTGAATTCTGTTGTGTATTGTTCTATATTACTCGCTGAAGTTGCATTTTAGGGGATGTGTGATTCCCAATACAATGTCAGTCCTTCTCGAAGTGCCTTCTTCTGTCTGTTCTCTTCTGTCCATTTGATAATTTTAAGATGCGATTGCTGTAACCGTCACTAACATTATTTTTTTCTTCCTCAATCAGATCAAAAATTTGAGCCAAGTGTTCCTAGGATGATGACAAACGCATGGAGCTATACTGTAAAACCACCGTACAACTATCTGTCAAACAATGATTTTGAAGATCATATGATTTTCCTCCGTTCGAGCGTCTATCATGTACTCCCAGAATGGCATGCACGTCTTCAGCGGTTAACGTCACTTCAATTTAGCCTTTCTTTAGCAAAAGTTGGGAGGACTTCGTTTGATGAATTCAATGTAATGCGTGATTGTGATGATGGTATAATCCTGGCTACTCACTATGTGCAAAACGTGTGTGTAAGCAAGTTGACAAGAAAGCCAGCTCAACTACCGGATTGGTTCACTGGACGGTACGCAACACATGGCAACCACCAGACACCGCAATACATGGATAAGCTTGGAGACACACCGTCGAAAATATTCCAACACAAAATTCAACCATCAAGCAGTGATATCGATGAAAATAATCACATTACATACACCGCTTATATCAAATATATCGAAGAATGTGCCCTCACAGCAGCTGAGAACAACGCCTATCCTTCATTTACCAATGATCTGACAAGGTACAAGATCAAGACCATGGGCATTCTGCACATCACTGAAGCTCTTGCAGATGATGTGATAACAATAGAAACGTGGGAAGATGAGAACAATCGATGTAAAGTAAATTTTGTGATGAAGAAGAATGACAAAGAAGAGATTTGTCATTGTAGTTTTGAGTACCATGATATTGCCAAGGCAAATCTTTAGATCATCAATTTCGTGTAAAGTATGAGATGCTGTCACAGCAAAATCTCTTGAAATGTTATTGTACAAGGAAATGTTAGCATTCTCTCTGGCCATGTCTTTGTTATGCAGAATAGAATCACGATCGATACAGTGACAGCTTTAGTTCTATCACGAAAGCGTCTCCCTGTTTTCAAAAAATGACCTTGCTCTCAACAATAAATCTGACGTTAAAGGTATACTGTCACCTGTTCCAATTTTGCCCAGTTACCATGGACAGATAGTTATCCAACAAATCACAGATTTTAAGCTGGTGGCCGCTATTTAAAAACAGCGCCCTCTTATGGTCCTTTTGAATGCCAAGGAACGCCCTTTTGACCATATATGGGTATATTAAAATTACGGGTGACTGTATACCACTAAAAGATTTAGATGTAATCTATACTATTATCAATATCGTCTGCAACTATAATAATCATACATAGCGGGATAAATTCATAACTCTGTAGTCCATGTATGAAATTTTGTGACATTGGAGTACTTTGACTTTCATAAACACACACTCACCGTTTCAAGCATGATCTTGTGCCAAAGAGGAGTCATAGCGTCGTTAGCAAGTATAGTAAGTACCTTAGCTTACCTTGGTTTAATGACTACTGTAGGACCATTTTAAAGTTTAACAAATGAATAGTTTCTACAAATTTTGTCATTTAGCAAGCGTTTACCTTGCAACTTTATACCTTGCGCAGCTGATGAGGAAGTGAAAATGGGCTAGAATTAAGGGGAAAACAAATTAAGTCATATATACAACAAAGAGGAATCGTTTTCAGTTATCTGTTGTTTTTATACAGTGGTAAAGGGGGTATGTCAAAGAGATCTAGTGACATCGTAACACTGTAGACATTTCATTCTACAAAATTGTAAAATCACAGACACATATATACGCGCACGCAAAATTTTCTTTCTCTTCTATCTCGTTACTTACAATTTTGCTTTGTTTCAAATACATAGAAACGATACTTTAAGATGTTCAACAATGCAGAATGTAATTATATTGCGTTTTATTGCAGTTTGTCGGTCATATTGTCATTTTGCAAATATGATAATTACGGTCAAGGAATGAATAAAAATCTGAAAAAACCTACGATAATCACCCTGAGAAATCTTCTTCTCTGAAGGATCACACTGTTTGACCTGTAGTAATTAACGAATATGTGGTCAAACGGTCTTCCCCTATTTTATTATCTTTTATCACATACATAGACCCAGTAATCCCTATAGTATGACGTCACACTATAGGTATATGACTACGATGAATCCATATTCCACATGTGGTGGATATGGGACCCGGACTACTTTCAACAAACGTAAACAAACACAATCAGCTGTTCAGGACACGATGAACACCGCTTTGAATTTCTCGAGACGCAAAAGTGGGAGGGTAATGAAGTTTAGGGAAATACGGGGTATTAAAATACATGTGTAAAATATAAAATACGGCTGATTCTAGAATTTTCATTAATTTATGTGCGGGCGGGAAAAATTGTAGTCTGCTGTCACTTTTTGACGATCGAGTGGACAACACAAAATGTCAGCAATGGAGCAGCGTCACGTAAATGTCAGTGGTGAAGAAATTGACCAATTCATCGCAAATCAACGCCGAAAAAACACAGTTAAAGCCACCCACACATCAGTCAAGCAGTTCATAAGCTTTTTGCAGGCCACCGAGTGCAGTCAAGTAGAATTTTATTTGTTGCCACCAGAAATTCTGGATCAACACCTTGCCAAGTTTTTCATCGGAGCCAGACAGAGTGATGGCAGTGAGTACGAACCCGATACTTTAACCAGCTACCAAAGAGGCATCGATCGTTACCTTTCAGAGAAAGGCTACCGATATTCCATCTGTAGGGATACAGTTTTTAAGGTGTCTCAAGATGCACTCAGAGCGAAGCGTTGCGATCTTAAGTCGAAGGGCAAAGGAAATAAATCTCAAGCCGCCGAGCCACTGACAGACGATGACATTAAACTTATGCGAGAAAAGAAAATACTCGGTAACTACAATCCAGAATCGGTCTTATACACAGTGTGGTGGAATAACACCAAGCTCCTTGGTTTCGAGCCTGTGACGAAAACAGAAAATTGTGTTGGGGTGACATACTTCTGAAAACAACAACAGCGGGTCGCGAGTATCTTGAGTTTTCCGAACGTGACAACAAAACCAGGAGCGGTCAATATGGTAACGTTCGTCCGTACGCACCGAAAATGTTCGCTGTTGAAGACAAGAGTATCTGTCCCGTTGAAACCTACAAAATATATAAAGACCATCGCCCAGATGACATGTGCGAATTACATTCTCCGTTCTACCTGGCCATAAATTATAAGCCAACCACCCAGATATGGTACAAACGACAACCGATGGGCAAAAACAAACTGGAGAGTATTGTGAAAACCATCACAGAACGAGCCGGAATAAAGGGGCGCAAAACGAATCACAGTGCACGAAAGACAGCAATCCAGAAACTCAGTGAGCATGGTATTCCTCCGACCCAAATAATGCAACTTTCTGGCCACAGAAATGTCCAGTCTATCAATTCGTACGCCGTAAACTCTTTAAGTGCACGAAAGACAGCAATCCAGAAACTCAGTGAGCATGGTATTCCTCCGACCCAAATAATGCAACTTTCTGGCCACAGAAATGTCCAGTCTATCAATTCGTACGCCGTAAACTCTTTAAATCAACAGGAAGTAATGTCAGATATTTTGACCGGCGCCGAACACCCCAGAAATAAACTGATGCCAATGCCGCAACGATCGTCTCCTGCTGCTGTCGAGCCTCTGTCGATGTCCACCAACAACATGATAAGGAGCGTCGACGATGACCCAAGACAGAGTACCGTGACAGCTGCAGCAGCAGGGATGTTTTCTGGAGCAACCTTGACAAGTTGCAAGTTTAACATCACCATCAACGTTGCCGGAGCATCTGGTAGCAGTCAACGAGTCGAGCCAAGGAAGCGAAGAGCGTTCGTCATTTCAGACAGCAGCGACGATACTTCTCCTGACTACAGACGCATCAGAAGAAACGCTGTGTTGTTCTCTCAAAGCGACGATAGCTCGCAGGATTTTCAGTGAACTTGAAAGTTCAATTAATTGCATTTTGTATTTATTGTATTGCATGATAGTATGCATAAATTTACCAAATTACCTTGTCATAGAAGTGCTTTTGAGGTTCCGGACATTCGTAGTACTGAGTTTTTAATTCGAGCCGCACATCGTTGTTAATTACATTTAAACGAGTTAGTTTTTATTCGTAAAATATAAAATATACAATTGATAATTTCGTCAAACAAAGTTTTCAAAAGTTCATACAAAGTTTGGAAAGCAGTGTTCTTTGAATGGTGTTCAAACAATGACGACATTTTTTGAAATATGCTCGATTGATATCAGTTCTCGGTAACAACGTGACAGAGTAATGGTTCCGCCCCGTTTCACTCGCACGTCATTGTGTTATCTTGATGGATCGATGAATTTTCACTGACATTGATGTTATGGAATAAATCAAATAAATACCTTGTGTTAAACGATACCTGGTCTTTCGTTGTTCCGCTTGATTCGCACAGAATACCCCCAACGAGAGTTGTTATTATCCATAAGAGCAGCCTCAGTGTGCTCCAAGAACTTATGAACTATGGCGTGGCCATGAACAGCTGAGCGCGGTCAAGTCAGCTGTGACCCAACCATGACCGCATAACATGAGCGGAGGAATTTTTTTTCAAATAGTCCCTATCTTTTTTCCTCGGCATTTCGTGTGGGATATCATATCTGAAAGGTTTATTCAAGGAAAACTGGGTCTATGTATGTGATAAATATATAATCCCCCCGTATTCCTCACTCGTGTGTCTGAGTCGCGGACTCGTGATTCCCCGTAAAGCGGCCGTATCCCCCCTCGCCTTCGGCTTGGAGGGATACGGCCGCTACACGGGGAATCACTCGTCTGCGACGCAGCCACACTCATTCGGAATACGGGGGGATTATATATAATTATTATCTGATTGCACCTTGGAAATACAGCGCACAGTTCATGCAGTAGCCGATTGTGAATCCAAAACTTGCATTTATCTTCGCCTAGGTACACGATGTGCTCAGCCACGCTTGTAAACGTTTTCTCTCTATATGCGAGGGAAGCGTTCATGTCCACCGCCATTGTGAATGTCAGCCTTGCAAACAAAAGAACATCGCGATGTGACAGTCTGTAATTAATGTTATTACTAACCACCGCTCAGCAATTTTCTATGTACGACGAACATTTTCTATCCTACACATATTTTTCCTTTTTCTCTTCAGATTTGTTACATATTTCATAATTTTCTCTTGTTGTACTTCTCGCAGAACGTCGACTTTCAAAGTTCGATATTGCGATGCTCTTTGTTTGCATGGCTGTTTTTCGCCCGAGTGCTCATGGGTTGAATCAGATTAAAGGTACATGGTCACCGTAAATTTGCATATTCCATAAATGCTAAAAGGGCGGGGCTTAGCGTACTACCCCATAGCACCTGCAGCTGTCGGTCCTCCATATTTGATACATCAAATGACATGCAGACGACGCTGCTAAGTATGCCATGGCTAGCCGTGTGGGGCGCCCTTTTAAAAAAGTGGCCACCCGCGTAAAATCTGCGATTGGCTATTAGAAAACAGGTGACCGAATACCTTTAACTGTGGTGGGCTTTGGTGGGAGGCCGGTTAACACACAGCCCTGCCATGCGGAGCTATATTTACAGTTGAGTAGAAGAACTGGCGTATCGAAGGACTGTCATTGAACAGAAAAGAGGTATACAAGATCACTGCCAAATGTAAAGTTTCCGTCTCTCAGGAGAAGTTAACTGTAACATGTAACTATGCACAGCTCTTTCAGTAGTATTACAGTCGGGACTATGATTCCGTAGACTGGCAAGTATAAAGCTCCTATATTTAGATAAGGAGGCTGAGTTTTTTCATCTTCTGAATTAATTAACTTCACAGCTGCGTCTTGCTTAAGGGAGCATTCGTTTTTACAGGGAGGGGGTCGGTGGAAATCAGGGGGGTTGACTTTGACGAAATGGCTTGTTTTATTTTATTTTATTTTATTTTTTTTTTGGGGGGGGTCAAATTTTACAAAGGTTTGTATGATATAGTTATAGTACGGGGACTATAACCCATTTATACTGCGATTTTGGGGAGTTTTCAGCGACTTTTCCCCCAAAGCCGACATTCTTGAAAATTATGTACGTGTTGCTGAAGTTACGTAAGTCTTTTACATCACAATGTACACTCACGGGGTAAATTCAAGCGCAAAACAATGAAACCTGAAATCTGAAATCATTTGCATTTATTCATAATTAAACTGACAAACAGATGCCGAATAGAAAACAACGAACTATCAGGTAGTTGATTGGTTAAGTTTTATTATTCAAATTTGCAGGTGTAGCTCTACCACGTGCACTCATGGTTCGATTTCATCCCGGTTTCTTGTCGGCAGACCTAGTCACCACACGTTTTCTTTTTGCTGGGCGTTTGTGTCACCATTACGATGGCAGTTCATTTTTATTTTCTGAATCTAACTTGCCGGAAATTGACTTGGATTTGGAATATTGTTTGTCACAGATAGATGTGGACGATGCTGAAGATTTCAAACTAACTAATGTCCAGAAAGAGTTTCGCTTTCCGCCTCCAGTTGACAACGGAACGGTCAACAAATACCAACAAGAACGTATTCCGAAAGGCTACGAAATGGGGTGTTTCCACGTGGAATGAATGGCAATTGCAAAGAAACCAAAAAATGATTAATGTCGTCCAAACCGGTGAGCGGTATACATTCGTTCCAAATTTGGACGGAGGTTTACAGTCCCATGAGCTGAATTTCTGGTTATGTAAATTCGTAATAGAGTGCAGAAGACAAGACGGCCAGGTTTATCCTCCGGAATTGTTGCGACAGCTCTGTTGCACTATTTACCGGTTTTTGCGCGATGAATGTAACAGGCCGGATTTAAAGTTCATGGACCAAAGTAATACTAGCTTTCTCGGATGTAGAAACACTTTTGACGGGGTTATGAAAGAGCTTTCTCATTCAGGTGTTGGCATCAGAAAGAAACAGGCAGAGCCGTATTCTCTTGCCGACGAAGAAAAATTATGGGAACATGTGTTTTGATACCAACACCGCGCTGGGTTTGAGCTACGCAGTTTATTTTTACATGTGTAAAATCTTTGGTTTACGTGCTGCAGATAAACACGCCTTGCTGACAGTAGACCAATTATCAATCAATCACGATACCACCGGTGAATACGGCGTATTTCAAGGAAAACCATCAAAATCAGACCAGGGTGGTTTTTACCGAAAACCCGGACAAAAGTATAAGAGACAGTCAAACACTATGCTCAGGCCGTCAATCCGCGTTGTGTCGTCAAATTTTCAATAAATATATATCCCACATTCCAAAACGTGAACCATTCTATCGCAGACCAATAACTTCCAAGAAAACTGGTGACATTAAATTCTCAGCACAAAAGATTGGAATCCATACACTTCAAAGTTATAGCAAACAAATGACAACACAAGCAGGTATATCTGGATTTCATACTGGAAACTCCGGAAAGGTAATCAAGGTTTATTTCTATATACTGTTTGGCAAGGGTAAAACTATATCTTGTCGTTATAAAATTGGGAAATTTGTCTTCTAATAAATCGTTTTTTGTTGACAGGTCACTTGGGCCACCACTCTATTTTGCAACAAGTTTGACGGGCAACTGATCGCTGAACGGACAGGCCATAGGAGCTCGGCAATACGAAACTACAAACGGACCAGTGATGATCTAATTAAATCTTTGTCGGATGCCTTGCAGCCTCCTAAACCGAAGTTGATGAAATCTGAGTAAACCGATACATCGTCGAGCCAATGTATTAATGTAAGTGCTGAACTGAAAGACATACGATCCAGCACTGCCATTGTTAGTAAAGCACCAGACTCAAACGATGAACAATCTACCATAAAGTTTGACACTAAATCAGCCGACTCGTTTGTCGCAATAAATGTCGTGAAAGGTGATGTGAAATTTGAAGTAAACTTTTGAAAATTGTAAAATATTGTAATCGGAAAATACTTTCGTCACATGTTTCTTTATGTGCATTTTTCATATTATGTAAGTGAACTCGGCTGTTATCGTAATGAATATGTATTTTTTTCTGTTATATTGGTTTACCGTTTGCGGACTTTTCTTTTGTATTGGTTTACCAGCAGAATAAAGTTTCTTTGTCTAAAAGAGTACCCATTTACCAGTTATTTGTACACTTCTTTTGTTTAAAACAGTACCCATTAACTGGAATGCATAATTAATTAGTATGCTTCTTTGATAAACTGTCCGCTATGGAAACTAAGCAGTCAAGTTCAAACAAAGGAAAGAGTTGTAAAAATGGAGTTATGTATGTTATGTATGTATGTATTCTGAATGTATGAATGAATACATTATGTGCATGTGCGTATGATTATCTTTATGTATGTATACATATATGACTAATGTATGTTTGTGTGTGTATAGATAGATAGATAGATACATAGATATAATTCCTCTCTATATACATTTTCTGTCTGTTCTATCGCTGAAATAAGCATGATTGTGTAAATTACTGTCTTATGCAGATAAGAAAGGACAGTGAAATTGATCTAAATGTTATCACACTTGTGTAGTTGGTTTGTAAAGTTGTTTCAAAATTTACTACTGGATCGGTAACTTTAGTTGAGTTGCGGCAAACTAAAGACGGATGATAGTGTTGTTTCACAGTAGGCTTCTGCTGTAATTGTTGATATAAAGCAATAAAGTAGACACTGATTAGTGTCTGTGTGTGTAGGGTAAAGATTTCCTGACTTTCTATCCCCATAACTTTCTCACTTACTACTTCTGGCGTATGTACACCTCTTTTACTGTAGATCATGATTTTTTTGCCAAAGAACGTCATACAATGCAAAGGCAACAATAGTCTAACGACAACTAGACTCTGACTTGGCTGTGATACAATGTAACTCAAAGCAGCGGTATATAACATAATATGAGTCTGTGTATGTGAAGTGCACTGCAAAGTGTACTCCCTGGTGTGTGTTTATTATGGGTCCATAAAAGCTCTTTGATTTTCACCGCAGTTATAACAAGTCAGTGCAACTTCTGAGGCAAGTTTTGGAACATCTTTACAAACCAATTACACAATTGTGGCAACATTTAGATCAATTTCACTGTCCCTTCTTATCTGCATACCAGTGTAATTATTTTTACATTTGTCGCCTCGTATCAGGAACTACAAAGGCTTGAAATATGGTCTTGGTAAAGTATTGACGAGTATCAGACTAAAGCTTGTTCCCCTACCTTTTGGATGACCTTTGCCTCTCTTTTACGTATCTTAGAAGTTACAAAGGCTAGAGATTTGGTTTAGTGGATACATTATAGAAATAACGGACGACGCGCTGACCATTAACGTTTATTTATGGGCAAGAGCGAGGCTTGCCGAGCCCGCTGTAAAAAATTGGCAAATCCGGAGATATATTCAGAAAAAAGTATCTCAACTTGACCCACAAGTGCTCCATTTTATTTTGTGATTGATTATGATTTACGTTTGAGCTGTAAAGTTACAATACTTTGAGTTGTTAATCTTATTATTCATATTCACGGGCATGTAAACAGACCATTACATGTGTATTTGTGGTCAGTCACGTGGTTCAGCTCGACCAATCAAAATGCGACAGCCAGGGCATGGTAATATAATGACCAGTATCACTCTGAAATTGATTCTTTGGGATGACCATTTACTTTAATTCGTCTTAGGCCAAAATAAAAAATATGTGCTGTTCCGATTACCCGACCTACCCCAATTTTATCCCCCGACCCTAGACTTTTTAGAGCTTCGTAAACCCGGAAGTAAAAATAATGATAAA
The DNA here is from genome assembly GCF_041260155.1 of Ptychodera flava. Lineage (NCBI taxonomy): Eukaryota > Metazoa > Hemichordata > Enteropneusta > Ptychoderidae > Ptychodera > Ptychodera flava. Next base: position 11,094,290 of record NC_091949.1, on the reverse strand, counting down.
GTAAGCCTTTATTGAAATCGGATCCCAGTTGGGATCTTGATCATAAAGTACAATAAAGGTTTAGCAAAAACAACAATGAAAGAGTATATATATATATATATATATATATATATATATATATATATATATATATATATATATATATATATATATATATATATATATATATATATATATATATATATATATATGTATGTATGTATATATATATATATATATATATATATATATATATATATATATATATATATATATATATAAATAGTTTACTTTGTCTTTTTCATTTTGTCTTGTCTGAGTTTAAAACATGTATGTATGTATTTTCCCAATTCACATAGTGATGCTTTATCTGTCATATGATATAAAAAAGTGATACGCATGAAAATAATTTTAGTTCGATTTTGATACTTTTTGATCTACTTCAATAAAATACTTTTGAAACAATACCACGCATAAATTTCCGTACGCTGATTTTGCATATGAAAGCCGATCAGCCAGTTAAGAGTTACGTTCACAAAAGTTCATTGCCCTAGCCCGATAAGGTTTCTGTGTCACATCATCTCTGCACGATCGAGAAAAGGAAACAAACTGAAGGTTTTGTGCATCATATGAATGTCCACACTAAAAATAATTCTGATAGCAAAATTGACACGAAAAATTGAACTTAATATTGGACTTGTTGAGTGCAGGCTGCACAAGCATTGAAGCAAGCTGTGGTGTCAAAGGGCACATGGGCCCGGTTTTTGAATTCAATGAACAGACACTGACTCATTTTTCGGAGCAAATAAACCCTAAAATTTACTGTCGGTGACAACCAACCTTTCTGTTTGTTATTTTCCCATTCTAAAATGACAAAAAAGGAACTGGAGCAAATCTGACATCGAGAAAAACTCGACTCCGCATTCAATTCAAAAGAAGGGATCTGACCCTTTAAGTTGTTTGTTTTAGCTCTACTGAGTCTGCGCACAAAACTATAAGACCAGCTAGGTCACTACAAAAATACACCTCATTGGTGTGCAAAGGACAATGTTGATCCAAACTTACAGTAGTGAGGGATGATATACGCACAGTAAAAACATGACAAACAAGCACATTATTTTTTTCAGAAGCTATAAAACATTTTTTTATAACTAAAATAGATTTTTTCTTCGTTTGTGCAGTGCAGACAGTTCAGTAAAAAATGAAAAAATCCTTTGAAGGTACAGTTGGAATGGCTGGCTGTTGTTAATTTTGATGTTTGAATGTACATTAAGCCCTATGAAAGCAAACTTACAGAATATGGGCAAACAAACATACAGAATATTTAAGCATGAGGGAATATGCTACAATTTTTAGGGATATTAAAGCTTTTGAATATTAATGAGCCGTCCGTCACTCTTTTAAGCCCTATACATTCACAACAGTGATACCGAAATTTGTTGACTTTTGAAAAAATCTTATAGAGGATGGTGTTTGGAGCCAGCAGCTTGGATTGTGTAAGCAAGTGATTTATGGCTTGTAGTATGTATATCACAAGTGACATCACTGCAACATTAAAACTTACATACGACGTCCTTACATGTTTCAGTTAAATCCCCCAAAATTTTAAAATCCCCCTCAAAAATTCCAGGAGAGGGGGACCAATCCCCCCTGGTATAGTATCCTAGATGAAACACTGAATTGATGACAGTAAATATTGTGTTGTGTCATTTCTTACAAGGCAGACTTACCTGTGGATAAACAGTTCACTTTCCTATCAAAGAATTGTAATTCAGCCATGGCAGTCTAATAAACCACAGACTTCAATTCTACTGATGAATATTTTATTTTAATAAATTGGTATCCAATTTGAGTGCATTTCATGAGGAACTTGGTCACTGGTAGTTTGTTTAAAAGCATACAAAATGCACATTGAAAAAAAAATGAAAAAAAAATTCCCTACCTACCCTATTTTTGAAAACCATGTAATCGGAACAGCACATTTTTTTGGCCTTATCTCTGTGATTACAAGGACAAGAGGTTGGGTTTTGGTTGTAACTTTTACTCTTAATTTTTTTGATAACCTTTGATGACCATAGACGTACTTTTGCAATATGAACAACGTAGACCAAGGTACAAATTAGCTAATATAACACTTGGCACATTGTCTCTTTAATAATTTACACAACTCATCATGTTCATACTTATTTTAAGCAAACAACCAATAGGGAGAGAGGGCCATTCTCCATCGGTCACTTGTAAGATAGGCAAGTATATCACTGCAAGAGAACATCGTGAAAGTTTGAAGCTACAATGCTGTGTTTGTGGTCGCTGCATTATTAATATGGGTGTTGGAACTGGCAAACCGGTAAATACCTTAGTGCTGTTAGGAGAGGGTCTCCCTGTTCCCAATGCAGAATTTTTTGAGATTTGACATTAAAATAACACCTGTAATTATTATCACGAATCACACATGAAAATTGTTGTGTAACCCCTCCCTGTTCGGTTATAATATTTTGAGTAACCCCTTACTGTTCATCTTTTTCGAGAGGCCCTCTCCTATTCCTGCAATCCTCAAGTCGTAATATGACTCTCCTTCATCTGTAAGTGGAGGGGATGGCTGATGTAGACTGGCGCCTTTAGGTAGTGGTGTCATGTTAATGTCAAGAAATCTGTGCGAGTCTCCTGAGAAAAAAACGCACAAATCACCTGTTATCCTAGCGCCCCTCCCGGTCTTTATCCCTATGTGTTTATACAATGATCGATTGACCCTTAATCGACCTGAAGTCATAGGAAACACGTTCATCATGTGACCTGTACTTGAAAGTGAAGTCATGCACTGGCAGCCACAGCTAGAGGGTTGACAATCGAATCAAGATGCGGATGCAAATGAAATCCTACAATAAACAGGGCATATGGTGCACCTTGGTGGGCCATATACCTGACAACAATATCAACGCCAAAGGTGAGTATTTGTATAGAATTTTGGTGTGCGCTTGTAACAAGCTGAAGTTGCGAGCTTATCTCCCTCTTCGCCAGGACTGCTGTGATCCTAGTCCTACACTCAAACAACTAGACTTGCCATGGGCGATGCCCATGACCCAGGGTTCTTTGTCAAGGTCTGTGTGCGTATTGGTGATGATTTAGCTCTGTGTGGCAGGGCTGTGTGATACCGGTGTTATACGGCCTCCCTGCCATATAATGCCGGTAACGCACAGCCTGCCACGCAGAGCTAACGATGGTCATGTGTACCTAAGTGTGACAAGGCAGAAGCTTCCGCAGCACTGCCTGTGACGTAGTTTTACATTGACATCAAGATACACCTCCTAGACGGACATACATTCATACAAACGAACACACATAAGGACAACTCAACCGTGTCCGCCATTTTGAACCTAAATGTGGCACCGGCCATTCTATAGAGCTCAAACTGTAAAAACTTAATCACATAGGCATAGGAACCGGGGGGCAGGGGGGGCGGCCGCCCCCCCCCAATGCTGAAGTTGGGGGGGGGGGGCAAAGGTATACTTTTGGCCCCCCCCCCAACTTTTACAAATACACATTGACTACATACGACTAGCTGTCCCAACTATTGCTGAGTGCTATGTAGGGAGTTAAACAAACAACTGCACCGTAAAATAAAGTCACTGTTTGCCGTCCGCGTGCGGGTAGGTTTTCGGATGAAATCTGAAAAACAAAGACAGATCGTATTGTAATTAACGCCCCTCCCTGTAGAGATTTTATCTCGAAGCGTCCCTCATGTGGCCAAGGCGTGTGAAGTTCATTGACTCAGATCGTACGAGAAGCAGATAAGAGATAGTGTGATAGTTTAATTAATTATTGGTTAAGATTTCAATGAGAACAATCGAGAATGGGATATTCCATGGTGTGATCTTATTTAATCTTAAGAAACAATCAAAGACTGGCGGGAAAATTACCATGTGATAACTTTTGTAATAATGTAAGTTTGAAGATGTGTTTAACTTTGTAGAGAGTTTAGACGGAGACTTGAAATCAGACCGTTGACAGTGAACGTTACGGTCGCCATCTTGCAATAAAGTACAAGGTTGTGTTAAATCTACATCTTGGTGTGTCAGCTTCAGTTACTGAAAGCATTACGATCCAGACTGGTACCTCAACTCGTAAATTCCCCTAACTACGAGCGCAACAATTTTGGTGTGAGAATCCGGAGTATACTGAAGCAGGACAAATATATGATTCTTAGATCTGGTAGCATCATCAGGCGACAAGAACCAGAAATGGCAGAACAAGCAGAAATACCAGTGGCTGCAGGGTTTGCGAGACCGAGGGCAAGAAGACAGACAAGCCGAAATGGATGCTCTAGGTAGGCACGTTGACAATTTGACTATTAGTGCAAATATCATGCCTCCTAGGTACACTGGGCGAGAGAGCAACTGCCCTCAGAAATGGATGAGGAAATTTGAACTGTACGTGCACTTGAGACAATTACAGCCAAACAATATTCGTGATGTCTTTGGTTTGCAACTGACTGATGAGGCTGAGTGTTGGTTTAACTCTCAGCCAGAGGAAATCTTGGGAAATTGGGAGGCCCTTATAAACGCTTTTCGTGAGCGTTTTATCTGACAGACACCGAGGTGGCGTAATGATGAAGAAATTCGCAGCATTCGCCAGGGGCCGAACGAATCTGTGGAGATTCATGCAGGTTGCCTGAAAGACAAGTGTGATCGGTATGGTCGAACTGATGCCGAACTTTTGAGCGCTCTCCTCCAGGGACTGCGTCCAAAGCTGAAGAAGTTCGTCACTGGACGGTACCCCGAGGACTTCAGGGCGGCTCTCACATCCGCGAAGACTGGTGAGTTAGTGGTTGATCTGCTCGAGGATGATGGTTCTTCGACATCGGAACTGACGAAGATCGTCATGATGCTGGCCGAACAGAATAAAACGCTGGTAGAAGAAAAGAAGGTTACCGTACCGCAGGTTGCAGCGACGAGCGGGATTTCACCAGCACCGGTACAAGTAGATACGGTACGTCCTAATTTTAGTGATAATTATGACCAGAGACAGAACTCTTACTCATACCAACGGAACAATAGCCAGCAATTCAGGAACAGTGGGAGACAACAAACTTTTCAAAACCGGCAAATCAATCAAAATGTGGTTTGTTATAATTGCGGAGGGGTTGGGCACATTAAATCTGCATGTCCGAGCAGTAATTATAGTAAGAATAATGTTGGGCAAGGTGCTAAAGTTTGTTATAATTGCGGTCAACCTGGCCATATTGCTCGTAACTGTCCGGCAGGGGGGGCGTGGATACCAAGAAAAAAACAAATAAAGCCGGCAGGTGTTTGGAGAAAGAATCAAGGGGATGGTACCTGTGAACGGCCAGATAAGGGGATATTTGATAATGTTAAGAGCGTGTGTAATTTGAATATTGATGATAGTTGTGTACAAGGTATTAGTGTTATCAATGTTAATATAATGAATCAGAGTGTTCCAGCAATTATTGATATAGGTGCTGCCATTACGGTTGCTCCGGTGAGTTTGTTATCTGAAATTCCCAAATTGCGTAATCAAAGAATTCACAAGTCAAATTACAATGCAATCAAATTAGCTGATGATCGTCAAATTCCAATTAAGGGTGTTGTAAATGCACATGTTAATATTGCTGGTAAGAAAGTTATGATGTCAATTCATTTAGTAGAAAATTTGAAACAAAAGTTAATTATTGGTGTTGATTTTCTTACAAAGTATAGAGCTGTAATTGATATTGCCAGTAAGAGATTAAAGCTTCGTTCGGCTTTGGTTGTCAAGGCTACCGAGGGCTTAACTGTTCCACCTCGATCAGAATTAGAAATTTCCGGTAAGTTTAATGGTCGTATGCCCAATGGAATTCTTGGACATACAGAAAACACCAAAACTTTGAGCCATTTGGGAGTCGTGGCAGCACGTGTTTTATCGATGACAAGGACGAACGAAGTTCCGGTAAGATTAGTTAATACGACCAAAAGGGATGTATACATAAGAAAGGGGACTAAACTGGGGGCGTTCCGTTTTCTTCGCGGGGGTGCCACTGTTCATAATTTGGATATTGATGTTGGTACGAATGTGAATGAGCAAGTAAATGAAACCGCCTGTCAACGATTTCTGAGTCAGTTTGATTTTAGTGATTCATTTTTGAGTGATCAACAAAGAAAGAGTTTGCAAGAAATATTATGGAAAAATCGACAAGCATTTGTTGGTGATGATAAGAAGTTGGGTTACTGTGATGTCATGAAGCATAGAATTGAATCAGTCCCGGGGGCTCAACCTGTTAAAATGCCGCCCTATAGAGTTGACCCAGAAAAGCGCAAGGTCATTGAGAAGGAAGTTGATAATTTGCTGGCCCAAGGTATAATTTCCCCAAGCACTTCTCAGTTCTCTTCCCCAGTTGTGCTTGTCAAGAAATCATCATCATCGAAAGAATATCGATTTTGTTTAGACTATCGCCGAGTAAATTCTCTTACTGAACCGAATATATTTCCTATCCCAAACCTTACAGAGTCTCTTGAAATGATCGGTGATCAAAATCCCCGGTACTTTTCGAATTTAGACATGATGTCCGGTTATTGGCAAATTGCCATTGACGAACGAGACACCCACAAAACGGCCTTTGTCTGTCATGATGGTTTGTATGAATTTAAGCGACTTCCCCAAGGTATGAGAAATTTAGCTAATTCTTTTCAACGTACTATGCATTTTATTTTCAGGAATATGTTATGGCATTATGTGTTGGTGTACATTGATGATTTGATTGTCTTCTCAAGGACGTTTGAAGAACACTTACAACATCTCAACGCGGTTTTGTCTCGCCTCCGTGAGGCTGGATTGAAACTTCGTCCTCAGAAGTGTTCTTTTGGTAAGAAACAGGTGAAATTTCTTGGTCATATTCTCGACAAAGATGGAATTTCTGTTGATTCGAAAAAGGTGAGTGCTGTTCGAGATTTCCCCGTCCCCAAGAATGTTTCCGAATTACGTGCATTTTTAGGATGTGTTGGCTTTTATTGTTGTTTTATCAAAGATTTTGCAAAGATTGCTGGTCCCCTTTATAAATTGTTGAAGAAGGAGGTTAAATTTTATTGGAATGATAAGTGTCAGGAAGCGTTTGATACTCTTAAACAAGCCCTTATTACTGCCCCAGTTCTAGGATTTCCATGTTTCGGCGAACCTTTCAAATTATACACAGATGCATCGGCCTATAGCGTTGGTTTTGTATTGATGCAAGAGCAAGACGGAGTAGAGAGACCTATCGTTTATGGTGGGCGTTCCCTCAGCGCAGCGCAACAGCGATACACAACTACAGAAAGGGAGGCTATCGCGGTTATACATGGTCTGGCCCAATGCGACCCTTACTTGCGTTCAACGAAATTTCAAATTATTACTGATCATGCAAATCTCCCGTATTTGTTCAGAATTAAGAAACCTTCAGGTAGAATCGCTCGTTGGATACACTTTAAAAGTGCAGGGTTATGATTTTGAAATTGTTCATAAACCAGGGAAGTCTATTGCGCATGCGGACGGATTGTCTCGTAGGAAATACTCGGAAGTTTGTGACAATAGTTCCGATTTCAGCGGTAGAGATTGCATTGATGATGAGAAATCGGAAGTAGATATTGATTTCGACGCGACAAAATCAAATGATACAGGTATGTCTAAGGAAATTCAAAGTAGCGAATCGGTGGTCCCAGTAAATAAAGTAGGTATCCCCTCTGATGATGATGTTGTAACGGATGTACGACAATTGTATACGGAGACTGAATCTAAAACAGGCGCGGAATTACACTCTAGTGATGACGTTGATGATGGCAATCTAGAGATTAGTCGCCGTGACTCGAGTAGTACTGATCAAATAGTAGAGGAAGATGAGGCGTTGACACAGATTAAAAATTTACAGAGAAAAGATAGTCAGTTAAAATATTGGTTTGATTTTATCGAGAAAGGCGAATTACCGAATGACGATAAATTGGCGCGATACGTGACATGTGATAGTGATAACTATGCAATCATAGACGGTGTGTTATATCATTACTGGAATGCGACAGGTAAGGCTGCAAATAAAGAGAAATACGTTAGACAGGTTGTGGTTCCCCAATCATTGCAACTTTATATCCTTCAGAGAATGCATGATGATATAACAGCTGGTCATCAAGGCGTACGCCGTACTTTGGATACTATAAGATTGCGTTATTTCTGGAAAACAATGATCAAGGATGTTACTGATTACGTAAATTCATGTGTAAAATGTCACTCGCGCAAGCGCAGTCCTCGAGGTAAAGCCCCTTTGCTCCCCATCCCCATGTCCTCAGTTATGCAACGAGTTGAAGTTGATTTTCTAGGTCCCTTGAAAGAAACAAAACAAGGCAATAAGTACGTTTTGTTGTTTACGGAATATTTGATGAAATTTAGTTTGGCATTTGCAACCCCTGATATGAAGGCTGAGACAGTTGCTAAGATTATGTTTTAGCAAATCCTTTGTATGTTCGGTTTCCCCAGTATTTCAATCTCAGATCAAGGACCAGCATTTACGTCACAAATTGTCAAAGAAGTTTGTTGTTATTTTGAAATTACAAAACGTTTCACAAGTCCTTATCACCCGAGCTCAAATGAGGCCATGGAACGTATGAATCAGAGTCTTCTGAGTATGTTGTCTATGTATGTGTCTGAAAGAGAAGATGATTGGGATCAATATTTAGCTTCCGTGATGTTTGCGTATCGATCAAGTCCGCATGAGACAACTGGTGTCAGTCCTTTCATGGCAATGTTCGGATATGAAACGAAACTTCCAATGGATGTAGAAATCTTACCACAACAGTCAAGATCAAGAAATATAGATTTCCATTTGAAAGACATAGCGTAGAAACGAAACTTAGCGGTTTGGTTAGCCAAAGAAAACATACACAGAGCGCAAAATGTTATGGAGGAAAGACATGACAGAAAATTGGGCAAGATTGTCAAGTTTAAAGTAGGCGATACAGTCTATTTACACTCTCCAGCAGTGGCAGTCGGAAAAAGTCCAAAGCTCGCCCATCCCTATCGAGGCCCATACACAATCAGCGCGCAAGTATCCCCAGTAAACTACCGTTTACAACCAATAGGAAATGTAAAGCCGTACAAAAATGTTGTTCACATTAATCGATTGAAACACGCCCATCTGAGACCACGCCGACTGTTAGATTTACAATCGAGTCAGTACAGCGCTGATGATAGTGAGACAAACGATGACGTACACAACATGCCACACCCAGCAACTGTAGATTACCACTTAGAGTCAGATACCAACATTTACTTTAGTGCCAGTGAAACGCCCCTCGAGTCATCTGATAATAATCAACGAGCACGTGAGCACCTGAGCACGCCGAAGAACGATTGAGCCAGCTTTCTGTATCACAAACTGATGATGAGTGTGATGATAATTATAAGAATAGATACTTTGGTATAGAGAAAATTGAAAAATGTAGATATCGAAATGGAAAGCGCAAATATTTGATAAAATGGCATGGATACGACGCAAAACATAACACATGGGAACCGGAGGAGAAAATGAATGACGCAGCTTTGGAAAGTTTGAAGTCAAATCCAGTCCCCACTATAGGTAAACCCACTCATAAGGTCCGACAGTAACGCAAATACGCATGCATGACTTTTTTTTTGTTTTTGGTGAATTTTCTACTATATTGAAAACCACTCTTTTATGCGGATAATACTCTGGACTTGTATGCAAACGAGGCGTCTTTCTTTTTGAAGTGTTGTTGTTTTGTTTTGTTTTGGTGAAGGTGAAGTTAAGTTGTTGTTGAAGAAGTAAGTGTAAGGAGTTGAGGATGTTTTGTTGTGTATCTCCCCTCAGTTAGCTAGGAATGCCAGTGCTAGTGATCCATAAGTGATACAATGGTCCTTAGATTTGACCGATGGCCTGAGGAATTGAGTTTTGGAGATAGAGCGATAGTGAGGTTTAACACGTTTTTTTTTTTGAGTTTTTGAAGTTGTTGATGATGGTTTGTGTCGATGTTTTGTTTTTGTTGTTTTATGTTTTATGAAGATTTTTGGAGATAGAAAGAGCCCCGAATATTGGCACAGGAGTTGCTATTTGCTACAGTCCAGTGATACCTAACGGTCGTTACTATGGTTACCTTAAACCTTTGACCGTGATATCAGAATACACCATGCAAAATTACGTCATCCTTCTCAATGTCCACCCCATTCCAGATAACCCACCCTTGCAGACAAATTAAAGAAAATTTTCATTGATATTTGACACGATTTTCGAATGATTTTCCTCGATTTTCTGTATTTTATGTAGCATAGTTGAATTTTGAGTTTGTAGTTGAATGTATTTTAGTGATTTTATTAGTATTTCTGTAAGTATTTTAGATGCGTTAATGTTAGTCTGTAATTTTGTAGGTGCGCGAATGATGACTTTATGCTAACTTGTGAAATATGTGATTTCTGTGTATTTTAACCACACTGCCTTACTATTAATGTTTTTTTTTTTATTTTAAGTAGATTGCAACTGTCCGCTATCGCCTTGCTTCGTCACTCGTTTTGACCAGCGAGGACGCTGGTTATAAAAAAGGTGGGAGAGTGTAACACCCCTCCCTGTAGAGATTTTATCTTGCAACGTCCCTCACGTGGCCAAGGCGTGTGAAGTTCATTGACTCAGATCGTATGAGAAGCAGATAAGAGATAGTGTGATAGTTTAATTAATTATTGGTTAAGATTTCAATGAGAACAATCGAGAATGGGATATTACATGGTGTGATCTTATTTAATCTTAAGAAACAATCAAAGACTGGCGGGAAAATTACCACGTGATAACTTTTGTAATAATGTAAGTTTGAAATTGTATTTACCTTTGTAGAGAGTTTAGACTGAGACTTGAGATCAGACCGTTGACAGTGAACGTTACGGTCGCCATCTTGCAATAAAGTACAAGGTTGTGTTAAATCTACATCTTGGTGTGTCAGCTTCAGTTACTGAAAGCATTACGATCCAGACTGGTACCTCAACTCGTAAATTCCCCTAACAACGAGCGCAACAGTATGATCGAAAATACGGCGGGATGTGCCCTTCCTTTGTTCACAATGTCGCAGTAATTTACTTTGATGTCGCAAAAACGCAAATGTCGTACGGTCGTTTCAATACAAATCAGATTACCTATCTTAAAGGGGTACATCAACCGCTGTACGTAAAGTGTACATGTGCACCTCCTGTTGTAGCGGACTACAATCGACCGTTTCACAAGTTGATATCTCCCTCAAATTTTTCAAATAGGCGGAAGCGCGTGAAATCTTTTTGGTCTCTATACAAGACGGATCGAAAACAATTCTTGACTGGTTTAGCTTTGAATAAGGAACGGAACTGAATTTCCACCCGCTTTTCCATGATCTGCGATTGATCACGCTGCACCGAGGCAAGCAGGTACCGCTGGTGAAATGTTCGTTGTTGAATGCTCCAAATAGTTCGTACGCGGTGGAAGTTGCACTTACTTTTCTTTTACTTTATTTTTTTCTGCTAAAAAACGATTTGGACATTTTATAAGTCCGGATTAGAATTCAGTTTTCAAAAATAGGCATTGCTGTCTTGACAAGCAGAATATTTAGCATTTTAGTATGCAATAGCGTCAGTTTTCTCTCATTAATATGCAAAAATAAAAATTAGTCCGCATTTTCGGCAAGAACGATGATATGAAGACCTGCTAGTGTTATAATGAATACAAAAACTCTCACTATTTCCTATGAATTTATGGCTCAGACTACAACTGAGCTGCAACAACGACCGCGCATGCAAAAATTTGTCTGAATTTCAGGCAGTGGTGTCTGAAGTCGCGCGTGCAGCTATATTTAGTAACAAACCTGACATCGCGATGAGCGCTATTGGAATTCGGCTAAAAAAATGGTTGATACACAAAATTCAGAATAGATCGCCTTTAAAGTTACAGCTAATGGAGCATTTAACTAAACAGAAACAGTGCTCAGGACTAGTATTTATTTGACACTTAAAAAGGAGGATTTGTACTCGAGGCTGTTATGATTTGTTCAGCTACCCACTCTTTTTACTGTAAAAATTGTAATTGTATTAGTCTAGTCGGAAGGTAGGGTTCCCATGCACCCCATTGATGTATTTTTTTAACCTACATTTTTGTAATCCTTAGGGTCTATATTTAATGAATTTTGATGTTCCCAAAATCAAATCGTGTCCCATGGGGTTCATTTGGCGCCATCTTTGCCGCCATCTTGGCCGCCATCTTGGATTTCAATGATGGGGTAGGGGTCACGTATCTACCGCTCGACGGAAACAGAAACAATAAAATACTATAAACGTTACATTTTTAGAAAGCCAAGATCATGGCCTTTTCATTGATATATAACTTAATAGGGATTAATTAATATTCGAACGTCGATTAGACTTTATATCGGCCATTGGCCGTAAATCGTAAAATTTGCTAAATTTCACACCCAATAATTAAGTTCCCGTTCCTCCAAACAATTTTTCATAAGGTATTTATATATTTTTTGGAAGAACTCAGTGCAATAAACAAGAAAAACAAGATTAAAAGTATGTGTCTTGAGATTTAGTGGGGGCCTGAGCTTGTTTTCTTATTACACGGTATGCCACATATCCGTGTGCAACATAAGGGGTAGGGGTAATGTTTCCCTTTCTGTTTCGAATCATGAATGATGAAACCATAAAAATGTTACATTTTTTGAAAGTGCTGCATCAGACCTTTCTAAAAATATATAGATTTATGGTGAAAAGTTGCATATTTAAAAGTTACAAAGCTTAAACCTTTCGGTTTGTGTCTATTTCAAGTGATCTTTTAAGAACGTAATTACAACATATGGGGTAGGGGTAATGTTTCCCTTTCTGCCTCGAATCATAAATTACGGAACCATATAAATGTTACACTGTTTGACAGCTCTGAAATGGGCCTTTCCAAAAATGTATAGTTTTATTGGGAAAAGTCCATATTTTAAACCTACAAAGCTTATGCCTTTCAGCTTGTGTCAATTTTAAGTGATTTTTTAAGAACGAAATTACAACATATGGGGTAGGGGTAATGTTTCCCTTTCTGCCTCAAACCATGAATTATGAAACCATATAAATGTTATACTGTTTGAAAGCTCTGAAATGGGCCTTTCTAAACATGTATAGTTTTATTGGGAAAAGTCCATATTTTAAAGTTACAAAGCTTAAACCTTTCAGTTTGTGTCAATTTTAAGTGATTTTTTAAGAACGAAATTACAACATATGGGGTAGGGGTAATGTTTCCCTTTCTGCCTCAAACCATGAATTATGAAACCATATAAATGTTATACTGTTTGAAAGCTCTGAAATGGGCCTTTCTAAACATGTATAGCTTTATTGGGAAAAGTCCATATTTTAAAGTAACAAAGCTTAAACCTTTCAGTTTGTGTCAATTTTAAGTCATTTTTAAGAACGAAATTACAACATATGGGGTAGGGGTAATGTTTCCCTTTCTGCCTCAAATTATGAATTATGAAACCATATAAATGTTATACTGTTTGAAAGCTCTGAAATGGGCCTTTCCAAACATGTATAGTCTTATTGGGAAAAGTCCATATTTTAAAGTTACAAAGCTTATGCCTTTCAGTTTGTGTCAATTTTAAGTGATTTTTTAAACAAAATTATAATATAAGGGGTAGGGGTAATGTTTCCCGTTCTGCCTTGAACCATGAATTATGAAACCATACAAATGTTATACTGTTTGAAAGCTCTGAAATGGGCCTTTCCAAACATGTATAGTTTCACTGGGGAAAGTTGCATATTTGAAAGTTACAAAGCTTAAGCCTTTCAGTTTGTGTCAATTTTAAGTGATTTTTTGAACAATATGCACAAAACAGTTAGCCCGTTGGCCAGGTATCGAAATCATCCCCTCTAAGGCATTTTACCCACTATGATTTTCTGTTAGATAGTATTCTCAGCTGTCATAATCTGCTTATTTTCCATTTAACTGACGGTGTGTGAGAGTGTAACGACTTGTTTGTGAAGGGCTGTCACGCCCTCAGTAGTAAAATAGGAATGGGTTAGGGGTAACATATTTACCGCTAGTCGGAAACAAAAACAAAAAAGTACCATAAACAATACATTCTTAGAAAGCCCAGATAATCCCCTTACCATTGGTATACAACTAAATGGGGATAAATCGATATTCAAACATCGATTAGATTTTATATCGGACATGAAATGTAAATTGTAAAATTTGCTTAATTTCAAACCCAATAATTAAGTTCATGTTCCTCCAAACAATTTTACAAGGTATTTATATATCATTTGAAAGAACTTAATGCAATAGAGAAGTAAAAAACATTAAAAGAGTGTATCTTCTTGAGACTTATGGGGTGCGTCGATTGTTTACCTAATATATGGTATGCCGTACATCCCTCTATAATATACATTTAAGGGATAGGCGTATGGGTAATGTTTCCTCTCCTACCAAACGCAGCGAATAAGGAAGCCACATAAATATCATATCTCTGAAACACTAACGCAGTTGTTTTTCCAACAAGATATGGCTTTATGGGGTAAACTAAAAAATTATGCAGTGACAAAGCCTAAACTCAAAAGTTTGTGTTACTTTACTGACATTTACTTGTTAAAAGGAACATAGAAAAATACTCTATAGGCATTAAATAGCACTAAAAAGCTAAAATGGTGGTTAATAAAAGACGTTTTACTCATTTCAATAACTCAAATTAGGGAAAGAAAGTTAACAGCTATAATATGTCAAAAATTATATATTCCAAACCCACAAACACTAAATTGGATGTCATAGTCGTCATACAAAGTTGATATGACAGCAGCAACAATCAATCCCTTTTCTTTAATTGTATCGCGAGAGATATATAAGCAATAAAGCACCACTTTAAAAGGATACCACACGGTTTCGACCGGTAAACAACATATACGCACAAACTTCAGTCCTGTGTATAAGGAGTGAAATGGTCAAAACCGAGCTCGAGTGGTGTACCCAACTTATAGGGGTTGTTTATCGCTATATTATATCAGTATATTGAAACTTGTGATGAAAATACAAACAATGTGAAAGAAACCCACTTTGGAAATAGGAATGGACAACTTTACAGTATATCGTAAATACATGCACAGTCACTTGACCGTCTGGGCAAATCAGAGCTCACTATTAATAGTGTTACTTTTAATACCACACGGGAACACGAGAGAATCTTTTATCGATGAAAACCAATCACCATTAATCCACAATATAGCTTCTCCATAATAAGATAAGATGGATCGACAACACTTTACCTTCCTTACCAGAAAACAAGAGATCATAACCAATTTTTCGAAATTATTTTGCAACGCAGAACACTTTATACTCCCAATGAGGATTACATTTTCGACTGTGTACTAAAATTCAATAGCAAAATAATTCTGGAACTAAAACCCGAAAAGCCAAATGTCACAGAACGCATTCAAATTACGCAACTAAATAGTAAACAGAAGGCGAACAAACACTCTCTACACCAAGCAATAAGAAGGCGAGACAAACCTCAGAAAATGACTAAAAAGGCTTATATTCCCATTGACACCTCAATGTTAAAATGCCTTGTGAGTGAATCTATCATTAGTTTCTTATCATGGATGACATTTAACCAATGTTAGACCCTGACGTCTTTGAAGCAAAGACCCTACAAACGGACGTTTTAGGGTCAATGCTTGAAGATACCATTCCCACCAGCATGATCGAATCAGAGAGACTAGATTGATCTAACTTTCGAGCTAGATCAGCCACCAGCAGCTGAGAAAAAATAAGTCAACATAATCATCAGAGTCAAGCGAGCTAGACAACGGCTTCACACATTATACACCACAGAGAGGACATTCTTACACAATTCACAAAAAGCGTTCAAAAGCTTCGTTAAAGGCATTGTTCGCGATCCCAGGGACGGGCATGGCTGGTTGCGTGGCAAATGCAAAATGTTAGTCATGCTGAATCAAGGTGTAATCAAGTAATAGCTTATTTATAGATTGGGAAAATCCTAATCCTGATAGTAATGATGGAATATAAACTTTGTGAAAAGTTGAGAAATTTGCCACTTCTTTGATTTGTATGTTTTACATTCCATGTTGTACTAGCCTGTACTACACATGAACAGTCAATACATCCGGCAAGTATTCTGTGCTGTTCTTTTATAATTAGGTCCCCGCAATCCGAGATAAGTCTTTCTATAGTGTCAACCATTCTCTTCGATTACTATAATCTACTCCAATAAATTCTCATTTAACTCATTTGTATGATTACAGGGAAGCCTAAGCCTATCTCTTACAATCTAAGATTTGAGATATTTGACAACAATATGTATGCAATTTTCATATTTTTCATAGGCCTAAATAACACACAGAAGAAAGTCATACTCAATGTTTTGTCCAATTGAAAATCAAATTTTCACCGAAACAAGTAGAGGTGGCAATCTGTAAGCCAAACGAGAATTAATATTAGCAAAGATGGATATTAATTAAGCCTTTCCCATTTCCGATCCCAGTTACTCATACAACCGGGTATAAGCGAAAGCCAAGAGTATCGAATGTGTTGAAACCTAAGTGGCCCCTATTCAGTACCACGTAGCCTACAGGTACACCTTAAAGAATACTTACCAGGCCAAAATACCGAGTGTTGAATTCCTTCATAATGGCAACACCTGGAAAGACACTGCGGCAACCGATTTATCACCCTGATCTCTAACTATTTACCTCTACACCCAATAAAGCACCGGGACTCAAGACAGTTGTACATCACAAACCTAAGAGAGCGATCGAAGACACTCTCTACACAGAACGCAGGATGGAAGGCTGCAAAGACGATTCTTCAAATAGGCAAAAAAAGAGGCTAAAAACAACACAAACATTCACAGCAACGACGACAGGTCGGGTTTTCCGGTACAAAACTAAACCAAAGGGTCTTTCAAAGGCCATCGCATTTCCCTTAAAGCCCGGCTCGAAATGGACTGGGATCATGATTAGTGCCAAGTTTGGTAGGGCGTTTTGGGGCATGGCTCTGCATAATGAGTCTGTTGGTAACGGTTGCGATCGTTCGCATTATCTGCGGATCTGTTTGCTCTCAGATCACGCTCAGGCTCGGACTAATATAGATACGTACAGCCTTCGTTTCAAGGTTCGTTTCAGTCATGCCATGGCAAATACTCGAAATAAAAAAGAAAGGAAAACTATCAACTTAATCAAACAAGAGTTTGCTTGAATGAATTTACCGAAGTTTCAGGCCATATCAACGTTCGTTATGTGAATGATTCAGCTGCTGACCGCCATGTACATACGGAATATTGGCGCCATCTAAAGTCGAATAATTATCAAAAAAGTAAAAAGCTTATATCTGGGCTTTCTAAGAATTTATTGCTTATGGTACTTTTTTGTTTTTGTTTCCGACTAGCGGTAAATATGTTACCCCTAACCCATTCCTATTTTACTAGCGAGGGCGTGACAGCCCTTCACAAACAAGTCGTTACACTCTCACACACCATCAGTTAAATGGAAAATAAACAAATTATGACAGCTGAGAATACTAGCTAACAGAAAATCATAGTGGGTAAAATGCCTTAGAGGGGATGATTTCGATACCTGGCCAACGGGCTAACTGTTTTGTGCATATTGTTTAAAAAATCACTTAAAATTGACACAAACTGAAAGGCTTAAGCTTTGTAACTTTCAAATATGAAACTTTTCCCAATAAAACTATACATGATTGGAAAGGCCCATTTCAGAGCTTTCAAACAGTATAACATTTATATGGTTTCATAATTCATGGTTCAAGGCAGAACGGGAAACATTACCCCTACCCCTTATATTATAATTTTGTTTAAAAAATCACTTAAAATTGACAGAAACTGAAAGGTTTACGCTTTGTAACTTTCGAATATGGACTTTTCCCAATAAAGCTATACATGTTTAGAAAGGCCAATTCCAGAGCTTCCATACTGTATAACATTTATATGGTTTCATAATTCATGGTTCGAGGCAGAAAGGGAAACATTACCCCTGGCCCATAGTTGTAATTTCGTCCTTAAAAAATCACTTAAAATTTACACAAACTGAAAGGCATAAGCTTTGTAAGTTTTAAATATGGACTTTTTCCAATAAAACTATACATGTTTGGAAAGGCCCATTTCAGAGCTTTCAAACTGTGTAACATTTATATGGTTTCGTAATTCATGGTTCGAGGCACAAAGGGAAACATTACCCCTACCCCATATGTTGTAATTTCGTTCTTAAAAAATCACTTAAAATCGACACAAACCGAAAGGTTTAAGCTTTGTAACTTTTAAATGTGCAACTTTTCACTATAAATCTATATATTTTTAAGAAAGGTCTGATGCAGCACTTTCAAAAAATGTAACATTTTTATGGTTTCATCATTCATGATTCGAAACAGAAAGGGAAACATTACCCCTACCCCTTATGTTACACACGGATATGTGGCATACCGCGTAATAAGAAAACAAGCTCATGCACCCACTAAATCTCAAGACACATACTTTTAATCTTGTTTTTCTTGTTTATTGCACTGAGTTCTTCCAAAAAATATATAAATACCTTATGAAAAATTGTTTGGAGGAACGGGAACTTAATTATTGGGTGTGAAATTTAGCAAATTTTACGATTTACGGCCAATGGCCGATATAAAGTCTAATCGACGTTCGAATATTAATTAATCCCTATTAAGTTATATATCAATGAAAAGGCCATGATCTTGGTTTTCTAAAAATGTAACGTTTATAGTATTTTATTGTTTCTATTTACGTCGAGCGGTAGATACGTGACCCCTACCCCATCGTTGAAATCCAAGATGGCGGCCAAGATGGCGGCAAAGATGGCGCCAAATGAACGCCATGGGACACGATTTGATTTTGGGAACATCGAAATTCATTAAATATAGACCCTAAGGATTACAAAAATGTAGGTTAAAAAATACATCCATGGGGTGCATGGGAACCCTACCTTCCGACCCGACTATATGGAAGAGATAGTAGTTTCACCTTTTACCAAGACGTTTAGCATTTGTTTTCTGAGTGACAACTACATACTTTGTTATACTCAGTAACTGTTTGCAGTTTTATATTTGGAATTTTCAGATTTTGCAAGAACACCTTTTTGTTCTAAGCTTACCCCAACATGTTGAAATACATAGTGTACAGTTGTCAAAACAACTGTTACTACTCGTTTTTCTCCTATTATCTCATTACCTCATCTTGGCCTGCTTTTACTCATGGACTCGTCTTAGCTTGCTGAGAGGTGCTGGTAATCTTCGATTGACTACGCGAAGATGTTAAGAGTTCGTTGGTACTACATAGACTTTATTTCTCGGTAGACAAGCTTGACAGCTGCCATCGCCCAAGATACGCTTCTCCAATTGTCTGTCCTCCTGCCCTGTCTGTTGTATTTTCTCTCTTGTCCTTTGTATTCCCTTTCCCGTATTATTTTAGAACGGAATTTTAAACGTTATGTTTAAGGCTTGTTTTGGATCATATGATAGATATGAATTAAAGATGGAAATATACGTCCAATCGTAAACATCAATACAGATCTCGATCTTAAATGTACATAATTAATATACAAATGTCACTTAGACACGTTGCAAAATTGAAGCCATTGCAAGCGTAAATGGTGAAGTTCTTATGTTCCTTCATTAGGTGTTGATTCAAATATATTTTGTTTTGTTCAAAACTTCGTAAACATCGTCGTAATACGTAATTTGCATCTTTTCCATTTGTCGCAAATACGCTTTGTATTTATAATTGAGATATTGTTATTTTAATAGTTTTACTCTTGCCTATGATTACCTAGTGCATAAACCTCCGTCAGAGACAAACTATAGATCTTCGTAACACAACCAGTTCATTACTATCACACTGTACATGTGGTACATTAGGGCCTATGTACTGGTATAGTGTTTATTGCCATTGTTTATCATGGAATTTTTGTTCAGACTCACAGTCACCTAACTCTAAGTATGCTTGTTGTACTTATACAAATATAACCTTTGTTTCCAAGCACTGCTTTAAACGTGCTTAATGAAGAGCATAAGAAACACTGCATTGTAAATGTAACAGATGATTTTCTATACTTGTGACCTATAAACCGATGGGAAAGTTAAAGTTTATGCGATTGATCTATGTTGTGTGTTTGATTTTTTTGCTGGATGGCTTGTAGGTTTTTCAAAATTCCAAGGACAGCAAACAAAGAATTTTCTTTACACGGCCTAATACATAAAAACACAAATATTGAGACATTGCTGTATGTGAAAGTAGTGGTGCTTTCATTACATTTTTACGCTCCCATATATGCATATGTATATATGCAAATGGGAGGTATTCGTATAAGGTGGCAAAATGGCGTCTGTGTGTATGTATGTAAGTATGTATGTATGTATGTCTGTTAGTCCGTCCACATCAAAAACTCCTAAACCGTAGCACCTACTGTCTTAGTATTTGGTGTACAGGTGCACCTAGGGGTGGAGATGTGACTTTGTTCAAATGAACATGTCAGTGCCAAAAATATGCAAATGAGGGTGAAAAAGGAAAAATCCTGCAAATGGCTAAAACTCAGTAAGCATTGGTCAGATTTGGTTGAAACTTGGTATGGAGATTTCTTTAGGTATTCTAAATTATGTGTGCAAAAATTGGGATGAAATTTGCATGTTTGTATTTTTAGGGTTTTTTTACATTTTTAGTCAAAAAATCTTGTTCTCTGAAATCGCTTGTCTGATTGCTATGAAATTTAATATTCATGTTCCTCAGAATGACCTCAGTCATGTTTGTACAAATTGTATTGATATTGTCATATTTGTAATTTTGTGACAATTTTCCCAATTTTTGATAAAAAAAATTATAATCCAAAAACTGCTAATTTGATAGCTTTGATACATGTATTTGGTATACAGTGATCTAAGATTAATCTCAACATAATGTATTGAAGGTATGTTGAAACTGGCAATTTTTTTTTATTTTGGGGGCAACTTTTGCCTTTTTTGGTCAAAAAATTTTTCTCCTAAAACTTCTGATCTGGTAGCTTTGATATCTAGTGTACAGATTCCAAGGGTTTATGTTAATTAGATATATTTAAAATTAAGATGAAATCTGCAATTTTGTATTTTGGGGGGCAATTTTTCTCATTTTTGGTCAAAAAATTTGTTTCTCAAAATTTACGAGTCTGATTGCTTTGATATTTAGTAAACCGGTCCTTTGGGTTTTTGTTAATAAGATATATTGAAATTAAGTTGAAATCCGGAATTTTGAATTTTTGGGGCAACTTTGCGAAACTTTCAATTTTACTGGGATATCTTTCATTTTGTATTTTTAAGATTTTTTTTGGTAATTTCATACCTACTTGAACTAAGAGTATATAATGTGGTGATTTAGTAAGCATTTGATATGGTAAACTTTATTTGGTGTTGAAATGCAGTAAAAAAATCCTGGCAGATTTTGAAAAATTCCAAACAAATGCCAATAAAAATTCAGCCAGAGAAGGTTTGACAAAAAGAAAAGCTGGGAGAGTGGGGAAAAAAGAATGTACAATGGATCGGATAAAACATATAATGTAGCTCATCGATCTTCCAGACACCATCCCTTATCAAATGGTCCAACCCGATGTATTTTTGTGCACAATTAACCATGCAGTGTATTTTAGTTCAAGTTAGGTAAGGATTTGAAAGGAATAGTCAAGTTCACCACAATTTAACTTTATATCTTGTGTCATCATCCTTGTGTAATTGGTTAAGTTTGTAAGTTGTTCCAGATATGGATGTACCAGCTGTTCTGGAAGAAAACAATGTTTACTTTTTCCTGTAGGGTTTCTCAGTTGATGATTGTATGTTGAAATTTCTCCATGTATCTGGTGTATGGGCAAAGTGTAAACATTGGTTGCATGTTATGTATTTCAGTCTATGTCAAATATTGTAAATGAAAAATCAAGAACAGTAATGTTTACTGTGTGCTTGTAAAAGATAACATATTTGTCAAAACATAAACTGCCTTGCAGATTGATTGTCTTAAATATTATGACAGAAGTAGAAGAGAAAAAGAAACTAATCAAATTGCTGTAACATATTCACTCTCAGTGCCTGTATAGGCCTATACTTAACTATTTTATCATTACATTCAGCTGTTTGTTATATCTTTATCACTCTCCATGGGCCAAGGCACACTTGGGGTCAATGTCATCACTCTGTGCCAGTCTGTGTATGTCAGTCTGTCTGTATATGTATGTCCATGTTTCATACAATTGTTGACTTGTTTTGATAACTATATGGGGGCGAACAGTGATGTTGTCACTATTTTTTACTATTTAGATTGATTTTGGCCTGTTTTAATTATTTAAATTTATTCATGTATGATTTAATATTTTAATTTATTCACATATGCAAATTTTAGATCGTAATTTATTCATTACCAGAATATAGGTTACCTTTGCCCCCCAACCGTGAAGTGCTTCCTACGCCCCTGTAATCGTGTCTCTTTCGACAACTTCTGAAAAAAATGTTTTTTGAGGACAGATACGGTAGAAGTGAGGAACTTGTTCCTGAAATATACTTGCATGATTCAAGAACTTGTCTTGGCAAATGTAAAGCCTACAGAATTGGCTGCAGAAAACATGCATTTTAGAAATTGACCCGATTATAAATCAATAAGAAAACTACAAATTATAAGAATCTTGATAATACGTGGTCCTGAACAACTGGGATGAAAGTGGACGAAAAGCTGGAAACTGTATATCTGAGAAGTTGGATGTGGACAGTGAAAAGATTCATTTTCGACGGAGTTTACCGCATTTAGAAGGGATACTGTATATCGCAAGGCTCGAGAGGCAGCATACGACATCTTGGTATGCAGATTTACGGTCGTGTGTACAAGAAGCAAGAAGTAAACTCAGACCTTAATTACTCGAAGCAAGAAGACAAGTTAGACAAGGAGTATACATCATATAGGTTAAAACAGTAAGTAAACCTTTTTGACGATGCTTCTGAACCAGTTTTGGAGCCACACAGATAACTGTCTTCGGAGCAACCGTGCATACCATTTAAATCACTGACATCACATTACCACACAACCGTAATGCAGATGATATTAACTTTGTATTTCGGAATAAACACGGTCTTTCAAAAAGAAATCAGACTGTAAATTCATGTGATTTTGATCGTCTTTGTTTTGTGGAAAATTGCCTCAATGTTGGATCAAATATTAAGATTGATAGATTTCAATGCATCCATTCTCTAAGACTAAAACAAAGCCTCTTGGTACATCGGAACGACTTTTCACTTGCTTTTGACTTGCTGTTTTACAGTTACGGCTGCAGCATAGTGGAGTAGATCTGAAGTAAATAAAGTATTTACAACATGAAAATATCTAACACATGTCTGTTCAGCAGACGGGTTTCAGCAAGACTTTGCTGGGAGTCCCCTTCTTGATACTTCAACATTTGATAAAAACAATGTTGAAATACTGCACCTCAAATAATTAAGTGAAATAGAGTAATTTTATAATACCCCCTTCCTAATGCTGAAACTTTTAAAATATATTGTCGAACTTGTTCAATGCTCATATAGAATACTAATTCACACCTGACCTAAATTGTCACTATGCCGATTTAACCAACATTACTACAATATTATTGAGAATATAAGTGAACATCTGGCAAGTTTTTCCTGCATCTAGTCAAAAAACAACACGCTGCGCATGCTCTTCTATCTTCATATATACCAAACAAAAATTTGCATATGTCAATTTAAAAGGCCCTCCTTGATGTTCGGGCGCTTTCTAGGGACACGTTCGATACCCGAAACTCAAAAGCGTTACAATTCCAAATAATTTCCTACCTCACCAAGGAGGCAAAAGGTTTCAAACAATTTTAGTAGACATCCACAAATGTAAATGTAAAAATTGAAACGACCTATATCTGTCAGGCAGAGTAGCCACTGATCCGAAAAACGAAGATTGTGGCTCGCCACGACGTGGTTTAATATTTATTCCGATGAAATCGTGAAAAACTATAAAAAGGGTGTGGTATGTTTCAGAGTATTTCCCTATGGTTAACTCTGTCAAGTCATACAGTGCATTGTTATATATTACGACCTCTAAAACTGAAGATGGATTTCTTTCTGGGATATAGGATTCCGAATACAATTTTGGTCCTTTTCGAAATCCCATATACTCTCTCTTCCCTATCGTCCGTATGAAAAATTGCTGTAACAGTAACTAACATTATTATTTTTCCTCAATTAGATCAAAATTTCAAGCCCACTGTTCCTTGGCTGATTACATACGCATTGAGATATGCTGTAAAACCACCGTACAACTATCTGTCCTACCGTAGTTTTGAAGATCATATGATTTTCCTCCGTTCAAGTGTCTATCATATACTACCAGAATTCCATACGCGTCTGAAACCATCTGCTTCATTTCAATTCAACTTCTCTTTAGCGAAAGTTTGAAGGACGTCGTATGATGAATTAAAGGTAATGCGTGATTGTGTTGATGATACACTCCTGGCTACTAACTATATGCAAACTGTGTGTGTAAGCAAGTTGACAAGAAGGTCAGCTCAACTACCGGATTGGTTCACTGGACTTTATGTTTCACATGGTAACCACCAGACACCACAATACATGGATAGACTTGGAGACAAACCGGCGAAAATATTCAAACACAAAATTCAACCACCAAGTAGTGATACTGATGAAAATAATCACAATATATCCATCGCTTATATGAAATATACCGAAGAGTGTGCCTGCACAGCAGCTGAGAACAACGCCTATCCTTCATTTACCAATGATCTCACAAGATACAGGATCAAAACAGCTAGCATTCTGTACATGGCTGAAGCTCTTGCAAATGATGTGATAACCATAGAAACGTGGGAGGATGGGGAGAATCGATGGAAATTAAATTTTGTGATAAAGAAGAATGACAAAGACGAGCTTTGCCACTGTAGTTTTGAGTACTATGATTTTATCGGGTCAAATCTTTAGATACATCAATTTTGTGTGAAGTATGAGATGCTGTCACACTAAATCTCTTGAAATTTTATTGTCACAAGAAAATGTTATCATTCTATCTTGCCATGTCTTTGTTCTGCAGAATGGAATCACAATAGATACAGTGACAGCTTTAGTTGTATCACGAAAGTGTCTCACTGTTTTCAAAATATAACCCTCCTCTCAACAATAAATCATTACTGCAGCTAGCTGACGTTAAAAGATTTAGATGACATCTTTACCATTATCAATATCGCCAGTAACTATAGTTATCATACGTAGCGGGATAACTTCATAACTCTGTAGTCCATGTATGAAATTTTTTGACATCGGAGTACTTTAACTCACACGCATCGTTTCAAGCATGATCTTGCGCCAAAGAGGAGTCAAAACGCCTTTACCA
Organism: Ptychodera flava; assembly: GCF_041260155.1. Taxonomy (NCBI): domain Eukaryota; kingdom Metazoa; phylum Hemichordata; class Enteropneusta; family Ptychoderidae; genus Ptychodera; species Ptychodera flava. Next base: position 11,068,890 of record NC_091949.1, on the reverse strand, counting down.
AGCTAAATGTGTACAGTAAGTACCTAACCCTCATATAATGACTACTGTAAGACCATTTTAAAATTTAATAAATAATTCCCACAGATTTTGTCATTTAGCAAGCGTTTATCTTCCAACTTTTCACCTTGCGCAGCGGGTGAGCAATTGGAAATGGGCTAGTATTCAGGGGGAAACAACTAAAGGTAGCTACATACCTTTTAGACACTTTCAGATTTTTATTTTTTTCTCAATTGAACACGTCCCAAACCCCAATAAAGTATACATTTTCTGAAAGCCCTGATATAGAGCTATCCGACCAAGCACAGTACACGGTCATTATTTGCATAGGAGTCACGTGACAAGCGTTTTGCTGAACCTTCCAAAAACCGGTTTTTCCCGCCTTATGCGAACACGCTGCAAGATTTCCGGTTGGAATTTCTTCATTGACAAGCCTTGACAATATCCTTCAAAACCGTGTCTGGGATTTTCTTTATATGCCTTTGGTTTTTTTAATGCACTCTTAAAGGTGTTAGATGAAGGTGCTTTTCAAGGAATTTTAATTATCACGCCATATAATTTGAATGGAGCCTCGGGAAAAAATCGCAGACACGGTTTTGAAGGATATTGTCAAGGCTTGTCAATGAAGAAATTCTAACGGGAAATCTTGCAGCGTGTTTGCATAAGGCGGGAAAAACCGGTTTTTTGAAACTTCAGCAAAACGCTTGTCACGTGTCACGTGACTCTTATGCAAATAATGACCGTGTACTGTGCTTGATCCGATAGCTCTATATCAGGGCTTTCAGAAAATGTATACTTTATTGGGGTTTGGGACGTGTTCAATCGAGAAAAAAAATAAAAATCTGAAAGTGTCTATAAGGTATTTATATACAACACAGAGGAATAATTTTAAAACATCCGTTGTGTTAATACATCGGTAAAGGGGTTATGTCAAAGAGATCTGTAGTGACATAGTAATATTGTTGACACCTCATTCTAGAGAATTGTAAAATCACAGACGCATATACATACGCGCATGCAAAATGTTCCTTATTTTCTATCTCGTTAAATACAAACTGTTACGATTTTGCTTTGTTTCAAATACACAAAAATGGTACTTTAAGATGTTCAACAATTCAGAATGCAACGATATTGCATTTGTCTTAGTGTCAAGAACGAATTCTGGATAAGAAGTATGAAAATAAAGAGATCTGTGATGTTGCAGGATAAGCAGAAAACAATTTGGTAATAGCCATTCTGAGTACTTGCAAGATTGCAAAAGGCATTTCAATCGCTCGCGCAGTTTGGCGGTCATATTGCCATTTTGCAAAAACACCTAGGATAATCACAGTCATGAAATAAATAAAAAACATGAAAAACCTACGATAATCACCCCGAAAAATCTTCTTCTCTAAAGGATCACACTGTTTGCCCTGTAGTAATTAACAAGTATGTGGTCAAACGGTTTTCCCCTATTTGTATCATCTTTGACCTACTTTGTGTATTTGAGCAACTGCATGGGCTAGAGGTTTGGTGTTTGATGGACATTGATCAGTATGGGACAACATTATTTCCAAATTTTGTGGATGACCTTTGATAACCTTTTGATCTACTTTTATGTATCTCAGTACTGTATAAACACTTAAGATTTGGTGTGGTTTTCACAAGTATCGGACTAAAGCTTCATAACTTTTTGATGAACTTTGCCTCACTTTTACATATTTCAGAAACTACAAAAGCTAGATATTTGGTTTTATCATATACCTATGCCCTGTATTGTGTCTGTACTGAGTTCAGTGACATGATTTATCATGTTGATATGCATGTCAATAAAGTGATACGCCTTGTTGATTTGCATATGAAAGGAATGATCAGCGCGTCTTTCTTTCATTCAATTGAATATTTGCATATGGAAAAGTAATACGACCTGTTGATTTACATAACAAAGCCTGATACGGCCTGTTGATTTGCATACCGGACTACTTACATGGTGGCGCCCTAATCAAAACAAACTATAGTGCCCGTCTATGATTTGGACTTTGAGTACGATATCATGTCCGATCTCCAAAAGTGGCAGGGTTTTGAAGCATAAGGAAATGCGGGGTAACTAAATAAAACACATGTGTCGATATCTGATCGACCTGCTAGTAGTGCTACCAATTTGAACAAATTAAAGAGCAGAGCATGCATCACACCGTACGGGCACTGACAGATCGATGACAGACCAGCTGTTCCGTCCGTGCATAAGCACAGGCGCGCAGACGACAAGCAAATCGGACATGTCGGAGGACCGGCAAATTCAAAAGCACAACTTTGAAAAATATCGTGTATTCATGGTAAATGCGTTCTGGAAAATAATACCAAACACAACACTTGCATGTACCGTACCGATTCGGTAGATATCCCACATGTTTGATGACAGAGTTCAGGCATTTCTCTACTCAACTGTAAAATAATTGGCAATGAGCCAGCTGATAGATTACGTCAGACGCTAGTATATCAATCCGCCTTAGCAAGATGACGCAAACAAATGTAGTCCATCAAGAAAAACCACAGTGAAACGTATCATATTTTAATATACGAGATTTATTCATTCAATAACGTGGACATAGGTATATGATGAAGAGGTTATCCCTCGATATCACCTCTTGGTAGGGTCGTATTGCTGCGAGTGCGGTTGTGGGCCGCATCACACGAGTCGAACCTCATATTGTTTATGTATTGACCAGTATCAGACTAAAATTTTTCTCTTGTTTTCGGATGACTAACTTGCATTCACTTATCTAAGTAATTAAGGGACCTAGAGGTTTTGGGTTTGGTGTTACAGTATGGTTTTACTTCTACCCTATTTTTTGGATGACATTGGATGACCTTTGACCTACCTTCGCATAATCAGCAGGTATCTGAGACTGTTGTAAAACTTTGGTATTGTCACATTAGTCACATTGTCTCATTCAATAATTGACATACATTGTTATGTGTAAATCTAATTTAAGGTATTTGATTTACACCTGTACTTGATCTACCATCATTGTTGACTATGTCCGATATATCTTTACTAACTACGTCCATCTCACTCTTAGTCGGGTTTTTAAGTTTTGCATGTCAGATTAGTTCATTACATTGTTTTATAGTCACTTCTGCAGAATACTTGGGTAGCTCTGAAGTAAATAAAGTATTTGCAATGTAAAAATATCAAACATATGTTTGCTAAGAAGACAGCTGTGAGCATGAGACCAGAGAAGTCCCCCTCCTGATACTTAAACCTTTGAAAAATACTATATTGAAATACTGTAATTCAAATAAAAAATTGAAATAAAATAATTTACTAACATCCCATTCCTGATGTTGAAACTTGTACAGTTTTTGTCGAAATTGTTGTGTTTTTGTGTCAAGAAAAAGACACACAACTCATATTGTAGCGATTAAGAATCTACTTCATTAGTGCAATCTCATACATACATTACGCGCTTTGGTGACCATTGGACACTTCAGATATTGTCTCACCAAGACGTTTTACATCACTCAATAAATGTTCATATTAATGGTGACTATACTATCGAAATAGTTCAATGGTGACATCTAGAACGCTAAATCACACCTGGATATGTGCAGCCACAACTTTAAAGCTGTGCACTAAACATACACCTAAAAAATCAATGTTATAAACACTGAATATTTAATAATTCAAACACTTCCACTCTTCTCCAACATTTAAAGGTAACAAAGGCAAGCATATCATTGCAAGAGAATATAGGGATAGTTTGAAGCTTCATGCAGTTTTTGTGATCACTACATTATTGAGTGTGTGTGTTTGACGAAGGCAGCTGTAAAGAAGCAAATACATGAGTGAGGTTAAGAGAGGGTCTCCCCGCTCCCAATGCAGAAACTTTAAATTTGAAAATGTGACATCAAAATAACACAATTTGGTGATACTAAGAACACTTATCACACATGAAAATTTTGTGTAAGCCCTCCCTGTACGGCTAATAATGTTTTGGGTAACCCTTTACTTCGCATCATGTTTTGAGTATGGAGTGGCCGATTCGATTTCGGGGGCTGGATGATTTTCGAAAAAACAAATTTGTTGCCGGCCTAATGCTGGAAAAATTGTCTCTGCAGAAGGAAAGGGAAGGGAAACAATTTACTTCTATGAAGGCTGCAAAAAATATATTGCTGTGATACACCCTTGGGTGGTAGACCAACATTCAGTGGTCTCTGGAGCCGCCGCCTACAGCGGCATTTTTGAACAAGAGTCTTTGAAAACAGAATTATATAGTCTTTGGAGCTGCCGTCTATATACGGCGGCATTTTTGAATGGATATCTATAGAAGCAGAAACCTGTTCTCAGTAGCATGAATCACGGTCACTCTGTGTGGAGTGGCCGAGCATACAGAGTGACCGTATATGAATGTGGAGCCTGAGGTCAAGGGGCACCAAACTGAAAGGACTGATTGTCAAGTAGGCCTTGAAGAACAACATGTATTTTGTCAAGTTTGAAGCAAGTTACCTCACACTAAGCTATTGCAGTAAGTCTAATAACAACTGCAGAGACTTCTGACGAATTTCTGAAAAGATGGGCATTTCCTTGGACCAGTGGAGAGCAAAAAATTGGTTGTTTCATACCGCACTCGAAAAAGACGGTGAGCATGCCTTGCATAATAATGAAGAGATGGTACATGTCATTTTCATTGAAGGAGGTTTTCTTCATGCTACTCTTATGTGCATGGCGATATTGAATCTAACCCAGGCCCAAATAAAAGTAATATTGCTGCATATTGACCTGTTACAAGACACGGGGCCTATGGTCAAGGGCTATTGAACAATTAGCAGAACAAGCATCAAAAGCCCTCCATGCTTTGATGATCAATTTGAGAAAATTAGGCCAAGTGCAAACTCCTCTGTGCTTTGAAATATTTGATATAAAGATTGTACCGATTTTACACTACGGATGTGACATATGGGGCTATCATGAAGCCAAAATTGTTGAAAATGTCCATATCAAGTTCTTTAAATTTTTACTTTCGCCTCATTCATCTTATATTCACACAGCTGTGAGAAGGGAACAAGGTCGCCCTACTCTAAGGGCTATACGTCTAGTGAGGATGAAAAATTGTTGGCTGAGAAGTTTGAAAATGAATGCTGATCGGTATAGTGTTTTCACCTCCAGTGTACTATGGCGGATGCAAACAAGGAAGGTTGGGTACAAAACTTAAAACAGTTTTATTTACATATGGATTTGCCGATACGTGGTATAATCAGGGGGGGTTCGAATGAACATATATTTATAGGTATTGTTCGCCAACGACGCTTGGATATTGATTTTCAAAATTGGTGTGATAATTTAGTTTCATCGGATTGATTGTCCAGTTATCGGTTATTAAAAACCGATCTGGTCTTGGAAACATACCTCACCATTGACATGAAACCTGTATTTCGTTCATCATTGCTTAAGTTCAATATTTCTGCTCATATGATTGAAAAGGGCAGACACTTAGGAATTCAAAGAATGGACAGGAAATGTCCGGTGTTTATGGACAGCATTGTTGATGAGTTCCATTTCCTTTTCGTTTGTCCTCTTTATGTAGAACTCAGAAGTCAATATATTCCAAGTATTTTTACATAGCCGCCACTTTCACAATATACATTCATTAGATTTGTGAATATTAGAGCCCCTGCTGTTACAAGGAATTGTGCGAGATACTTGTTCTATGCTTTTGAAAAAAGAGCATTATTTCTACAAGATTTATGATCGTAAATAATTTTGCACTTTATAGACTGTAAATCTGCTTGGCAGTATCAATTTAGAGATGTACCTTTGACTCTCTATTTGTTTGCTATTTATTGATTTGTGAGCCTTTACATTGGGCCGGTGGCCTGTAGTACTTATTGAATAACTACTACTACTACTACTACTACTACTACTACTACTACTACTACTACTACTAGATAAATATGTACTTGTATTGTGATGCTTCACTCCCCGAAACCAATAATACCAATAAATTTCATTATAAAGCTGTAACATTTTATTATTAGATGTCTGTTAAAGTTTAACATTTTTTCTCAAACTTTACTAGAAAACAAAACAAACTGGTAAATCTCAATGTCATGTTGTATGCCACTTGATCAGATATTTTATGACGAAGAAACGAATATTAATCTGCCATTCATATCTCAGTAAATACGTATCATTTGTGATATTCACTGGGTGTGTAACACAAGTCTTCAACATCGGACAGTAATATTGGAAAGGCGCATAAGTTTGATACATGTTCAGTGATGTGCGTGTGTGAAGACATGGATGTTTCCACTAAATGTTAAAAACGGTTCGATTTACAAGATTGTGATTGAATGATTTTGTATTTTTAAAAATGCGTTGACTCTACTAGTAACACAAAATTGTTTTGATGAAACCTTTGGAAAAATAATTGCTACCAGGTTGGGAAAAAAATTGTCGCCATACCCATTTCGTACAGGCCCCCCGAAATTAATTGCGCCACCCCTAATCCCTTTTCAAATCCTACGATCCCCGGTCTTAATAACGACGTCTCCTCTAGCTTAGCTGTGGAAACGCAGCTTTCTGTTGGCGGGGTAGCGTGCATCGGTATGCGGGTAATCAATAGGTCAACCCCGCCACGGATGGGCGGAGTTGAACTTTTGATGACCCGCATAGCGATGCATAGCCCTGCGTGCAGGTATGTGTGTTCCCGGCGTTATACGGCCTCCACCACAGCCCTGCAACGGTCTATGGAGATAACTGGGGTCTCTGCAGGAGATTCAAAATGGCGATCTCCATGGGTAAACAACTTGTCGAGTACGTTATTCAGAAAACGAGCGGTTTCGAACGTTAGGAGAAGTTAATCACATCTTTTCTGGGGTCGGTTAGGGAGCATTTGTTTTTTATAGGGAGGGGGGTCGGTGGAACTTGAGCAACAAATGAAATGTAAAACCCCCCCCCCGCAATTCATCAATCGTAAGATGTTGCCCCCCCCCCAAAAAAAAAAAAAAAAATCATCAGATTTGATTCATTACCCTTCGCACCCTGTGGCCCTGGGCTGAAAAATTAGGCCCTTCAAAGGCGTTTACAAGAAAAAGTTACCCACCCCAATTTTCATGCTCAAAAACAGCGACCCTCCCCAATATGTCACAGTCCGTATCAATAATATCTTAATTGACTTATTATTTCCCATTTGACCTTTGAACTTTCAGAGAATCCTTTTTTAACCTATTACAAATAATCACTGGATGAAATTCCAATATCATATTGGTTTTTCAGATCTGCTCTTTCAAATATAATATTCTCGTCACGTACGTCTAGGCTATATCAATTATCAAACTTTTTTTAAGCACAGATTTTAATAGCTAGTTTTCTAGTTTTGTAGTTTTTGCGGGAATCCCGTCTGAAAACACCACAGCTATGGACCCACAGCTAGCCAACAGACAGCTGCGTTCCCACAGCTACCCCCCCCCCCCCCCACCCAGCTGCAACAGTAGAGAGAGACTTCCAGGTCAATCAGGGGTCATCAGTGTACAGCCTCAGCTTGGGGTTTGACCCCGGGTTTGACAATCGAATCAAGATGCGGATGGAAACGACCTCGTACCATAACCTTGGCATATGGTGCACCTTGGTGGGCCATATACCTGAAAACTTCATCGAGGCCAAGGGTGAGTATTTACACAAAAAATTGGTGCGTGCTTATTCCAAGCTGAAGTTACGAGCTTGTCCCTCAGGCTTCCGTGATTCCAAGCCTACACTGAAACGACTGGACCTGCAATGAACGATGCCCGCGACCCTTGGTCACTGGGCTGGGTTCAGTGTCAAGGTCTTTGTGTTGTTGGCAATGGTTAGGTGTACCTGTCAAGCTGTAACGATGCACTGGTCTCCATAACGCTGTCTCAGGCTATGGCGGAACTTCACAGTAACATCCAGATACACTGACTTGCAACGTACAGCTATGGCGGTGCGTCAATTGTAAAGTGTGTTGACCTGAGCTAAATACAGGAAATTTAGGCCAACTTGGAGCCAAGCATGACACCGCCCTCTACTTGGTACTAAGCTATCCGAGCGCCCTTGACCACTTACTAACCTTGCAGAAATCGGGGAGCACCGCAGGTGTCAACCTCACTTGTATTTTGTAACTTGCATTACCGGTCAGAAAGAGTTAGGTCGTATCGCCGTTCTGGATGTAGCTATAGCCATGCGACCTTTTGAATTTCAGGACAAAGGTTATTTACCGTCCCATCAGCAGGCTATATCTGAAGATTCAGTCATTATTTCAGTTTACAATTATCCAAGGATGTTCCTTTTTACTCACTGCTTTGTAACATCAAAATGCTATCAGCCATATCATGATTTCCATCATGTTTGTTGCTGTGAAAATCGATGGCATATATTCAAATTCTGTGCTACTTTGAATTAAAGAAATTGTCGACAAGTGAAATGTCGTTCAGATGTACGAAGAGGCTATGTTTTGGTCTTAGAGAATTGACACATTGAAATTTATCGATCGTAACATTCGATCCAACATTGAGGCAAGTTTTCACTAGACAAAGACGATCAAAATCACTCATATAATAAATGAAATTATTGTCAGATATGTTTTGAGAGACGTGTATATTACAATATACAATCTTTAGCTCATCTTATTTACGTTTAATGTGGTAATATAACGGTATGCACGGTTCCTCCGAAGATAATGGTGTGTAGAGCTAATGAAATTCCTTCATTGTAGTCGATTTTTCTCCAAAACCTGTTTAGCAGCATCATACAAAATTGTTTTATCTTCAGTTCTTGACATATGACGTAATGCTTGTCTTTCTTTCTTGCTTCGAGTACGGAAGTGTAGCTTTTGTACATCTGTTCAAGTAAACTTGGTCCACTCCCCTAAAAAGTTCTAATGAGCAAAGTCATAAAGTATCACACCGTCATAACTTTGTACACGAAATCTTCAAGACTTGAGAGAGGCCTCTAATACGAAACAGCATTAGTTTTAACGCATTGTCATTCTGATATAGAAGTGAAGAATATGCGTAGTATGAGGTTTAAGTAAGAGTAACCTGAAGTGATGTTTTATCACTACCTTCCACTTTCTCATGTGTGTAAGTATGATGCTCTCCGAAACGTCAATAAAGATCATAAATATATGTCGCCTGTATGTATGCCAGCCTACTGCGAAAAATTGGGTCCCTCTCCTTGTGTAATCTTGACATACGGTATAAAGAAACATATGATTTAAATGAAGATATCAGTTCTGAAAAGTGAAGGAGCATAAAAGAGTGAAAAATTAAAAAACTCAAAAAAACTGGTTAGAATGTCTCGACATTTTGTTTGCCGGCACTTTAGGTAGATATAATGAAGATTTATTTATTTTTGCTGTGATATTTTGTATCTTTCTAGTTTAAGGAGGGACTTTTCCTCATTCTGTCCAATTTTGACCAAAACTTCCCTTCTTATAAATCAGCTACCTGATTGCTCTGAAATCTGATTTGCAGGTTCTTACTACGGCACATTTTGTATACAGATGTTGAAATCAGGAAGTAATGAATGAAATTCAAATTTCGGGACAGCAAATGTTAATATTGAGAATAGTAATGGATGTCTGGCAAGTTTGTCCAACGTCTCATCAAAAATCTACACGCTGCGCATGCTTTAAAACCTACGTATCAATAATTAAACGTAAATTTCAAAGCGCCTCCTCCAGCCCCATGTTCAATGCCCGACACTCAAAAGCTCCACAATTTTTTGAGTCAAGGAGCCAAGAGCCAAAATGTGTGAAACAAAATGTGTAGACATCTACTAATGTGAATGTCCAACTACGACTAACCCATATCTGATCAGGCAGAGTAGCTATCGATTCGAAAAATGGGAATCTTGGACCGCCACGAGAAAGTATTTTATTCCGATGAAACAGTGAAAAAACTACAGAGAAAAAAAATAGGTCCAGTATGAAATCATTGTATTTCCCTATGTTTAACTTTGTCAAGTCCTGCTGTGCACTGTTCTATATTACGGCTTATACCACTGAAGTTGCATTTTCTGGGATGCGTCATTCCGAATACAACCTGAGTTCTTCTCGGACTCCTTTAAGTCCTCTGCTGTTCATTTGATAATTTTAAGACACGATTGCTGTAATCGTAACTAACATTTATTTTTCCTTAATTAGATCAAAATTTTAAGCCCAATGTACCTTGGATGATGCAATATGCATGGAGATGTGCTGTAAAATCACCGTACAATTTTCTATCCTACCGAAGTTTTGAAGATCATCTGGTTTTCGTCCGTTCTAGAGTCTATCATATACTGCCAGAGTTCCATACGCGTCTTAAGCCATCAGCTACATTTCAATTTTACCTTGCTTTAGCGAAAGTTGGGAGGATGTCGTTTGATGAATTCAATGTTATCCGTGATTGTGTTGATGGTACACTCCTGGCTACTGACTATGTGCAGTTTGTGTGTGTAAGCAAGTTGACAAGAAAGCCAGCTCGACTGCCGGATTGGTTCACTGGACGGTATGCTACACAAGGTAACCATCAGACACCACAATACATGGATAGGCTTGAAGACAAACCGGCGAAAATATTCCAACACAAAACTCAACCATCAAGCACTGATATTGATGACAATAATCACATTACATACACCGCTTATATCAAATATACCGAAGAGTGTGCCTACACAGCAGCTAAGAACAAGACGTATCCTTCATTTATCAATGATCTGACAAGATACAGGATCAAGTCCATTGGCATTCTATACATGGCTGAAGCCCTCGCAAATGATCTAATAACCGTAGAAACGTGGGAGGATGGGGAGAATCGATGGAAATTAAATTTTGTGATGAAGAAGAATAACAAAGAAGAGATATGTTACTGTAGTTTTGAGTACTATGATTTTATCAACTCAAATCTTTAGATACATCCTTTTTAGATACATCCTTTTAGATACATCCTTTTTGTATGAATGATATGCTGTCACATCAAATTCTCTTGAAATTTTATCGTCACAAGGAAATATTAGGATTCTGTCTTTGTCATGCAGAATGAAATCGATACGGTGCAGCTTTAGATCTATCACGCAAGTGTCTCTCTGTTTCAAAAAAGAATGACCCTCCTCCATTTGATTGTGACTATTTGGCCGACTTTTGCGAAATCAACTGTAACTTGCACAGCTTGTGTATTTCCTTTAACCGTTTGAACAAAAACAATATGCCGAATTCAATTATGCTACAAACTTTATTTTACTGATTGGCACTTCCGCTGTTAATTGCTAGGCTCCGTCAACGTCATATTTTAGGCGAGAGTATTCTGGAATATACATGCGTACTAATTCGTTCTTACTTCATCACCACCATAGCTTTACATTGAAACGTTGAATAAAACTTTGTACTCCCTTTTTATCAGGGGCTAATGTTATCAAAGAGAAGAAAATTCCTTAAGTGTTCTATGTATTAATCACTCCTTTAGAATTTGAAGTGTATTTCCCTGCAAAATTAATTGATTTAAGCAAAAACTCCTCTTTACATTATCAAATGTTATAATACATACATATTTTGACTTGTCTTGAATTCGTTAAAAGCAGTCAATGTAGGATGATGAATTTCTCCGTTGATTTACACCCGTACGTGATAATTAGTATCATTGTTGATTACAATTAGCATTTTACTTGCTTTGTCCATTTCGCTCTCAGTCAGGTTAATAACTCTACATGTCGGAATATTTCATAACATTGTTTTATGGTCACTGCTACAGAATAGTGCAGCAGCTCTCAATCAAATAAAGTATTTTTAATATGAAATCATCCAACACGTGTTTGCTAAAGGACCGGTTTCTGCAAGACCTGGCTGGGAGTCCCCTTCCTTCTAATTCAACATTTCATAAAGCAATGTTGAAAGACCGTAATTCAAATAATTATTTGAAATAGAGTTATGTAATAATATCCCCTTCCTGATGATGAAACTTTTAAAATACATTGTCGAAATGGTTCAATGCTGACATGTAGAACACTAATGCACACCTGACCTTAATTGCAAAGTCACAATTTTAAAGCTGTGTCTTGGAAAATATATTTAAACAGTTGACAACTTTATTTAAGAAAATCAAACATCACCACCATTCTTCGGTATTGAGTTGCGAGAGGTAAGGTTGTCACTGCAAGTCAATGTATGGACAGTTTTAAGCTACATGTAGTATTTGTGGTGAATGCTTTATTAAATATCTGTGTTTGACAAGGCAGCCGTAAACATGTAAATACAACGATTTTTGGGTAGGAAAGGGTTTCCCCGCTCCAAGGTTTGACAAGCTGACATTAAACTAATACCATTCGGTTATAATTAGAATACTAATCGCACGTGAAAATTTCCTACCTGTTCGGTTATAATGTTCTGAGTAACCCAACATAATGACTTCCCCTAGCTCAATCAATGGGAAGGGCTGATGTAGACTTGCTGCTCTATATGTTCATACAATGATCGGTTGACCTGAAGTCTCGCCACAGTGACCACGCTTATCATGTGACGTAACTTCCAGGTCAAACAGAGGCCAGGCACAGCCTAAGCTGGGGCTAAAAAAAATCGAATCAGGATGCAGATGCAAATGAAATCTTACAATAAACTGGGTATACGGTGCACCTTGGTGGGCCATGTACCTGGTAACTATCTCAACGCCAAAGGTGAGTATTTATACAGAAATTTAGTGTGTGCTTGTTCCAAGCTGACTTTTCGCAGGTGCAGCCAACGAACAATGCACTTTTAAAGAGATCCTTACTCTGGTAAGATATATTGTGCATGACAAATTATGTGAACTGACTAATTTTAAGTCAAGAGGGTAATTAATTAGCTGTTCATAATTTGCCCTCCCACAGAAAATTTTTCGACTTACCCTCCCACACTCAAACTTCATTTTTACCTACTCCCCACTTATTTTTGCCTGTTTCCGCTTCCCACTGTGAATTTTTGAAGCTCCCTCGCCCTGTGGCGAAAAAAACTTGCCAATTTCCCCTGCCCTGGAAACAATTCCCCTCAAAAGTTATTCGCCAAGCCCTGTCCCAAGGACAATCAACCGATATCTGCCCTGCCCTGCAAAAAAACCTAAAATTTGCTCCCCTACCACCTAAAAACATGTCCCCTGCCCTAGCAAAATTAAAATTTCCCCTGCCCTCGAAAATTGCTCCTGGAATAGCTTTTTCGATGAATAGCTCCGTTGGCTGGACCTGTTTTCGAACTTGTCTCCCTCCTCAGACTTCTGTTATCCCAGGCCTACATTCAAACAACTACACCTGCCATGGACTATGCCCGTGACCCTTGGTCCCTGGTCAGAGAGTTGTGTCCAAGTCTGTGTGTTGTTGGCGATGGTTAGGCTTACCAAGCTGTAACAACGTTCAGGCCTGTGACGGAGCTGACTTGCAACAACGGCTATGGCAGGTACTCATAGTGTAAAGTTTGTTGGCCTTAGCTAAATACGCGGTAGAAAAGCCAACTTGGCCCGGAGCCAAGCATAATATTCCGCCATCTACTGGGCAAATAGCGATCAAGTATATTGTGCACCAGCACTTGTAATTTGTTTCTTGCTTCGAGAAAGCATGGTCTAAGTTTTGTTCTGGCTTCGTGTGCTCGTGATATAAAGTACTCCTTAAATCTGCAAGGCCTTGAAGATGTCAGTGGGTACATCTTGAATCCGGCGATTTATTGTACCCCTTCTGCAAAATAGAATGCAAGTCCAGCAAAATGCAAATAAGCTTGAAAATGTGAAAATGACAAAAATCTCGTAACTCAATAACTCTCGTAACTCTTGTTTGATTGCTCTGATATTTAATTTGTCACCTCAAATAGAGTTGGCGCATTTTGTCATTTCATAGGAATATCTTCAATTTTTCATTTATGGGGATGTGATCATGATTTCTGTTCTGATGAGAAGAGTATTTGAAATTTTTACTGGATACTTAAAAAATTTAGTTTGCAGTCCCCCGCAGCTGTTTTTCTACAATATAGGCTTTAGCAACATTGCCTCCATGAATTTTGAGTACCTCATAGAGTTATTTAAATAGCATCTGATGAAGTATGTTGAATATCATAGCTTGGTCTTTTGGCCTGAGGTCTACATATCTTTCTTTCATGAATTTGACTTTGTTTGTGTACCGTCTATTTACTATCTGTCTGTGTTGTTTTGTGTCTATGTTTACAACTATTGTCTTACGAATTCAAGTTTTGACCGAAACCCCACTTCTTAGAAATCCGCCACCAATATAATATAATTGGCACTAATTTGGGAGAATAGGATCATTCTGTTGTTCAAATTTATCAATAGTGTAAATTGCCAGGTAGCTGAAAATCGTAATTTTACAGATTACACACCCATAAGGGCATGTCAATCGCAAAAACAGAAAAAGTAAATAAGCTTAAATTTGCCAATTAGACCAATATTACAACAATATTATTGGGAACATAAGTAAATAATTAACAAACAAATCTTAGCCAAAATCCAATATGGCGTCTTAACTAGCGCCCTCGTGCGGTCATTTTGAGAAATAAGTTTGTACACAATACACAGCAATATTGGCCTCAAGCATGAGTGCAGTCATTCATTTTGATTCAAAAAAGGCCAAGGATGTGCATTTTTTGTTAACAAATATGAATCTAACATGTTAAATTTTCAAATCTTCCAAAAGATAAAGTTTTCAAGAAAAAAGAGACTGTAGACTTATATACAAAGTTTTAATAAATATTTGTTTTACAAATGATACATTGAAATTCATTGCGACAGAGCATTGTGTGAGGTAATTCATTAAATTAGTAGCTGTTTTATTACCATCCTCAAATTCCAAAGCAATTGAACTATTGATATGAAACATTTGTAGGCCGATAGTTGTAACCGAAAAGATTTGTTCATTTTTTTTAAGTTAAACACATTGTTACGCTTTACTCCAAAAAGCAAGCTTTAAAACATCTACTATAGGACTTGCCAACTCAGTGTCTGAATGCATAAATGAAATTAATATGTTTACATATGAATTTAGTTGAGACAGGAATTCTCTTACAAACACAAACAATGCAGTTACAAATGTAAATCATGAGTTTGGAAGCTAAATACTGTCTCAACACACCCTAGGGGTACAAAAGGATAGTGCCCTTGAAATGAAATATACTATTATGAAATACAAATCAAAAGTTACAATTACATAACTTTATATATTGTCTAGCGATATTCTCAAGTATTACAATCTGGTACCTGGTGGCAAATATATATATATATATATATATATATATATATATATATATATATATATATATATATATATATATATATATATATATATATATATATATATATATACACGTTTATGTGTGTGTGAGTGTGTGTGTGCGTGTGTGTCAGGAATATTTTAACCATAACTGTAAATCGTTGATGCACTTCTGCACAATCTTTCACCTAGGTAGATACTGATGTATTGATTTTGTAAATTTGATAATTCTTTTGCAAAGTATTAATTATTGCATATTTACTCCTGTATTGTCTTTCACATACCCTCTCTCTGTGTTGCTTTTATGCCTGTTCATATCTTTCAGCCATACAGGTCACAAATAAATTGCATATTCTTTTCTTTCTCTCTATTAGTGATAAGTTTGATTGATCACCATAGCTTCAACAAAACTAAATGTGTATAGCACACTTTAAGTATTTGATCACACGTTTGCTAATGAATGCTTGCCCATTGTATATGTGTCTCAGTGCACCATGTGAGTGGTGTCCAATGTCTTCTGTGCTAAATACACAACTAGAATCATTGTATTTATATGGTCCTGAAGTAATGTCAAATTAAAGAAAACATAATTTGAAATGAATTGATAGTCTGCCATTACTTGAATGCCAGCATGCTATTATTGGCAATGTATTTCACAAATTAATGTTACACATTACATGTAAAAATTATTTCTATCAGACCACCATTGTCAATCAATGCTTACTTTAGTAGCTTGTTTTTCTTTAAACTACTTTTTCCCCTTTCTTCAATTCACTCAAGTACAGAGAGTACAGATTTACCATGAACACAACTATTACTTTCATCATCAAAGGATGTATACTTCATGTTCTCTGTGAGTTCCCTTGCTCCATGGTTCAGAGTCTGCATTTCATTTAAGTTGTCAAAGCCAGCATACTTTATAAGACTTGAGATACATGTAGGCTCATCTGCATCACCCTGCAACTCCATAGCTTTAAGATTGCATAGATGTTCTCTATAAATGAGAAAAAATACTTGTAATTTTCCATTTAAGCCAATGTGTGCACGATTTCTGTTCTGGTGAGAAAAGTATTTGAAAGTTTTACTGGATATTAAAAATTTAGTGTGTAGTCTGTGTAGTCTGCAGCTGTTTTTCTACAATGTAAGCTTCAGCTACATTGCCTCCATGAGATAGAGTGATTTAAATAGCATTTTATGAAGTACATTGACTATCAAAACTTGGTAAAATTTTCGTCAGAAACAATACTAAAAACGACTTCTAAACATTTTGTATCCTGTCAAAGATATTCCTTCTTAATCTTAGCCACAGCATGCAGAACCAACTTTTTTAACGACCTTGTTTACATTTCCTACTTGCTAGCCTTTGTACACCCCTTGAAGTACATGTAGTCTTGTCCCCAAGTCTCATAGTATCACAGTGTTATAACTTTGAAACACAACATGTTCAAGACTTGGAGTTTGGTGTTGAGATGTAAAGAGTCATTGTGTATATTATTTCAGAAGAGAGGCCTTCGGTAGGGCACAGCATTATTTTCCACGTCTGTTTTGTTGTGGTAGGAGTGAAAGAATGTGTAGTTTGAGTTGAGAGGAATTCTGACCTAAAATGACAATTTCATCATTACCTTCCTCTGTTCAAGGACTGTGTGTATGTAGTTCTTTGAGGTGGCAGCACAGACCATTAATTTCTGTCGTCTGCATCTTTGCCTGACAACTCAAAAAATTGAGTCATAATCCTTGTGTAACCTTGTCATACCATGTGAAAACATATGTGGGGGTCACATATAGAGTTTGATATATGAGTTACAAAAACATGAGAATGGGCATAAAAATGTGAAAAATAAAAATAATCGCAGGACAACCAGTCATTTTGTCTTGACGTTTTGTTTGCCGGAATTTAGGTAGATATAATATAGATTTATTCACTTTGTTGTGATATTTGTAACTTTCTAGTTTTAGGAGGGACTTTTCCTAATTCTGTCCAGTTTTGATCAAAACTCCCCTTCTTAGAAATCCGCCAGCAATATAACATGCACTAATTTGGGAGTATAGGATCTTTCAGTTGTTCAAATTTATCGGTAGTGTTGGGCGCCAGGAGGCTTAAAATTGCAACATTACAAATTACCGATATAAACAAGTGGATTGCACAAAAGAAAAGAAAATGAGTTTAAATTTGCCAATTAAACCAACATTTCTACAATATTATGGCGAATATATGTGAATATCTGGCAAGTTTGTACTGCGTCCAGTCAAAAATCAACAAGCTGCTCATGCTGTATCTTTATATGTACCAAACGAAATTTTGCACATGTCAATTTAAAATCCCCTCCTCGTTCCTCGGGCGCTTTCTAGGAACAGTTCGATACTCGAAGCTCCAAAGCGTTACTATAGCACACAATTTCCAATAATTTTCAATCTCACCCAGGAGGCAAATGTTTTGAAACAATTTGAGTAGACATCTACAAATGTAAATGTAAATATTGAAGCGACCCATATCTGTCAGGCAGACTGATCCAAAAACGAGGATCGTGGACCGCCATGACAAAGTGTTTTTTTCTATTTCGATGAAATCGAGAAAAACTAAACACATTGGTGTTGTATGTTCCAGAGTATTTCCCTATGGTTAACTCTGTCGTCGAGTCATGCTGTGCGTTGTTATATATTACGACCTCTACTAGTGAAGATGCATTTCTTTTTGGCATGTAGGATTCCGAATACAACTTATGTCCATTTCGAAGTCCCATCTACTCTTTGTCCCCTAATGTCCGTGTGAAAAAATTAAGAAACGATTGCTGTAACAGTAACTAACATTATTATTCTTCCTCAATTAGATCAAAATTCAAAGCCCACTGTTCCTTGGATGATGGGATACGCATGGAAATGTGCTGTAAAACCACCGCACAACTATCTGTCCTACCGTAGTTTTGAAGATCATATGACTTTCCTCCGTTCAAGTGTCTATCATAAACTCCCAGAATTCCATACGCGTCTGAAACCATCTGCTACATTTCAATTCAACCTCTCTTTAGGGAAAGTTGGGAGGACGTCGTATGATGAATTTAATGTAACTGTGATTGTGTTGATGATACGCTCCTGGCTACTAACTATTTGCAAAACGTGTGTGTAAGCAAGTTAACAAGAAAGCCAGCTCAACTACCGGATTGGTTCACTGGACTTTATGCTCCACATGATAACCATCAGACACCACAACACATGGATAGACTTGGAGACCCACCGTCGAAAATATTCAAACACAAAATTCAACCATCAAGCAGTGATATCGATAAAATAATCACATAAACTACACCACTTATATCAAATATAACGAAGAATGTGCCTACACAGCAGCTGAGAACAACGCCTATCCTTCATTTATCAATGATCTGACAAGATACAGGATCAAGACCATTGGCATTCTTTACATCGCCGAAGCTCTTGTAGATGATGCGATAACCATAGAAACATGGGAGGATGAGGAGAACCAATGGAAGATAAATTTTGTGATGAAGAAGAATGACAAAGAAGAGATTTGTCATTGTAGTTTTGAGTACCATGATTTTGCAAAGGCAAATCTTTAGATACATCAGCTTCGTGTAAAGTATGAGATGCTGTCACAGCAAAATCACTTGAAATGTTATTGTCACAAGGAAATGTTAGCATTCTTCCTGGCCATGTCTTTGTTATGCAGAATAGAATCACGATCGATACAGTGACAGCTTTAGTTCTATCACGAAAGCGTCTCCCTGTTTTCAAAAGATGACCTTGCTCTCAACAATAAATCTGACGTTAAAGGTATACTGTCACCTGTTCCAATTTTGCCCAGTTACCATGGAAAGATAATTATCTAACAAATCACAGATTTTAAGCGGATGGCCGCTATTTAAAAACAGCGCCCGCTTATGGGCATTTTGAATGCCAAGGAACGCCCCTTTGACTATATATGGGCATATTTCAATTACGGGTGACTGTATACCACTAAAAGATTTAGATGTTATCTATTCTATAGTATTATCAATATCGTCTGCAACTATAATAATCATCCATAGCGCGATAACTTCATACCTCTGTAGTCCATGTATGAAATTTTGTGACATTCGAGTACTTTGACTTTCATAAACACACACTCACCGTTTCAAGCATAATCTTGTGCCAAAGAGGAGTCATAGCGTCGTAAGCAAGTACAGTAAGTACCTTAGCTAACCTTGGTATAATGACTACTGTAGGACCATTTTAAAATTTAATAAATAAATAGTTTCTACAAATTTTGTCATGCAGCAAGCGTTTATCTTGCAACTTTATACCTTGCGCAGCTGATGAGGAAGTGAAAATGGGCTAGAATCAAGGGGAAAACAAATTAAGTCATATGTACAACAAAGAGGAACAGTTTTCAGCTATCCGTTGTTTTTATACAGTGGTAAAGGGGGTATGTCAAAGAGATCTATTGTGACATCGTAACATTGTGGACATTTCATTCTACAAAATTGTAAAAATCACAGACTTATACTTACACGCACGCAAAATGTTCTTTCTTTTCGATCTCGTTAAAAACTGTTACGATTTTGCTTTGTTTCAAATACAAAAAAACGATACTTTAAGATGTGCAACAATTCAGACTGTAATTATATTGCATTTTATTGCAGTTTGTCGGTGATATTGTCATTTTGCAAAATCACCTATGATTATCACGGTCAAGAAATGAATAAAAACCTGAAAAAAACGATAATCACCCTGAGAAATCTTCTTCTCTAAAGGATCACACTGTTTGACCTGTAGTAATTAACAAATGTGTGGTCAAACGGTTTTCCCTATTTTACTATCTTTTTATTATCTGATAGCGCCTTGGAAATACGGCGCGCAGTTTCTCCGCCGAAAACAGCCGATTTTTAATCCAAAACGTGCATTAATCTTCGCCTAGGTACACGATGTGCTCAGCCACGCTCGTAAACTTACGCAAAGCCTACTTTTCTCTCTATATGCGAGGGAAGCGTTCGTGTCCGCCGCCATTGTAAATGTCAGACTTGCAAACAAAAGAACATCTCGATGTGATAGTCTGTAATTAATATTATTACTGGTCACCGCTCAGCAATTTACTCTCTACGATGAACATTTTCTATCCTACACATATTTTTCCTTTTTCTGTTCAGATTTGTTACATATTTCATAATTTTCTCTTGTTGCACTCCTCGCAGAACGTCGACTTTCAAAGTTCGATATTGCGATGCTCTTTTGTTTGCATGGCTGTTTTTCGTCCGAGTGCTCATGGGTTTAATCAGATTAACTGTTTTGGACTGTGGTGGGAGGCCGTATAACGCCGGTAACACACAGCCCTGCCATGCGGAGCTACACTTACAGTTGAGTAGACGGAACTGGAGTATCGAAGGACTGTAATTGAACAGAAAAGAGGTGTACAAGATCACTGCCATATTTACAGTATCCATCTCTCAGGAGAAGTAAACTGTAACATTTAACTATGCGCAGCTCTTTCAGTAGTATTACAGTCGGGACTATGATAACGTAGACTGGCAAGTATAAAGCTCCTATGTTTCGATAAGGAGGCTGAGATTTTTCATCTTCTGAATTAATTAACTTCATAGCTGCGTCTTGCTTAAGGGAGCATTCGCTTTTACAGGGAGGGGGGTCGGTGGAAATCAGGGGGGTTGACTTTGACGAAATGGTTTGTTTTATTTTATTTTATTTTATTTTTTTTGGGGGGGGGTCAAATTTTACAATCAATGATTGGAAGGGGCGTCAAATTTTACAAAGGTTTGTATGGAGTTATATATGTTATGTATGTATGTATGTATGTATGTATGTATGTATTCTAAATGTATGAATTAATACACTATATGCATGTGCGTATGATTATGTTTATGTATGTATACATATATGGCTAATATATGTTTGTGTGTATAGATAGATAGATAGATAGATAGATAGATAGATAGATAGATAGATAGATAGATATAATTCCTCTCTATATACATTTTGTCTTTCTATCGCTGAAATAAGCATGATTGTGTAAATTACTGTCGTATGCAGATAAGAATGGACAGTGAAATTGATCTAAATGTTGTCACACTTGTGTAATTGGTTTGTAAAGTTGTTTCAAAATTTACTACAGGATCGGTAACTTTAGTTGAGTTGCGGCAAACTAAAGACGGATGATAGTGTTGTTTCATAGTAGGCTTCTGCTGTAATTGTTGATATAAAGAAATAAAGTAGACACTGATGAGTGTCTGTGTGTGTAGGGTAAAGATTTCCTGACTTTCTATCCCCGTACATTTCGATAACTTTCTCACTTACTACTTCTGGCGTATGTACACCTCTTTTCCTGTAGATCATGATTTTTTTGCCAAAGAACTTCATACAATGCAAAGGCAACAATAGTCTAATGACAACTAGACTCTGACTCGGCTGTGATACAATGTAACTCAAAGCAGCGGTATATAAGGAACATAATATGAGTCTGTGTATGTGAAGTGCACTGCAAAGTGTACTCCCTGGTGTTTGTTTATTATGGGTCCATAAAAGCTCTTTGATTTTCGCCGCAGTTATAACAAGTCAGTGCAACTTCTGAGGCAAGTTTTGGAACAACTTTACAAACAAATTACACAAGTGTGGCAACATTTAGATCAATTTCACTGTCCATTCTCATCTGCATACCAGTGTAATTATTTTTACATTTGGCGCCTCGTATCAGAAACTACAAAGGATTGAAATATGGTCTTGGTAAAGTATTGATGAGTATCAGACTAAAGCTTGTTCCCCTACCTTTTGGATGACCTTTGCCTCTCTTTTACGAAGGCTAGAGATTTGGTTTAGTGGATATATTATAGAAATAACGGACGACGCGCTGACCATTAACGTTTATTTATGGGCAAGGGCGAGAGGAAAGCCAAAAATTAACCCGAGCCCGCTGTAAAAAAATTGGCAAATCCGGAGATATTTTCAGAAAAAAGTATCTCAACTTGACCCACAAGTGCTTCATTTTATTTTGTGATTGATTATGATTTACGTTTGAGCTGTAAAGTTACAATACTTTGAGTTGTTAATCTTACATTCATATTCACGGGCATGTAAACAGACCATTACTGTGTATTTGTGGTCAGTCACGTGGTTCAGCTCGACCAATCAAAATGCGACAGCCAGGGCATTGTTATATAATGACCAGTATCACTCTGAAATTGATCCTTTCAAGATGACCTAATGTGTACCTAACTGTGACGCGTTGACGACGCAGAAGCTTCCGCAGCACTGCCTGTGACGTAGCTTTACATTGACATCCAGATATACCTCGAGCCGCAGTCGCTTGTGGAAAGGCCGCTGTATGTATAAGAATTGTATGCTAATCCTTACAGTGGCTGCAGTCGTGTATTGCACCACCGGAGCTGTGCACCGAGCGGACCTGCGACGTACGTCGATTGCAGGTGCGACAGGAGCAAAGTTTGTTGGCCTGAACTACATTGGGAATTAAGGGAGCGTTCAGTTATTATGGCCAGGGTGGCCCGGCAAATTCTTCCTGCGCATCAGTCAAAATAAGTGAACCCTTCTACCCATAGTACAAAAAAATTGATGACATCCTTTCAAGATGACAAACTTTTATGCCCCCCCCCCCTCCAATGGCTTGAGTAAAGCTGCACACACAAACACCTGGGGGGTATGGAGCGATAGAATCCCAAAAAAGAGCTTATATTTTTTCAAATGACCTTCCTTACAAACTCACAAGGTTTTAATTCTCAGATTTCCCCTTCTGACTTGCTATAATTTTGAAATTAACCCTCAAAGGGCTGGACAGAAATTACTGGTGGATCGCAATATTTATGCGCAAGCGTGTGTGTACAAAATTTTTATATTTGGATTTAATTAAAAATCTATAGAAATCCGGTCACAACATGCGACAAGCGACCTGTGACTTCAAAACTGCGACCTGCGTCCTGCGTGTTTGTCAAACTGCGACCTGCGTCGGATTAGTGTTAGGTATAGGGTTAGGGTCAGAGTTACGGTTAGTTAGGGTTAGGGAAGTCGGACCCCCTACCAGAAGACAAGTTTTGAGCCTTGCCTCTCCCCAACGCCGCCGGCCAGAGCAACGTGTAGCTGGAGTTAGGTCGCAAATCACAGACGCAGGCCGGGGACGCAGGTACCAGTCACGACATGCGACCTGCGTCCCCAGCCTGCGTCTTTAAACTGTGATCTGCGACCTAACCCTAGCTACACGTTGCCCTGGCCGGCGGCGTTGGGGAGACTAGAGTCAAGCCTGAAAACCTGTCTTCTTGTCGGGGTCCGACTTCGGGGTACGGTTGCAGTGGGCGCTCAGCCGCAGAGATGCGTCGGCTCCCGGCAGCGTTGGGGAGAGGCAAGGCTCAAAACTTGTCTTCTGGTTGGGGGTCCGACTTCCCTAACCCTATCCCTTACCCTAACCGTAACCCCTGACCCTAACCCTAACCCTAACCCTACGCAGGATGCAGGTCGCAGTTTGACAAACACGCAGGACGCAGGACGCAGGACGCAGTTTTGAAGTCGCAGGTCGCATGTCGCATGTCGTGACCGGATTTCCATAAATATCAGCTGTTAATAATGTATGTAATGGTAATGTATGAGAAAACTATGTAATACTTTTCAATGCAAAACTATATCTATGCATTTATAGATATTTGATAATTTACATAAATGTACTTAAATGAAATAGGGTTTTTACAACTGTCATGGGGACAAAAAGCTTGACCTTAGAATTTCACCAAAAATGTTCATCAACTATACATGGGAGTCGATGATAAAATTGACAATAATTTTTTTCCAATGAAAAACTTGGTATACTTGTGCATATACAGACGTTCAATAATTAACATAATTGTACTTGATTAGAATATGATGGTTAAAGGTGCATATTATGTGTACAAGAAATCTGATTATGGAATTTCACAGAAAATGTCCATCCACTATACGTTGGAGTCTGTGAGGAAAGTATGAATAATTTTTTTCCAATACAAAAATAGGTAAACCCGTGTATTTATGTACTCTCGATTATAATATGATATTAATGTACTTGATTAGATTAGGGTGGTAAGAAATGGATGTCCGCCAGAAATTGGATTTTGGAATTATACCAAAATGTAGATTCACTGTACATGGGAGTCTATGAGGAAAATATGAAGTTTTTCCAACACAAAACTATCAAAATCTGTGTATTTATAGACATTTGATAATTCATTTTAAAGTACTTAGATAGCCTAGGATGGTTAAAGGTTGATATGTGTGCAAGAAATTGGATTTTGGAATTTCACCGAAATGTTGATTCACTATACATTGGAGTCTATGAAAAAACCGAGAATAATTTTTTACAACGCTAAACTAAATTAATTTGTGCTTTTATACATGTTTCATAATTGATACAAATGTACTTGATTCAAATAGGGTATTTAAAAGTTCAGATGTGGACAACAATTATGATATTGGAATTTCACCTAAAAGTATTATTAACTTTTTATGGTACTAGTAGTCTCAGTACAGGTAACTTTTAAATAATTTCCCTGACAAAACTTCCTATATCTCTAATATGTAAGTAATAATAATTGTTCATTGCCCTCAGTGCAGTGAGCTTGATATAAAATAAGACAAGCCTCAGAGTTGTCAAGTCAAGATGTTTGTGTGAGAGATAATCAATATATGTTTGTTCAGATTTACAGTTGAATAACTTCAGAGAATGAAATCATGCCACAAATCATTTTTATCTCCCAGTATGTCATCCATGTCATGATTGCCATTAGTATTCTCTTTGTATGTTTTTTGCTGTTAAAATCGATGGCATATGATCAAATTCTGTGCGACTACCAATTAATAAAGGGTCAGCAAGTGAAAAGTCGTTCCGATGTACCAAGAGGCTTTGTTTTAGTCTTAGAGAATGGATGCATTGAAATCTATCAATCTTAATATTTGATCCAACATTGAGGCAATTTTCCATTAAAAAAAGACAATCAAAATCACGTGAATTTACAGTCTGATTTCTTTTTGAAAGACCGTGTGCATTCCGAAATACAAAGTTAATATCATCTGCATTACGGTTGTGTGATAATGTGATGTCAGTGATAAAATGGTATGCACGGTTGCTCCGAAGACAGTTATCTGTATGGCTCCAAAACTGGTTGAGAAGCATCGTCAAAAAGTTTTATTTTCTGTTTTAAGGTCTGAGTTTACTTCTTGCTTCTTGTACACACGACCGTAAATCTGCATACCAAGATGTCGTATGCTGTCTCTCGAGCCTGACGATTTACAGTATCCCTTCTAAATGCGGTAAACTCCGTCGAAAATGAATCTTCTCACTGTCCACATCCAACTTCTCAGATATACAGTTTCCAGCTTTTCGTTCACTTTCATCCCAGTTGTTCAGGACCACGTATTATCAAGATTCTGATAGTTTGTAGTTTTCTTATTCATTTTATAATCGGGTCAATTTCTAAAATGCATGTTTTCTTCAGCCAATTCTGTAGGCTTTACATTTTCCAAGACTAGTTCTTCTTTGAATCATGCAAGTATATTTCAGGAACAAGTTCCTCACTTCTATCGTATTTGTCATCAAAGAAACATTTTTCTCAGAAGTTCTCGAAGAAGATACGATCAAGTTTATACAGTTCGAGCTCTATAGAATGGCCGGTACCACATTCAGGTTCAAAATGGCAGACACGGTCGAGTCGTCCTTATGTGTTTGTACGAATGTATGTCCGTCTACATGAATAAAAACTTATATCTTTTAAGGTCCACCATCGGTTACAGGGTTGAATTTCTTTGAAAAGAAATTCAAGTCTAGAAATATGCAAATCAGGCTGAGAATGTGAAAATGGCAAAAACTATATAGTTTTTGCCATTGCACAGGATTTTCTTCTTCGATTGCATTGATTAGTTACCGAAAATAGAATTTCGCATTTGTTTAGTTCCACAGGAATATTTTCTATTTTGCATGAAAGGGAATACTAAATTTGTCCCTGTTCGTAATAAAATTTGGTTTGCAGATCCCTACAGCTGTTCTCCTTAAGTAGCATCGCCTTCACCAATTGTGAGTACCTAATGTGCTGATTTAAGAAGCATCTGATAAAGTACGCAGAATATAAACACGGTAAAATATCATCAGAAAACAATGCTAAACATGAGAAATTTTGTCTCCTTTCTAAGATATTCCATAATTTTAGTCGCAGCATTCAGAATCAAGGCTGTAAAAGACATACTTTTTATTTCCTGCTGTCTAGCCTTCATACAACTATTATCTAAACATGGACTAGTCCCGTAGGACGTTCTAATGAGTAAAGTCACACTGTCATAACTCTTAAAAATAACATGTTTAAGACTTCACATTTGACATTAAGTTGATATGGGCCATTATGTATTATTTTGGAAGAGAGACCCTCAATAGGACACTTTTAGTCGTCATTACTTTGATAGAAGTGAACAACGCACAGGCGCTAGGGACATTTCTGGGATAATAACTGTATTTAATATGTAGAATGTCTATGCGACATGACTATCCAATAAACAATCACGGTACATGATATTAGTGTAGGCCTGCATGTTCACTAGCATAATTCAGTGGCTATGCGTGGGTGCCTTGCTCGGGCCCGACGAACGCACTACATAATCATAATTAAAGTTC
This sequence comes from Ptychodera flava, assembly GCF_041260155.1. Classification (NCBI taxonomy): domain Eukaryota; kingdom Metazoa; phylum Hemichordata; class Enteropneusta; family Ptychoderidae; genus Ptychodera; species Ptychodera flava. Next base: position 11,042,041 of record NC_091949.1, on the reverse strand, counting down.
CATTAGCTGTATCTTCTTGCGATTTTTCCGTTAGTTTTGATTGAAATGATCACTGGCTCATGTTGAATAGCCTGTCAAAAAGCAGAGAATCGCATATTATTCGGAAACATTACGTGTCCTACAACTAAATAACATGTGATTTTACAACGAAAATTTCAGTTTTTGTCCGGACAGAAATACAAACTCTGTTGACACGCGGATTGCAACATAGGCATTCTTCTGCACCTGCGCGAGCCAATTACAGCAATTTCAAAATAAATATTCATTACTTATGCCCGGCACTTACGTCGTAGTCCATTGTCCGAGCACATTGCGTAGCCAGATGTCTGGCAATCCACGACGCAATGTTGTTTTGATCCCAAATAAACGTGAACTTGTACATTTGGCGTGATCGCGGCGTCACCATATCTGCGCTCTCCCCAGCACGCTGAGCATGCCAGACGTCAACAAACGAGCTCGGAAGGGCAACACGTTTGAACAAAAATTATGTGGCTATAACATCACTAATCATGTTTGTTTCTTCGTAAAACAACATTTTGCAACAAATATGAGCCTCCAACATGGGATTTTCCGAGGTATAAAATGGTCAAAAGTTACAAATAATGGCCCTTTAATGTGTAGGATGTTTATGTGACTTGATGGATGAAACGTGGGAGGATTAGGAGAATCGATGGAAATTAAATTTTGTGATGAAGAAGAAAAACAAAGATGAGATATGCCACTATGGTTTTGAGTTCTATGATTTTATCAACTCAAATCTCTAGATACAACATTTTTGTATGGAATATGAGATGCCGTAACACCTAATGTCTTGAAATTTTATCGTCACATGGAAATATTAGCATTCTGTCTTGTCATGTGTTTGTTATGCAGAATGGAATCATAATCGACACAGTGACAGCTTTAGATTGATATTATGAGGTTATCCCTCGATATCACCTCTTGGTGGGGTCGTATTGATGCGAGTGCGGTTGTGGGCCGCATCACACGAGTCTTCGACTCGTGTGATGCGGCCCAAAACCGCACGAGCAGCAATACGACCCTACCAAGAGGTGATATCGAGCGATAACCTCTTTATCATATACCTATGCCCACGTTATTGAATGAATAAATCTCGTATATTAAAATATGATACGTTTCACTGTGGTTTTTCTTGATGGACTACATTTGTTTGCGTCATCTTGCTGAGGCGGATTGATATACTAGCGTCTGACGTAATCTATCAGCTGGCTCATTGACAATTATTTTACGGTTGAGCAGAGAAATGCTTGAACTCTGTCATCAAACATGTAAGATATCTACCGAATCGGTACGGTACATGCAGGTGTTGTGTTATGTATTATTTTCCAGAACGCATTTACCATGAATACATGATATTTTTGAAAGTTGTGCATTTGACTTTGCCGGTCCTCCGACATGTCCGATGGCACTTTTGCTTGTCGTCTGTGCGTCTGTGCTTATGCACGGACGGAACAGCTGGTCTGTCATCGATCTGTCAGTGCCCGTACGGTGTGATGCTCTGCTCTTTAATTTGTTCAAATTGGTAGCACTACTAGCAGGTTAATCCGATATCGACACATGTGTTTTATTTAGTTACCCCGCATTTCCCTATGCTTCAAAACCCTGCCACTTTTGGAGATCGGACATGATATCGTAGTCAAAGTCAAAATCATATCATAGACGGGCGCCATGGTTTGTTTTGATTTGGGCGCCACCATGTAAGAAGTCCGGTATGCAAATCAACAGGCCGTATCAGGCTTTGTTGTGTAAATCAACAGGTCGTATCACTTTTTCATATGTAAATATTCAATTGAATGAAAGAAAGACGCGCTGATCATTCCTTTCATATGCAAATCAACAAGGCGTATCACTTTATTGACATGCAAATCAACATGATAAATCATGCCATTGAACTCAGTACAGACACAATACAGGGCATAGGTATATGATAAAGCGTAAGTGTCTCTCTATTTCAAAAACATTGACCCTCCTTCATTTAATTTGGATTATTTGGCCTACTTTTGGGTAGTCAAGCACTGCAACTTGCACAGCTTGTGTATTTCCATCTCCCGATTGAGCAAAAACGGTATGCCACCTATAATTATGCTGCAAACGTTATTTTACTGATTGACCTAGCTTCTGTTGTTAATTGCTAGGCCCCGTCAAGGCAGTTTGCATTGTTGATTATCATACTGTTTTGGCGAAAGTTTTTTAGAAAATATAAGCATACCAACCGCTTACTTGAGCACCATCGTAGCTTTCCATTGGATATCGAATAAATCACTGTACCCCCTTTTTATAAGGCAAGTGTGTTTTCAAAGAGAAGTGTTTTCCTTGAGTGCGTTGTGATATTAATCATTCTACAGGGTTTGAAGTGTATTACCCAGCAAAATCAATTCGTTTATAAAGCAAGAGCTCCTCTTTACAATATCAAATGTTATAATACATACACATTTTGACTTGTCCTGAATTCGTTAAAAGCAGGCAATGTAGGATGATGAATTTCTCCATTGATTTACACCTGTACTGATTAGCATCATTATTAATTACGTCCAGTATTTGTTTACTTAATTCGTCCATCTCGCTCTTAGTCAGGTTCATGAGTCTACATGTCGGAATATTTCATAACATTGTTATAACAGTTACTGTTGCAGCATAGTGGAGCAGCTCTGAAGTAAATAAAGTATTTACAACAAAATGTTTAAAATATATTGTCGAACTTGTTCAATGCTCATAGAGAATATCAATTCACTCCTGACGTAAATTGTCCAGTCACTACGTTAAAGCTGTGCATTAAACATATATCTAAATAGTTGATAATTTCAATTTTATAAACACTGAACATAAAAAAATCAAACACTATCACCATTTTCCAATTGCAAAAGGTAAGGATATCACTGCAAGTGAATGTAGGGACAGATTTAAGCTACATGTAGTGTTTGTGGTGAATACATTATTGAATATGTGTGTTTGACAAGGTAGACATCGATTTTAGGGCAGGAAAGGGTCTCCCCGGTTACAATTTTGAAAAGTTGACGTTAAAATAATACCATTTGGTGATACTTAAAACACTTATATCGCACATGAAATAATCCGCACCCGTTCGGCTGTAATTTTTTAAGTAACCTAACATTCCTGTGATTCCCCAGTCGTAATAATGACGTTTCCCTTTGCTGAAACATAGGGGAGGGGGCTGATGTAGACTTCAGGCTCTATATGTGTTCATACAATGATCGGTTGACCCTTAATCGACCTGAAGTCTCGCAACAGTGTACACATTCATCACGTGACGAGACTTCCAGGTCAAACAGAAGCAAGGCACAGTCACAACTGGGGTTTAGATGATCGAATCGACATGCGGATGCAAATGACCTCCTACAATAAACTGGGCATATGTTGCACCTTGGTGGGCCATATACCTGGTGACTATATCAACGCCAAAGGTGAGTATTTATACAGAAATCTGGTGTATGCTTTTTCCAAGTTGACGTTGCGAGCTTGTCTCCCTCCTCAGGCTTCTATGATCCCATGACTACACTCAAACAACTAGACCTGCCATGGACTATGACCCTGACCCTTGGTCCCTGGTCAGAGTTTTGTGTCCAGGTCTGTGTGTTGTTGGCGATGGTTAGGCTTACCAAGCTGTAACAACGCACAGGCGTACACAACGCTGCCTGTGACGGAGCTTTACGTTAACCCCGGCGGTGGCAGTCTCTGGATGGATGGGTACTCACGCTCGTTAGCAGAGTTTGAAATGTACCCCTTTTCCCAGAATTTTTCTCTGAAAAACACCCTCTTTTGGGAAAATCTGGGAGAAAATCACTGCGAAAAACACCCCCTTTTTTCCGATATCTGGGAGATTTTACCTAAATATTTGCCAAGACATTTGAATACCATAATTTACCAATTTCAAAGCAAGTGTGCCGACTCTTGGTGAAAAAGGAACACGTAATACACTGGCTTAGCATGGGTTGACTTTGTGTTTGATGTGCACAGTAACAGACTGCCTTGTTCAATGTATGCTTAGTAACATAATGAAAACTTGAAATACAGTGATCTTTCAATGTTTTGTCTTCACCACATCTTCATCAGTCACACTCATGTCAATCACTTTTCTGATCCGTTTTGATCTTGTGTATTAGTTGATGGCTCTTGAGTTATTAGACATCGTCCGTCATCTGTAGCTGCAACAGATACATGTTGGGTATGCTTTTTCTTTGGTCTGATTCTCGGAGGGTGATCTGAAAAAGTACCCCTTTTTCTCGATTTCACGGACCTAGATGTCTTCGTGATGTCCAACGAAAATCACCCCCTTTTCCGCGAAATTTCTAACGAGTGTGCGTACCCGGCTGCTCCAAGACTGCCACCACCGGGACGTTAACATGGAGCAGACTTTCAACGAAGACTATGGCAGGTGCTCCTAGTGTTGACCTGAGAAAAATACATTGCAGAAAAGCCAATAGGGCCCAGAGCCAATATCCCGCTCTGTACTGGGCAAACAGCTATCCGTGGACTGTAGACCCATTACTATCGTTGCCACAATTACAAGTGCACCTGCACTTGTAATTTGTAAGTTTCATTACCAGTAAACAAGACTTAAGTCACGTCTCACCAGTGCTGCTGTAGCAGTAGCCATGCGACATGTTGAATGTTAGGGCGAAGGTAATTTACCATCCCATTTCCAGAGATTTAGTTACAAGTTTACAATTATCCCGGTATGTTCTTTTTACACACTGCTTTGCAACATCACAATGCTATCCGCTATTTCATGATTGGTATCAGTATTCTCTTTATGTAATGTTTGTCACTGTAAACATCGATGACAAATGCTCAAATTCTGTGCGACTACAAATTAAGACAGGGTCAACAAGTGAAAAGCCATTTTACTGATGTACTAAGAGATACTGGTTTAGTTTTAGAGAGAGGATATAGTGAAATCTATCAATCTTAATACTTGATCCAACATTTAGGGAAGTTTCCACAAAACAATCATAATCACCATATGATCAATGAAATTACTCAGCAAAACATTTTTGAGAGAATATGTACATTCGAATATACAAAGTTGAGCTCGTCTGCCTTACGCTTATGAGGTAATATGCTGTAAAGAATATCATGGTATGCACGGTTGGTCGGAAATCAATGGTCTTTAGGACTGGTGCCACCTCTACAATGTACTCGATCTGACTCCAAAACTTGTTCAGGAGCAACATATAAAAATGCTTTATTTTCAGTCCATTCCTAGACATGGTTCTAGAGTGGGATGGCTCGATGATTTGTGTTCTGTTTTCATATGAAATGCATGAGTTGGGTGAATGGGGTTGGCGGGGTGAACGCGATAAAGGGGAAAACTAATTCACATATGCACACTCAAAGTAGCGCGTTCGATAGCTAGGAAAACTTGACCTGGGTTGCTAGAAACCAAATAGGTTTGTATATGAAATAGGAGAGACACGAGAGAAACTATTGTAAATGTTTTTATTTTTTTTTAATTTGCTGACTTGAACCAAGTCTAGTCCTTGCCCTATATGATGCATGCTTCATTGTTTCTTTTCTTGCCTTGACTAAGCATGGTCTAAACTTTGTTCTGGCTTCGTATGCTCGTGATGTAAAGTGCTCCGTAAATCTGCAAGGCTTGAAGATGTCAGTTGTTTCATCTTGAGTCAGGCGATTACTTAATATATCGCTCAATAAGAACTTTAACAAATTATGTTGTTGTTACATCGCCGTCCCTGCTTTTATACAAACTCTTCATTTGTGGGTTCATCGAGATGCAGCAGACTAAAATAGCAATCAACATTAATCTTAATCCGTAGACTTGTTCGACATTATGGCGCGTTGAGCTCTGAAGCTGGAGTTCGAAATTTGTGCGAGCTCAAAAATGTAACGCAGCGCGCAGGTCTTCTTGTTGAGGATATAAACCTCTGCTCCAGCCAATCAAAACATGAGAATGAGCATAAAAGTGTGACAATAAAAATATTCCCAGGACAACCAGTCATTTTCTCTTGACATTTTGTTTGCCGGCACTTAAGGTAGATATAATGTAGATTTATTCACTTTTATTGTTATATTTGTAACTTTCTATTTTTAGGAAGGACGTCGACTTTTCCTCATTCTGTCCATTTTTGACCAAAACTTCCCTTCTTAGAAATCCGTCGCCGATATAACATAATTGGCACTAATTTTTGAGAAAAGGATCTTTAAGTTGTTCAAATTTACCGATAGTGTTAGGCGCCAGGTAGCTGGAAATCTCAATATTACAAATTACCCATATAAACAAGTGAATTGCAAAAAACGAAAAGTAAAGAAGTTTAAATATGCCGATTTAACCAACATTACTACAATATTATTGAGAATATAAGTGAACATCTGGCAAGTTTGTCCTGCGTCTTGTCAAAAATCAACACGCTGCGCATGCTCTTGTATCTTCATATGTACCAAACAAAAATTTGCATATGTCAATTTAAAAGGCCCTCCTCGATGCTCGGGCGCTTTGTACCCGAAACTCGAAAGCGTTACTGTAGCACACAATTTCAAATAATTTTCAACCTCACCTAGGAGGCAAAAGGTTTCAAAAAATTCGAGTAGACATCTACAAATGTAAATGTAAAAATTGAAACGACCTATATCTGTCAGGCAGAGTAGCCACTTATCCGAAAAACGAGGATCGTGGACCACCACTACGTGTTTTTATTCCGATGAAATCATGAAAAACTAAAAAAAGGGTGTGGTATTTTTCAGAGTATTTCCCTATAGTTAACTCTGTCAAGTCATGCAGTGCATTGTTATATATTACGACCTCTACAAGTGAAGATGCATTTCTTTCTGGGATATAGGATTCCGAATACAGTTTTGGTCCTTTTCGAAATCCCATGTACTCTCTCTTCCCCATCCTCCGTATGCAAAATTGCTGTAACAGTAAGACAAGGAAGAAAAAATAAATTGTTCATCGGAATCGCCGCTTCTACTTTGGCATATTTGGAATTTTTTTTTTTTTGTTCTTGGCAAATTCTTACTTCCGCATTACAAATATTTTTAGTACTGCCGCTGGTGGCGCCCTACACTTTGTCGGGTTTTCGCGGGCACGGGATTTTGAATGAGACTTCCGACGTGTTCGGACTTAGTTGACCGCCGACACGTTGTTGTGACATATAAATTTGGCGAATCACGACGCAAAGTGGGTCGATTTGGCCAGAAATTTCCTCGTTTTGTAAAGGTTAGTACATGTCACATCATGAGTATTAATTTGATCGCCAACATTCGACGTGATGGCCAACAGTTAGTTCCAAAGACGCTATTCAGTGTTTGTCCTTATATTACGTTCGGCGATTTGTTCAACAAGATCGTGACAGCAGATGGACGGTGCATCCGATTGAATGAAATTGCATCAAAAGTATAACAATTTACGGTAATGACAAAACACATGGTTGCGTCGATGTTAAAGTACGACCGATATCTGAATGATGACTATATAACTTCACTCCGATGACAGTACAGTGTTGTTAGACCATTGTGTAAAATGTGTAGAGACAGTGGTAAAGAGGCCAAAACATGGGGCCAAAGTAAAAACAAAAAAACTCAGATGCTAGGTCCCACCAGGACAATATTAAAGGACAATACTGAATTGTTGGATTTCAGTGATTTGCTGTACATTTCAGTTTTATTCTGAGAGAATGTTGAAATACTCAGAATATGTTGTGCAAACACTAACTGTGAATGTAATGGCCTATGTTATTGTTGGGAAATATACTGTATTAATTCAGTTACCAGTATCAGTGTTTCTTGTCTGAGATATTTCTGGTAAAAAGAGAAACAATTATCTTGCCTTGTCTGCATCTGTGCAAAAACGCCAGAAAACCGCGATTACCTTCGGCAAAAAAAAAAAATCGCTCGCCACTCCTGGGACTTGGTCCAAAAAATCCGATGAACAAGATTTTTTTTTCTCTGGCCTAACTAACATTATTATTCTTCCTCAATTAGATCAAAATTTCAAGCCCACTGTTCCTTGGCTGATTGCATACGCATGGAGATGTGCTGTAAGACCGCCATACAACTATCTGTCCTACCGTAGTTTTGAAGATCATATGATTTTCCTCCGTTCAAGTGTCTATCATATACTCCCAGAATTCCATACGCGTCTGAAACCATCTGCTACATTTCAATTCAACTTCTCTTTAGCGAAAGTTGGGAGGACGTCGTATGATGAATTAAAGGTAATGCGTGATTGTGTTGATGATACACTCCTGGCTACTAACTATATGCAAAATGTGTGTGTAAGCAAGTTGACAAGAAGGTCAGCTCAATTACCGGATTGGTTCACTGGACTTTATGTTTCACATGGTAACCACCAGACACCACAATACATGGATAGACTTGGAGACAAACCGGCGAAATATTCAAACACAAAATTCAACCACCAAGTAGTGATACTGATGAAAATAATCACATTTCATCCGTCGCTTATATCAAATATACCGAAGAGTGTGCCTACACAGCAGCTGAGAACAACGCCTATCCTTCATTTACCAATGATCTGACAAGATACAGAATCAAGACCATCGGCATTCTTTACATGGCTGAAGCTCTTTCAGATGATATGATAACCATAGAAACGTGGGAGGATGGGGAGAATCGATGGAAATTAAATTTTGTGATGAAGAAGAATGACAAAGACGAGCTTTGTCACTGTAGTTTTGAGTACTATGATTTTATCGAGTCAAATCTTTAGATACATCAATTTTGTGTGAAGTATGAGATGCTGTCACACTAAATCTTTTGAAATTTTATTGTCATAAGAAAATGTTATCATTCTATCTTGCCATGTCTTTGTTATGCAGAATGGAATCACAATAGATACAGTGCAGTTTTAGTTGTGTATGTGTCTCACTGTTTTCAAAATATAACCCTGCTCTCAACAATAAATCATTACTGCAGCTAGCTGACGTTAAAAGATTTAGATGACATCTTTACCATTATCAATATCGCCAGTAACTATAGTAATCATACGTAGCGGGATAACTTCATAACTCTGTAGTCCATGTATGAAATTTTGTGACATCGGAGTACTTTAACTCACACGCATCGTTTCAAGCATGATCTTGCGCCAAAGAGGAGTCAAAACGCCTTTACCAAGCTAAATGTGTACAGTAAGTACCTAACCCTAATATAATGACTACTGAAGGACCATTTAAAAATTTAATAAATCAATAGTTCCCACAGATTTTGTCATTTAGCAAGCGTTTATCTTCCAACTTTTCACCTTGCGCAGCGGGTGAGCAATTGGAAATGGGCTAGTATTCAGGGGGAAACAACTTAAGTCATAAGCTTATATACAACACAGAGGAATAGTTTTAAAACATCCGTTGTGTTAATACAGTGGTAAAGGGGGTATGTCAAAGAGATCTGTAGTGACATAGTAATATTGTAGACATCTCATTCTACAAAATTGTAAAATCACAGACGCATACATACGAGCATGCAAAATGTTCTTTATTTTCTATCTCGTTATATACAAACTGTTACGATTTTGCTTTGTTTCAAATATACAAAAACGACACTGTAAGATGATCAACAATTCAGAATGCAACGATATTGCATTTGTCTTAGTGTCAAGAAAGGATTCTTGATAAAAAGTATGAAAATAAAGAGATCTGTGATGTTGCAGGATAAATCAGAAATATTGGCCGACTTTTACCACACACAGCAAACAATTTGGTAACAGATGTTCTGAGTACTTGCAAGAAGGCATTTTAATCGCACGCGCAATTTGGCGGTCATGTTGTCATTTATCAGAAACACCAAAGATAATCACAGTCACGAAATAAATAAAAAACATGAAAGACCCACGATAATCGCCCTGAAAAATCTTCCTCTCTAATGGATCACACTGTTTGACCAGTAGCGATTGACAAGTATGTGGTCAAACGGTTTTCCCCTATTTTTATCATCTTTGACCTACTTTGTGTATTTGAGCAACTGCATGGGCTAGAGGTTTGGTGTTTGATGGACATTGATTAGTATGGGAAAACACTTTTTCCAAATTTTGTGGATGATCTTTGATAACCGTTTGACCCACGTTTATGTATCTCAGTTCCTATAAACACTTTAGATTTTATGTGGTTAGGTATTAACGAGTATCGGACTAAAGCTTTTTTCAATAATTTTTTGTTGAACTTTGCCTCACTTTTACGTATCTCATAAAATACAAAAGCTAGATATTTGGTTTTGTTTATGTATTGACCAGTATCAGACTAAAATTTTTCTCTTGTTTTGGGATGACTAACTTGCATTCACTTATCTAAGTAATTAAAAGGGCTAGAGGTTTTTGGTTTGGTGTAACAGTATTGTTTCACAACTTCTACCCTAATTTTTTGGATCACCTTGGATGTCCTTTGACCTACCTTCGCATAATCAGCAGGTATCTGAGACTGTTGTAAAACTTCGGTATTGTCACATTAGTCACGTTGTATCTTTCAATAAATAATATACCTTATTATGTGTATACCTAATTTAAGGTATTTGATTTACACCTGTACTTGATCTACCATCATTGTTGATTATATCCGGTTTTTGTTTACAAGTTTTGCATGTCAGATTATTTTATTACATTGTTTCATAGTCACTTCTGCAGAATACTTGAGTACCTCTGAAGTAAATAAACTATTTGCAATGTAAAAATATCAAACACATGTTTGCTAAGAAGACAGCTGTGAGCATGAGACCTGAGGAGTCCCCCTCCTGATACTTAAACCTTTGAAAATACTATATTGAAATACTGTAATTCAAATGAAAAATTGAAATAAAGTAATTGACTAACATCCCATTCCTGATGCTGAAACTTGTACAGTTTTTTGTCGAATTTGTTGTGCTTTTAGTGTACTTTCGGACTAAAGAAAAAGACACACTACTCATATTGTTGCAACTAAGAATTTACTTCTTTAGTGCAATGTCATACATATATTACACGTCATTGGTTACTATTCGACACTTCAGATATTGTCTCACCAAGGTGGTTTATATCACTCAATAAATGTTAATATTAATGGTGAATATACTACAGAAATAGATCAGGTGACATCTAGAACGCTAAATCGCACCTGGATATGCCCAGCCACAACTTTAAAGCTGTGCACTAAACATACATCTAAAAAATTGATAATTTCATTGTTATAACCACTGAATATATAAAAATTCAAACATTCCCACTGTTCTCCAACATTGAAAGGCAACAAAGGCAAACATATCATTGCAAGAGAATATAGGAATAGTTTGAAGCCACATACAGTTTTGTGGTCACTACATTATTCAATGTGTGTTTGACTACAAGGCAGCTGTAAAGAAGCAAATACATGAGTGACGTTAAGAGAGGGTCTCCCCGTTCCGATGCAGAAACGTTTGAAAATGTGACATCAAAATAACACAATTTGGTGATACTAAGAACACTTATCACACATGAAAATTTTGTGTAACCCCTCTCTGTAGGGCTATAATGTTTTGAATAACCCCTTACTGTTCATCATTTCTTGAATATGGGGTGGCCACACATGGCCTCGCACAAAAATCCGTCCCAAGGGATAGGGATGGGTAGGGGTGTCGAAGCGTCTATTATCTGACCAGTTTGATTGCCTAATTCGCCAAGCAAGCAAGGTAGTAATTTAGCCTCTTATCTGATGAGTTAGCCTAATTTGCCAAAGTAAGCAAGGGTAAAATACTACTCTGTGGACGCTGTCACCAGATTATCTAACTTTGACCACAGACAAATATAGCAGACTGGAAACGCGGCATGCCTTTTGTTCCATGGTCTTCTCGGTAGACTATTGGCTTTTCATATTAAAATGAGCTTCTAAGGTGTTAAACTTTTTGGAGGCTTTGCTCGTAGTTGATTATGCGAAAAATACGACGAGATGGCATCGTACTGCCAGTCGCGTAGCAACCATAGTTACTTTGTGAGCTCTCAGTCCAGAAACACTGCTTCACGCCAATCAAAATATAACACGCCAGCACGCCAGCAGTTTCATAAACACGCCAGCAGTTTCATAAACATGTCCTTCCTTGACGCACGTGACGCACGTGACGCACGTGTAAAACATGGTATGACTGACCGTAAACCATTGAGTAAAACCAGACAGTATCGATAAAAGACTTTCAAATTTGGTTCAAACACACTCATCATATATTCATAAAAATATTAGAAGAATTTTTAAAACGGTAAAACTCACTTTCCTGAAGCTCAAAACACTCCCGTTTTCGCCAGCACGTCAATTCCGCTCAGCACCACACGACAACAACAACACAAACTTTGCCGAACATACTTTCGCTTAACAATTGGCAAAAATCCGAAAATTACCGAAGGATGCATGGTCGGAACTCTTCGGAAAAGAGAGGCAAGAGCAACCTGAGGCGAGGCAAACATGGATGCGTTACGTAACCACTTCACGCCGTAAACAATACCAGTTGCGAGTCTGTCTATGTTTGTCTGTGCTTTGACAAAGTCAACGTCGAACGCACCAGGAAGGTATAACTGAAGGCCTTGATGATAGGTATTTAGGGATGACATAAAAGATAATAGTTAATTTGCATATTTAATGAACATTTGAAGATTTGTTAAATATGCAAATGTACTATTATCTTTAATGTCATCCCTTTATACCTTTCACGGCTGATATATCCTGCTGTGATCAACATTTGTAGTAAATTTCATTAAATTGTGTGTAGTCGTTTTCAATGTATATCCATTTTTTCTAAAATCATTAATTATGCAAATGAATATAAAAGTATGCAAGCCATCCCCACTAAAAAAAATAGGTTCTTGCCAATTGCTTAATCAATCTATGTACAAGATTTGATTCTGATCTGAGAAGCCGTTTTTGAGATATCGGGCCAACAGACAGACAGATACATCAACAGACAGACAGACCGACATCGCTACGACATCAGCTGACGTGTGTGACCAAGTTAGGTGGCTAAACAAAATTATCGTTACACAGATGACAAAAGTGCCAAATTTGCTACAGAGGTTCGCATATATGTGTAGATCAAAATTAGCTATTGCTCCAAAAATTTTGGCCGGCGGACAGGCTTGATGACGTCATAAATTCAAAATGGCCTCCGTTATATTGCTTAAAAATGATAAAATACGGCTAATTCAGGCAATTTTCAATATTTTTTAAATAAACTGACAGAAACATCCCAAATTACAAATACGATATAACATTGATGCAAATCAATTATTATGATGACGTCATAAAGCCGAAATTTCCGACCCAATTCAAAATATCCCCCATAATATCGTGTGATAATGTTCAAATACTCTTAATTAAGTCTGTGTACAGCATTTTAGTGCCTGAGCTGAAATTAACACCTCAAATTACGGACAACACCTATAATTGATGAAAATTATTTTATTGTGATGACGTCATAAAACCAAAATGGCAACTGAAAATTACAAAATGGCCTATTATGACGTTCACTATGCTTAGTACAATGACCCATATATGTGACAAAATGATAGTTCAAAGGTAATGTCAATTTGTCTTGATGATCTATGAACTCAAAATAAATGACAAATGTACAAAAACTCAGCCAATAACCTCAACACAAGTTGCAAAACTATTATGAAATTATTGATTATTTAAAATGGCCTCTGTCTGAAAAACTGAATCAATGTAAAGGAAATTAGGGCAACTTTACGCATCGGTTCTACCTTTGAAAGTGTTACGATATAGTGACTAGATCAATTATAGTAGTGTGATTTCATGATAACAAAAAACTTGGCGAGAAACCGGTGAATAAATCATGCCGTGACCTTGGTCATGTGACCTTGGTCCCCGAAAAAAGGTTTTATGTTTGTGATTTGGGTCTTTTGCTTCCTTTGTTTGAGAAGCCTTTTGCGTTTGTTGAATTTTCTGTTATTTATATCTCGATGTGTGGTGACAGACATAATTTTGTACTACAGTATGTCTCTTTTCGGAGGATGTGCTGGCCTAAAAAGACCGTTTCGTCAGAGTTATATGAACAAAGAGAATACTTTTTTGCCTTTTGAAGGTAGCTTACCTTGCAATTTTTGCAGCTTTCGTGAATTTTATGAAAACTTAAGCGTCTTTGCCTTTCGTGTTTGGCATCGTTTTGCTGTTTGGAATCCAAAAACATAAAAAACGCCAGGAAGCGAAGAACAGAAACAGAAATTCGAAGATTAAACAAAAACAAGAACTAAGAAAGATTCACAGATTCATCAAAAATCTTGCAAATCAAACCTTACCAAATGTTGAAATCAAAGCATTAAGCAAAGGCTTAAAATTTATTTCCATTCCGAAGTGCCTATACAGAAAAATTGTCCAATCAGATATCAACAAATTTATTCGCATCATAAGATTGTGCAATATCATAAGAAACAAACGATCAATCAATCAATCAGACATCTGTTCTAAGATAAGTCCAATGTCGACACTACTAACAGCGGAAAACTCAAAATTGTAAAACTGTCTCTACGCAACTTAGATCGATAGAGGAAATTCTATTCGGAACCCACATCAGAAAGAACATAACTCTAATAGAAAATACTGCTCTGAACAATCTGATTGAAAACAAACAAATCGCAATAAAACCCATCAGTAAAGGAAGAGGTATAGCAATTGTGAATACGACAAATGACATTAAAGAAAGTTAGGCAACACTTGGCGACATTAACTATACGTTGGATATTGTATATGAAATTATTTATCTGCGACACGAAGATCCTTGACGAGGTGATTTACAGTTTCCCCATTCCCATAAGTAAAATAATTTGTACACCACGATGGTATCTCCTGCCAAACATACACAGAACAGTATCGATGTACAAAAACATGCCAAATAATAAGCCATAAATGCAGCGATCATAGCGTTGGACTCTGAAACAGTACCAGCCAACTGATGCGATACAAAAACCAACCAACAACGTACATCAAAGCCTTACTGCCGATTATTCTGAAACGCAACATATTTTAATTCAACTGAAAAAATTATAAAAATATCTATGGATGCAGCATGGGCTCACCAGAAACAGCTGATATCACACACCATGAAACGGAGAAAGTTATATTAAATCCCAATCCGGTCAAATAATCGTATGGAAACTTTTAACGATTTACTCAGGAACAGAACATTAACCTATAACATTCAGAACATTTGTCGAGGAATGCAACACCATGTACCCTACATTCATAATTGACCATTGTATCGACAAAATCTCATACCCTGACCTTGTGGTCTTCAAATGCCAGAGACGCAATTGAGAGAGATTGCTTGACTGCAAAACCCACACCAAACCATCTGACGATATTATCTGCCACCAATCTTCAAATGATTCATTAAAGAAAGGTAAATTACTCAGATATGTTCGCACATGCAACAACAATATGCACTTCATAAAAAAGGTCAATTTCTCAACCCAAAAACTTCAACAACGAGATTAGAAAAAAAGACATAGCTTGTATCAAAAAGAAATTAATGCAACAAAAATGTCAGCCATCCTTCATCAACAAAAATAAGAGTAATGAAAAAACTTGTCAGCACAACCTCATCAAAACCAGCCTAATCAAACAATTGATAAGAAACTGGAATATAATGAAGGGCGATTAAACGCTGGCCATGGTTTTCCAGAAAACCTGTAATAACGTATAAAAGGAAGAAAAACATACAGGATATCCTCCTTTAAGCAAAATTCAAACACAAGGAGAGTATAAATGAACAGTCTGAGCAACAATTAACGCAACAATCAGACCACAACATAATGATCTTCGCATCTCTACTTGATGGCTACCATCAAACTAAGCATGTTGGAATACAAGACCATTCAAGTGACTGAAGAAGGGATCCCACTTTGGCCCGAAACGCCGCTAGGAGGAATCAACATCATAAAACCTTTTCTCTGGGACTAAGGCCACATTATCAGGGTCAAAGTACTATCGATTCACTGGTTTCTCACCATGTTTCCCTATCACGAAACCACATTGATTTACTCACCATACCGTATCATAAACAAGGTTGAACCAGTGTGTGAAGTTGCCTTCATTTCCTTTCATATCGATTCGATTTTTCAAACACAGATCATTGTTTATTAATAAGTAATCTCATAAGAGTTTGTTACTTGTGTTGAACTTATCGGCTAAGTTTTGGTACATTTATCTTTTATTTTGAGTTTATGGAATATTAATAAAAATTGTGCATTTCCTTGAAACTATCATTTTGTCAAGTAAATGGGCTATTGTATCAAGCATAGTTAACGTCATAATCGGCCATTTTATAGCTTTCGGTTGCCATTTTGGTTTTATGACGTCATCACAATAATTAATTTGCATCAATTATATGTTTTGTCTGTAATTTGGGGTGTTAATTTCAGTTCAGGCGATAAAATGCTGAAACAGGCTTAATTAACAGTGCTTTAACATTTTAGACAATGTTACAGCGGACATTTTGAATTTGGTCGGCCATTTTGGATTATGACGTCATCATAATAATTGATTTGCGTCAATTTAATGTAATATAAATGCGTTTATTTAATGTTTTAGAATTTTTGTGTCACATTATTCAAAAAATATTGAAAATTGGCCGAATAAACCGTATTTTACAATTTTTAAGCAATATAATGGCGGCCATTGTGAATTTATGACGTCATCAAGCCTTTCCGCTGGCCCAAATTCTTGGAGCAATAGCTAATTCTGATCTACACATATATGTGAACCTCTGTAGCAAATTTGGCACTTTTGTCATCCGTGTAACGATCTTGCTGTTTTGTGTTGCTAAGCCACCTGACTTATACAAAAAAAACAGCATGTTACAGAGATGTGCTGTGACATTTAAACACCTCTTTCTGTAAATATGTGAAATAGACAGACTTATACATGCTCGAAGGCAAAATATATTTTATTTTTCATCTCTTAAAATACAAACTGATAGTATATCACGATATTCCCAATTGGCTTTGTTTCAAATACACAAGACAAGAGTTGAAGATGTGCAATAATTCGCATGT
Source organism: Ptychodera flava (assembly GCF_041260155.1). Taxonomy (NCBI): domain Eukaryota; kingdom Metazoa; phylum Hemichordata; class Enteropneusta; family Ptychoderidae; genus Ptychodera; species Ptychodera flava. The sequence continues at coordinate 11,025,030 of NC_091949.1, read as the reverse complement.
AATGCTATCGTTTTTCTATCAATGTAAAGAGAAATCTAGATAAAAAATAAAATACAGAGATCAGTGATGTTGCATGATAAAACAGAAATATTGCCCGATTTGCACCGCTCACAGAAAGCAAGGCTCATGTCATTAGTCTGAGCATGGAGGTAGCAGAGACTACCTCCATGTTCTGAGTAATTGCAAAATTGCAAAAGACTTTCCAATCGACCTTCCAATTGGCTGTTTTGTCATTTGCAAAAGAAACTGTGATAATTGCAGTCATGAAATACAAAAACATGCAAAAAACTACAATAATCACGTTCACTAAAAATCTGCTCCTTTAACAAATACAGTCTTTATTAGTAATTCACATGTATGTGGTAAAAGGTTTCCCGTTGTTTTTATGACCTCTGACCTACTTTGTGTATCTCAGTAAGTGCATGAGCCAGAGGTTTGTCGTTTGTTCAGTGTTGATCAGTAGGCTATTGGACTTTTATCCCAATGTAATAGATGACGTTTGACAACCTTTGACCTACTTTTATGTATTTCAAAAACCACAAAAGCTTCAAATTCGTCTTGGTAAAACATTGACGAGCATCGAACTAAAGCTTTTTTCCTACCTTTTATGCGCCCTTTACCTCACTTTTACGTATCTTAGAAGTTACAAAAGGCTAGAGATTTGGTTTTGTGAATATACTGACCAGCATCACACCAAACGTGTTTATCTTGTTTTGGGATGACCTTTGACTTTAATTCACTTGTCTCTGCAATTACATGGACAAGCAGTTGGATTTAGCTTCTAGACGTATGGTTTCATAACTTCTACCCTCATTTCTTTGGATGACCCTTGATGACCTTACACCTACTTTTGCAGAATCAGCAACTTAGACTGACCTACAGCTAAGGTGATGTCATATTAGGCACATTGTCTCTTTAATAATTGGCATTCGTTAGTATGTGCATACCTAATTTAAGACAAACCAATAAGGCGAGAGGGCCATTTTTCGATGCACATTGAGCAGTATAAGGCCTGATTTGTTCAAAGATTTGGCGATGATCTTTGATCTGCGTTTAGATATTTCAGCAACTGCAACTTGAACAGTTTGCGCCCCGTTTGAGTAAAAATGGTATGCCTCCTATAATTAGAATGCAAACTTTATGTATTACTAATTTCCAATTCTGATGTTAATTGCTCTGGGCCAGTCAACGCTACTCGAAGTGTTGATTATTATATTTCTTGGCGAGAGTGTTCTGGAATACAGAGGCGTACTAATCACATTTGTCAGCCATATAGTAGCCTCCCCTTGCAACATCGAATAAATATATGTCATACCTTTTATCTAGGAAACCATGTTTGCAAAGAAACGAGTATACCTTAATTGCATCATGATATCAACCACTTCTAAATCATTAGAAATTGAAGTGCATTGCTACACCTTCTCTTTATGATATCAAATGTGATAAACTCTACCATTTTTCTTTGTCCTGAATTCGTTTGAACAACTCAATGTCGGAAGGTCAATTTCTCTATTGATTTACACTTGTATATTATCTAACGTCATTATGATTACGTCCATTATTTGCTTACTTACTTAATCCAAGTCGCTCGTACAGGCCGGTAAATAAGTGTACATGTCGGATTATTTCGTGACATCATTTCATAGTCACCAATACAGAATACTGCGACAGCTGTGAAGTAAATAAATTATTTACAGTGTAAAATATCTAACACGTGTTTGTTAGGAAGACAGGTTTCTGCAAGACATGAGTAGGGAGTCCCCTTCTTGATACTTAAACGTTTGAAAATACGATTTTCAAATACTGTAATTCACATAATTCATTGGAACATAGTAATTTGATAATACTCCCTCCTGATGCTGAAACTTTTAAAATATTTGTCGAAATAGTTCAATGATGACAGCTAGAACACTAAATCAAACATGACCTAAATTTGACCAGTCACAACTTTAAAGCTATGCACTAAATACACGTTTTAAAGTTGATAATTTCGTTGTCATAAACACTGAATATATGAAAGAATTGATACTCCAACCATTCTTCAGTAGTGGGTTGCAACAAAGGCAAGCGTATCACTACAAGAGAATATAGGGACAGTTTGAAGCTACATGCAGTGTCTGTAGTCACTACATTATTAAATATGACATTGTGTTTTTGACCTTGCAAAACACTAAATGCATGGATGCGGTCAGGAGAACGTCTCCCGGCTTCCATTGCCGAACATTTTGAGAATTTGACATTAAAATAATACCATTTTGTCATACTTAGAACACTTAAATCACACATAAAAAAGTTGTTTAACCTCTCCCTGTTCTGCTATGATAGTTTGAGTAACGTCATACTGTTCATCAATTTTTGAGTAATCCCTCTCCCATTCCTGCGATCTAATCATTGACTCTAAATCGACCTTTAAGTCTCGCCATAGTGATCACGGCAATCATGTGACTTCCAGGTCAAACAGAAGCCATGCACAGCCACAGCTAGAGGTTTGACAAGCGAATCAAGATGCGGATGCAAATGAAATCCTACAATAAACAGGGAATATGGTGCACCTTGGTGGGCCATATACCTGGTAACTATATCAACGCCGAAGGTGAGTATTTATACATAAATTTGGTGGGTGCTTGTCTCCCTCCTCAGGCTTCTGTGATCCCAGGCTTACGCTAAAACAACTGAACCTGTTATGGACAATGAATGTGACCCTTGGTCCGTAGGCAGAATTCAGTGTTGTTGGCCATAGTTCGGCGTACCACAAGTACAGTTGTACCTCCATGGGCGTACCAAGCTGTAACAACGCACAAGCCTCCATAACGCTATCCATGATGGAACTTTACGGTAACGCCGAGTCATGGTTGCTTGTTCGATACACGGCCAAGGCCGCTGCATGTATGATGATGATTACAGCGACTTTCGTCGTGTATCGAACCACAGGCGACTGTGCATCGAAGAGCTTTTCAAGGAACAGCTATAGCAGATGTTACAAAACAATTGGAACTATTTTGACATAATTGGATAGTGAAGTAATGTCAGTTTTTATCTGCAAAAGTAAGCTCATCTGCTTTTCTTTTTACGTTATACACCTGTTTCTATGGGAAATCTCTAATATTGTAACATTCAGCTGTAGGGCACCTAACATTTTGACAAATTTGAATAATATGAAGATCCAATTATACCAACTTAGTTCCAATCGTGTTACCAAAACTTCCCGCTCAGATATTAACTAACTGATTGGTCTGGAATATGATTTGCAGGTTCTTCCTACTGCAGTTGTGTATACATATGTTGAAATCAGGGTGTAATAAATGAATTTCAAATTTCGGGATAGCGTATAGCCAAGTTTGTCCAGGGTCTTGGCAAAAATCTACACTAAGTGCACGCTTTAATACCTGCGTACAAATAATTTGCACATGTCAATTTAAAAGCACCTCCCCGACCGTTTATCTGGGCCACGTTCGATCCCCAACACTCAAAAGCGTTACTGTAGCACACATTTCCAATGATCTTAAAACTCGCCAAATAGCCAAAATATTTGAAACAATTTGAGTAGACATCTAGAAATGTAAACGTCAGACTGAAACTGACCCATATCTGATAAAGCAGAGGAGTCACTGATCCAAAAAATGGGGATCGTGAACCGCAAAAAGTATTTATCACGATTTGAACTAATTTGGGATAATTGGATGGTGAAGTAATGTCGATTTAATCATCTGCTTTTCTTTTTAAGATATACACTTGTTTTCATGAGTAATTTGTAATATTACAAGATTCAACTATAGGGTACCAAACACTTTAAAGAAATTTGATAAAATATCAAGATCCAATTATCCCAAATTAGTTCCAATAATGCTATTTTTATTCCGTTGAAAACATGAAAAACGTAAAGAGAAATTTAGGTCTAGTATGTTATATGCGTTTTCCGTCATATATGATTCCTAATACAGTCCTCTACTGTACACATGACTCTAACATTACTGTTATTATCACTAACATTGTTTTTCTACCTCAATTAGATCAAAATGTCAAGCCAACTGTACCTTGGATGTTGCAATATGCATGGAGATGTGCTGTAAAATCACCGTACAATTTTCTATCCTACCGAAGTTTTGAAGATCATCTGGTTTTCAACCGTTCAAGAGTCTATCATATACTCCCAGAATTCCACACGCGTCTTGAGCCTTCAGCTGCATTTCATTTCAACCTTTCTTTAGCGAAAGTTGGGAGGATGTCATATGACGAATTCAATGTTATCCGTGATTGTGTTGATGGTACACTCCTGGCTACTGACTATGCACAAAATGTGTGTGTAAGCAAGTTGACAAGAAGGTCAGCTCAATTACCGGATTGGTTCACTTGGTTGTATGCTCCACATGGTCACCATCAGACACCACAATACATGAATAGGCTTGCAGAAAAACCGTCGAAAATATTCCAACACAAAATTCAACCACCAAGTAGTGATATCGATGAAAATAATCACATTACATACACCGCTTATATCAAATATAACGAAGAATGTGCCAACACAGCAGCTGAGAACAACGCCTATCCTTCATTTACCAATGATCTGACAAGATACAGGATCAAGGCCGTTGGCATTCTGTACATCGCTGAAGCTCTTGTAGATGATGTGATAACCATAGAAACATGGGAGGATATGGAGAATCAATGGAAGATAAATTTTGTGATGAAGAAGAATGACAAAGAAGATTTTTGTCACTGCAGTTTTGAGTATTATGACTTTGTCAAGCCAAATCTCTAGATAATTCAATTTCCTTTGAAATATGGCACGCTCTCACAATAAATCTATGAGATTTTTGCTTATTCAGATTTGTTTTGATTTTACCACATCAAAGCTCTTAATTTGTCACTGTCATGCGGAATCGAACTACAATTCAATTCCCCGTGATTTGTTCACTCAGACATTTTTTGCTAAAGGCTTTTTCAATTTTATCAGTTTCTTAACAATTTTTAACTTATAATTTAAGTTCAGGATTATTTGTTAAAACTGTGTTCCAAAATTATTGATTATGTTTAAAATTCAAGAGTAAATTACAGATTGATATATGACGGGTGCCACACTCCATGCGGGACAGGATTCGCTTACTATTTAAGAAACACCTGACATCACTTTTTGTCATTCTGGTCTTTGAAAGAGGTCCCTATATCTTTCTTTCACGGATTTGACTTTGTTGTGTTTATCAGTACTTTTCTATCTGTTCTGTGCTATTTTGTGTCTGCCTTGGTAACACGTGACTATGTATTATCCAATTTTATACCTATCATATCTTTTGGGTAATCAAACTAGTGCGAATTGCACAGCTTGTGTATTTCCTTCTCCCCTAAAACGGTATGCTCTTATAACCTAACATGCCTGCGATCCTCCAGTAATAATGGCGTTTCCCCTAGCTGAAACCACGGTCTTGAAACGTAGGGGAGAGGTTGATGTAAACTTGCGACTTTATATGTTCGCACAATAATCGGTTGAAGTCGACCTGAAGTCTCGCCAAAGTGATCACCTCATCGTTTGACGTTACTTCCGGGTCAAACAGAACCGACGCACAGCCTAAGCTTGGCGTTAAACAATCGAATCGGGATGCAGATGCAAATGAAATCTTACAATAAACTGGGTATACGGTGCACCTTGGTGGGCCATGTACCTGGTAAATATGTCAACGCCAAAGGTGAGTATTTATACAGAAATTGGTGCAAGCTTGTTTCACGCTGACGTTGTGAATGTGAGCTTTCCCCCTCCTCATGCTTCTGTGATCCCAGGCCTACATTCAAACAACTAGACCTGCCATGAACTTTGCTATACCTGCGACCCTTGATCCCTTGTCAGAGTTTTGTGTCAAGGTCTTTGTGTTGTCGGCGTTGGTTAGGCTTACCAAGCTGTAACAACGCCACAGGCCTACGCAACGTTGCCTGTTATTGAGCATTACGGTCCCATTAAGCGGACTTGCAATGATGGCCATGGTAGATGCTCTAAGTGTAAAGTTTGTTGACCTGAGCAAAAGACATGGTAAAAAAGCCAAAAGAGTCCAGAGCCAAGACCAATATTCAGCTGTCTACTGGGCACACAGTTACCAGAGCACCGTAGACCCCTTACAATAGTTGCCGAAATTGCTAGTGCACCTGCACTTGTAATTTGTAAGTTTCATTAAAGAGTTAAGTCACGTCTCACCAGTCTGACCAGTGCTGCTATAGCAAAAGCCATGCGACCTTTGAATATTAGGACAAAGGTAATTTACCATCCCTTCACCGGGCTTCTTCCAGAGATTTAGTCATGACTTCAGTTTACAATTATCCCTGGATGTGCTTTTAACACTGGTTTGTAGCATCACAACAATGCTATCAGCCATTTCATGATTAGTATCAGTATTCTTTTGTAATTTTGTATAAAGTTTGTCACTGTGAAAATCGCTCACATATGGTCAAATTCTGTGCGACTATAAAAATTAAGAAAGGGTCAACGAGTGAAAAGCGATACTCACAAAGAGATCCTGGTTGAGTCTTAGAGAATTGATGCATTGAAATCTATCAATCTTAATACTTGATTTAACATTGAGGGAAGATTCTACAAAACAAAGACAATAAAAAATCGCACATATAATCAATGAAATTACTCAGATGAGAGACTATGTACATTCCAAAATACAAAGTTAAGTTCATCTGTCTTACGCTATACAGGGGAAAAACTCACTACTGCAGAGACTCAACGTAGCGCGTTCGATCGCTAGGAGATCCTGGCCTGGGTTACCAAATTCCAAAAAGGTTTGTATATGAAAAAGGAGAGACACAAGAAAAACTATTGCAAATTATCTTATTTTTTAATCATTTACCGACTTGAAGCAAGTCTAGTCCTTGCTCTACATGATGCGTGCTTCTTTGTTTTCTTGTCTTGCTTCGAGAAAGCATTGTCTAAGCTTAGTTCTGGCTTCCTGTGCTCCTGATGTAAAGTGCTCCGTAAATCAGCAAGGCCTGTAGATGTCAGCTGTTACATGCAACATGCAACATGCAAATTAGCTTTAATATGTGAAAATGGCAAAACTCTGTAACTAAAGTTTTACTTTTTTGATTGCACTGATTCGTAATTTGTAGTTACCTCAGATAGACTGTGTGCATTTTTGTCATTTCACAGGAATATCTTCAGTTTTGCATTTAAGAGAATGTGTTCATGATTTCTATTCATATGAGAAAGGTGTTTGTTATTTTTACTGGATAGTTAAAATTTTAGTTTGCAGTCCCCTGCAGCTGTTTTTCTACAATGTAAGCTTCAGCAAAAATAACCCCATTAATTTTAAGTACCTAATAGAGTGGTTTTGAGTGATGAAATACGTTGAATATCAAAGCTTGGTAAAGTTTTCTTTAGAAAACAATGCTAAAATGACCGCTTAAAATGTTGTCTCCTTTCAAATGTATTCCTTAATTTTAGCCACAGCATGCAGAACCATCTTTGTTAAGGATATAATTTACATTTCCTATTGCCTAGCCTTTGTACACAAGTACACTTGGACTTGTCCCCCAGGAAATTCTAATGAGTGAAGTCTCATGGTATCACAGTGTCATAACTCTTAAACACAACATGTTCAAGACTTGAAGTTTCTTGTTGAGATGGAAAAGGCCATTGTGTAAATTATTTTGGAAGATTGTGTGTATCATTTTAGAAGTGAAGTATGTGTGTAGTTTGAGGTGAGAGGAAGTGTTACCTAGAATGACAATTTTTTATAACTTCGCTCTTCAATGTGAGTGTATGTAGTTCTTTGAGGAGGCAGCACGGATCATTAATTTCTGTCCTCTGCATTTATGTCTATCAACTCCATAACATTGAATCATAATCCTTGTGTAACCTTGCTACACCGTAGAAAATATATGTGGAGTTACACATAGAGTTTGATTTAAATAAAGATGTGTTTAAGAAAATTAGAATGAGCATAAAAGTGTGAAAAACAGAAAAAATCCAAGAACTGGTCATTTTGTCTTGATATTTTGTTTGCCTGCACAATAGGTACAATAATGTAGATTTTCCTCATTTTTGTTGTGACATTTGTTACTTTCTGGTTTTAGGAGGGACTTTTTCTTGTTCTGTCGAGTGTTACTTCCCTTCCTATAAATCCGCCACCAATATTACGTAATTGGCACTACTTTGGAAGAAGAGGATCTTTCAGTTGTTCAAATTTATCGATAGTGTTAGGCGCCAGGTAGCTGAAAATATCAATATTACAAATTACCCATAAACACAAATGAATTGCAAAAAAGGAAAAGTAAATAAGCTTAAATTTGCCAATTAAACCAACATTACCACAATATTATAGAGAACATAACTGAACGTCTGGCAAGTTTGTCCTGCGTCTAGTCAAAATTCAACACGCTGAGCATGCTGTTCTATCTTCATATGTACCAAACAAAAATTTGCACATTTCAATTTAAAAGCCCCTCCTCGATCCTCGGGCGCTTTCTAGGGACATGTTCGATACACGAAACTCAAAAGCGTGACCGTAGAACACATTTTCAAATAATCTTCAAACTCACCAAGGAGCCAAAAGGTTTGAAACAATTTGAGTGGACATCTACAAATGTAAAGTTAAAACTGAAACGACCCATATGTGACAGGCAAGAATAGCCACTGATCGTGGACCACTACGACAAAGTGTATATTTTCCGATGAAATCGTTAAAACTAAAAAATATTAGATATGGTATGTTTTGGAGTGTTTCCCTACGGTTAAATTTGTCGATTCATGCCGTGCATTGTTGTACATTACGGCCTATACTACTTAAGATGCATTTCTTTTTGGGATGTACCATTCCGAATACAATCTTGGTGCTTCTCGAAGTCCCTTCTCTCTCTATCTCCTTCTGTCCGTTTGAAAAATTTAAGACACGATTGGTGTAACAGTAACTAACATTATTTTTCTTCCTCAATTAGATCTGAATTTCAAGCCCACTGTTCCTTGGCTGATTACACATGCATGGAGATGTGCTGTAAAACCACCGTACAACTTTCTGTCCTACCGTAGTTTTGAAGAGTATCTGGTTTTCATCCGTTCAAGTGTTTTTCACATCCTCCCAGAATTCCATACGCGTCTGAAACCATCTGCTATATTTCAATTCGACCTCTCTTTAGCGAAAGTTGGGAGAGCGTCGTATGATGATTGCTGTGTAATGCGTGATTGTGTTGATCATACACTCCTGGCTACTAACTATGTGCAAAATGTGTGTGTAAGCAAGTTAACAAGAAGGTCAGCTCGACTACCGGATTGGTTCACTGGACTTTATGCTTCACATGGTAACCACCAGACACCACAATACATGGATAGATTTGGAGACAAGAAGTCAAAAATATTCAAACACAAAATTCAACCAACAAGTAGTGATACTGATGATAATAATCACGTTACACACATCGCTTATATGAAATATACCGAAGAATGTGCCTACAGAGTAGCTGAGAACAATATCTATCCTTCATTTACTAATGATCTGACAAGATACAGGATCAAAACCGCTGGCATTCTGTACATGGCTGAAGCTCTTGCAGATGATGTGATAACCATAGAAACGTGGGAGGATGGGGAGAATCAACGGAAGATAAATTTTGTGATGAAGAAGAATGACAAAGACGAGCTTTGTCACTGTAGTTTTGAGTACTATGATTTTATCGAGTCAAATCTTTAGATACATCAATTTTGTGTGAGTATGAGATGCTGTCACACTAAGTTTTCTTGAAATTTTATTGTCACAAGAAAATGTTAGCATTCTGTCTTGCCATGTCTTTGTTATGCAGAATGGAATCACAATAGATGCAGTGACAGCTTTAGTTGTATCACGAAAGTGTCTCACTGTTTTAAAAAATGACCCTGCTCTCCTCTATAAATCATTACTGCAGCTACCTGATGTCAAAAGATTTAGATGACATCTTTACCATTATCAATATCGCCAGTAACTATAGTTATCATACGTAGCGGGATAACTTCATATCTCTGTAGTCCATGTATGAAATTTTGTGACACCGGAGTACTTTAACACACAAGCATCGTTTCAAGCATGATCTTGCGCTAAAGAGGAGTCAAAACGCCGTTGCCAAGCTAAATATATACAGTAAGTACCTAACCCTAAAATTTAATATATAAATAAATAGGTCCTTCAAATTTTGTTATTTAGGTAGCGTTTATCTTCCAACTTTTCACCTTGCGCAGCAGGTAAGCAAGTGAAAATAGGGCTAGTATTAAAAGGGAATCTACTTAAGTCATAAGCTTATATACAACACAGAGGAATAGCTCTAAGATATCCGTTGTGTCAATTCATACATGGTAAAGGGGGTATGTCAAAGAGATTTATAGTGACATCGTAACATTGTAGACACCTCATTCCACAATATTGTAAAATCACAGACGCATACATACACGCATGCAAAATACTCTTTATTTTCTATCTCGTTAAATACAAACTGTTACGATTTTGCTTTGTTTCAAATACATAAAAACGATACTTTAAGATGTTCAACGAAACAGAATGCAACGATATTGCATTTGTCTTAGTGTGCGAATTCTGAATAAAAAGTATGAAAATAAAGAGATCTGTGATGTGGCAGGATAAAGCAGAAATATTGACCAACCTATACCATATACAGCAAACAATTTGGTGACAGCCATTCTGAGTACTTACAAGATTTCGAAAGGCATTTCAATCGCACGCGCAGTTTGGTGATCATACTGTCATTTTGCAAAAACACCTAAGATAGTCACAGTCATGAAATAAATAAAAATTATGAAAAACATACGATAATCACCCTGAAAAATCTTCTTTACTAAAGGATCACACTGTTTGACCTCTAGTAATTAACAAGTATGTGGTCAAACGGTTTTCCCCTAATTTTTATCATCTTTGATCTACTTTGTGTATTTGAGCAACTGCATGGGCTGGAGGTTCGGCGTTTGATGGACATTGATCAGTATGGCAAAACACTTTATTCCAGATTTTGTGGAAGACCTTTTATAACCTTTTGACCTACTTTTATGTATCTCAATACTGTATAAACACTTAAGATTTGGTGTGGTTTTAACGAGTATCGGACTAAAGCTTTTTTCAATAATTTTTGGATGAACTTTGCCTCACTTTTACGTATCTCTGAAACTACAAAAGCTAGATATTTGATTTCGTTTTATATATTGACCAGTATAAGACTAGAATTTTTTCTCTTGTTTTGGGATGACTAACTTTTATTCACTTATCTAAATAATTAAAAAGGCTAGAGGTATTTGGTTTGGCTGTAACAGTATGCTTTCACAACTTCTACCCTAATTTCTTGGATGACCTTGGATGACCTTTGACCTACCTTTGGATAATCACAGGTATCTGAGACTTTTGTAAAACTTCGGTATTGTCACATTAGTCACATTCTCTATTTCAATAATTGACACACCTTATTATGTGTATACCTAATTTAAGGTATTTGATTCACACCTGTACTTGATCTACCATCATTGTTGATTATATCCAGTATTTGTTTACTTACTTCGTCCATCTCACTCTTAGTCAGATTTATAAGTTTTGCATGTCAGATTATTTTCATTTAATTGTTTTATAGTCACTTCTGCAGAATACTTGGGTAGCTCTGAAGTAAATAAAGTATTTGCAATGTAAAAATATCAAACATATGTTTGCTAAGATGACAGCTGTGAGCATGAGACCTGAGGAGTCCCCCTCCTGATACCTAAACCTTTGAAAATACTATATTGAAATACTGTAATTCAAATGAAAAATTTAAATAAAGTAATTTACAAACATCCCATTCCTGATGCTGAAACTTGTACAGTTTTTGTCGAATTTTTTTTGTGTTTTTTGTAATTTTGGAAAAAAGACACACAACTCATAATGTTGCAACTAAGAATCTACTTCTTTAGTGCAATGTCATACATATATTACACGTCATTGGTTACTATTCGACACTTCAGATATTGTCTCACCATGGTGGTTTATATCGCTCAATAAATGTTAATATTAATGGAGAATATACTACAGAAATAGATCAGGTGACATCTAGAACGCTAAATCGCACCTGAATATGCCCAGCCACAACTTTAAAGCTGTGCACTAAACATACATCTAAAAAATTGATAATTTCATGGTTATAACCACTGAATATATAAAAATTCAAACATTCCCACTGTTCTCCAACATTGAAAGGCAACAAAGGCAAACATATCATTGCAGAGAATATAGGGATAGTTTGAAGCCACATACAGTTTTATGGTCACTACATTATTGAATTTGTGTTTGACTACAAGGCAGCTGTAAAGAAGCAAATACATGAGTGACGTTAAGAGAGGGTCTCCCCATTCCCGATGCAGAAACTTTTGAAATGTGACATCAAAATAACACAATTTGGTGATACTAAGAACACTTATCACACATGAACATTTTGTGTAACTCCTCTCTGTAGGGCTATAATGTTTTGAATAACCCCTCACTGTTCATCATTTCTTGAATATGGGGTGGCCACATATGGCCTCGCACAAAAATACGTCCCAAGGGATAGGGATGGGGATGGGGTGTCAAAGCAAAAGGTTCTTATTGCTATTGTTTATTTTATTTTAATACGTTTGACTATGATATGTATCGCTAATAAATATTTATACTACCAACCTTTGTTTGCAGCTTTGGTGTCTTTGTCTCATTTTGGCACTGGTTTTGTAACGATTTCTTTTCCTCCTTGAAATTTGCCGTGCAAGGTATTTGTCCTTCGACAATCTTAAGCGAACTTTTGTCACTGTGTTGCGTCTATTATCTGACCAGTTTGATTGCCTAATTCGCCAAGCAAGCAAGGTAGTAATTTAGCCTCTTATCTGATGAGTTAGCCTAATTTGCCAAAGTAAGCAAGGGTAAAATACTAATCTGTGGACGCTGTCAACAGATTATCACCGGACTAACTTTGACCACAAACAAATATAGCAGACTGGAAACGCGGCATGCCTTTTGTTCCATGGTCTTCTCGGTAGACTATTGGCTTTTCATATTAAAATGAGCTTCTAAGGTGTTATACGTTTTGGATGCTTTGCTCGTAGTTGATTATGCGAAAAGTACGACGAGATGGCATCGTACTGCCAGTCGCGTAGCAACCATAGTTACTTTGTGAGCTCTCAGTCCAGAAACACTGCTTCACGCCAATAAAAATATAACACGCCAGCACGCCAGCAGTTTCATAAACACGCCAGCAGTTTTATAAACATGTCCTTCCTTGACGCACGTGACGCACGTGACGCACGTGTAAAACATGGTATGACTGACCGTAAACCATTGAGTAAAACCAGACAGTATCGATAAAAGACTTTCAAATTTGGTTCAAACACACTCATTAAAAATTCATAAAAATATTTTTAAAACGGTAAAACTCACTTTCCTGAAGCTCAAAACACTCCCGTTTTCGCCAGCACGTCAATTCCGCTCAGCACCACACGACAACAACAACACAAACTTTGCCGAACATACTTTCGCTTAACAATTGGCGAAAATCCGAAAATTACCGAAGGATGCATGGTCGGCACTCTTCGGAAAAGAGAGGCAAGAGCAACCTGAGGCGAGGCAAACATGGATGGGTTACGTAACCACTTCACGCTGTAAACAATACCAGTTGCGAGTCTGTCTATGTTTGTCTGTGCTTTGACAAAGTCAACAACGAACGCACCAGGAAGGTATAACTGAAGGCCTTGATGATAGGTATTAAGGGGTGACATAAAAGATAATAGTTAATTTGCATATTTAATGAACATTTCAAGATTTGTTAAATATGCAAATGTACTATTATCTTTCATGTCATCCCTTTATACCTTTCACGGCTGATATATCCTGCTGTGATCAACATTTGTAGTAAATTTCATCAAATTGTGTGTAGTCGTTTTCAATGTATATCCGTTTTTTCTAAAATCATTAATTATGCAAATTAATATAAAAGTATGCAAGCCATTCCCACTAAAAAGTAATAGGTTCTTGCCAATTGCTAAATCAATCTATGTATAAGATTTGATTCTGATCTGAGAAGCCGTTTTTTAGATATCGGGCCAACAGACAGACAGATACACCAACAGACAGACAGACCGACATCGCTACGACATCAGCTGACGTGTGTGACCAAGTTAGGTGGCTTAACAAAAATATCGTTACACGGATGACAAAAGTGCCAAATTTGCTACAGAGGTTCGCATATATGTGTAGATCAAAATTAGCTCCAAAAATTTTGGCCAGCGGACAGGCTCGATGACGTCATAAATTCAAAATGGCCTCCGTTATATTGCTTAAAAATGATAAAATACAGCTAATTCAGGCAATTTTCAATATTTTTTTGAAATAAACTGACAGAAACATCCCAAATTACAAATACGATATAACATTGATGCAAATCAATTATTATGATGACGTCATAAAGCCGAAATGGCCGACCAAATTCAAAATATCCCCCATAATATCGTGTGATAATGTTCAAATACTCTTAATTAAGTCTGTGTCCAGCATTTTAGTGCCTGAGCTGAAATTAACACCTCAAATTACGGACAACACCTATAATTGATGAAAATTATTTTCTTGTGATGACGTCATAAAACCAAAATGGCAACTGAAAATTACAAAATGGCCTATTATGACGTTCACTATGCTTAGTACAATGACCCATTTATGTGACAAAATGATAGTTCAAAGGTAATGTCAATTTGTCTTGATGATCCATGAACTCGAAATAAATGACAAATGTACAAAAACTCAGGCAATAACCTCAACTTAAGTTATAAAACTATTATGAAATTATTGATTATTTAACAATGGCCTCTGTCTGAAAAACTGAATCAATGTAAAGGAAATGAGGGCAACTTTACGCATCGTCTACCTTTGAAAGTGTTACGATATAGTGACTAGATCAATTATAGTAGTGTGATTTCATGATAACAAAAAACTTGGCGAGAAACCGGTGAATAAATCATGCCTTGACCTTGGTCATATGACCTTGGTCCCCGAAAAAAGGTTTTATATTTGTGATTTGGGTCTTTTGCTTCCTTTGTTTGAGAAGCCTTTTGCGTTTGTTGAATTTTCTGTTATTTATATCTCGATGTGAGGTGACAGACATAATTTTGTTCTACAGTATGTCTCTTTTCGGAGGATGTGCTGGCCTAAAAAGACCGTTTCGTCAGAGTTATATGAACAAAGAGAATACTTTTTTGCCTTGTGAAGGTAGCTTACCTTTCCTTTTTTGCAGCTTTCGTGAATTTTATGAAAACTTAAGCGTCTTTACCTTTCGTGTTTGGCATCGTTTTGCTGTTTGGAATCCAAAAACATAAAAAACGCCAGGAAGCGAACAACAGAGACAGAAATTCGAAGATTAAACAAAAACAAGAACTCAGAAACATTCACAGATTCATCAAAAATCTTGCAAATCAAACCTTACCAAATGTTGAAATCAAAGCATTAAGCAAAGGCTTAAAATTTATTTCCATTCCGAAGTGCCTATACAGAAAAATTGTCCAATCAGATATCGACAAATTTATTCGCATCATAAGATTGTGCAATATCATGAGAAACAAACGATCAATCAATCAATCAGACATCTGTTCTAAGATAAGTCCAATGTCGACACTACTAACAGCGGAAAACCCAAAAGTGTATAACTGTCTCTACGCAACTTAGATCGATAGAGGAAATTCTATTCGCAACCCACATCAGAAAGAACATAACTCTAATAGAAAATACTGCTCTGAACAATCTGATTAAAAAAAACAAACAAATCGCAATAAAACCCATCAGTAAAGGAAGAGGCATAGCAATTGTGGATACGACAAATGACATTAAAGAAAGTTAGGCAACACTTGGCGACATTAACTTTACGTTGGATATTGTATATGAAATCATTCATCTGCGACACGAAGATCCTTGACGAGGTGATTTACAGTTTCCCCATTCCCATAAGTAAAATAATTTGTACACCACGATGGTATCTCCTGCCAAACATACACAGAACAGTATCGATGTACAAAAACATGCCAAAAATGAAGCCATAAATGCAGTGATCATAGCGTTGGACTCTGAAACAGTACCAGCCAACTGATGCGATACAAAAACCAACTAACAACGTACATCAAAGCCTTACTGCCGATTATTCTGAAACGCAACATATTTTAATTCAACTGAAAAAATTACAAACATATCTATGGATGCAGCATGGGCTCACCAGAAACAGCTGATATCACACACCATGAAACGGAGAAAGTTATATTAAATCCCAATCCGGTCAAATAATCGTATGGAAACTTTTAACGATTTACTCAGGTACAGGAACGAACATAAACCTATAACATTAAGAACATTTGTCGAGGAATGCAACACCATGTACCCTACATTCATAATTGAACATTGTATCGACAAAATCTCATACCCTGACCTTGTGGTCTTCAAATGCCAGAGACGCAATTGAGAGAGATGGCTTGACTGTAAAACCCACACCAAACCATCTGACGATATTATCTGCCACCAATCTTCAAATGATTCATTAAAGAAAGGTGAATTACTCAGATATGTTTGCACATGCAACAAAAATATGGACTTCATAAAAAAAGGTCAATTTCTCAACGCAAAAACTTCAACAACGAGATTAGAAAAAAAGACATAGCTTGTATCGAAAAGAAGTTAATGCAACAAAATGTCAGCCATCCTTCATCAACAAAAATAAGAGTAATGAAAAAAACTTGTCAGCACAACCTCATCAAAACCAGCCTAATCAAACAATGTGATAAGAAACTGGAAAATAATGAAGGGCGATTAAACGCTGGCCATGGTTTTTCAGAAAACCTGTAATAACGTATAAAAGGAAGAAAAACATACAGGATATCCTCCTTTCAGCAAAATTCAAACACAAGGAGAGTATAAATGAACGGTCTGAGCAACAATTCACGCAACAATCAGACCACAACATAATGATCTTCGCATCTCTACTTGATGGCTACCATCAAACTAAGCATGTTGGAATACAAGACCATTCAAGTGACTGAAGAAGGGATCCCACTTTGGCCCGAAACGCCGCTAGGAGGAATCACCATCATAAAACCTTTTCTCTGGGACTAAGGCCGCGTTATCAGGGTCAAAGTACTATCGATTCACTGGTTTCTCACCATGTTTCCCTGTCACGAAACCACATTGATTTACTCACCATACCGTATCATAAACAAGGTTGAACCAGTGTGTGAAGTTGCCTTCATTTCCTTTCATATCGATTCGATTTTTCAAACACAGATCATTGTTTAATAATAAATAATCTCATAAGAGTTTGTTACT
This sequence comes from Ptychodera flava, assembly GCF_041260155.1. Lineage (NCBI taxonomy): Eukaryota > Metazoa > Hemichordata > Enteropneusta > Ptychoderidae > Ptychodera > Ptychodera flava. Next base: position 11,007,721 of record NC_091949.1, on the reverse strand, counting down.
TGTTTTGAACTTATCGGCTAAGTTTTGGTACATTTATCTTTTATTTTGAGTTTATGGAATATTAATACAAATTGTACATTACCTTGAAACTATCATTTTTCACGTAAATGGGGTATTGTATCAAGCATAGTTAACTTCATAATCGGCCATTTTATAGCTTTCGGTTGCCATTTTGGTTTTATGACGTCATCACAATAATTAATTTGCATCAATTATATGTTTTGTCTGTAATTTGGGGTGTTAATTTCAGTTCAGGCGATAAAATGCTGAAACAGGCTTAATTAACAGTGCTTTAACATTTTAGACAATGTTACGGCGGACATTTTGAATTTGGTCGGCCATTTTGGATTATGACGTCATCATAATAATTGATTTGCGTCAATTTAATGTAATATAAATGCGTTTATTTAATGTTTTAGAAGTTTTGTGTCAGTTTATTCAAAAATATTGACAATTGGCCGAATAAACCGTATTTTACAATTATTAAGCAATATAATGGCGGCAATTTTGAATTTATGACGTCATCAAGCCTTTCCGGTGGCCCAAATTTTTGGAGCAATAGCTAATTTTGATCTACACATATATGTGAACCTCTGTAGCAAATTTGGCACTTTTGTCATCCGTGTAACGATCTTGCTGTTTTGTGTTGCTAAGCCACCTGACTACCAGCATGTCACAGAGATGTGCTGTGACATTTAAACACCTCTTTCTGTAAATATGTGAAATAGACAGACTTATACATGCGCGAAGGCAAAATATATTTTATTTTTCATCTCTTAAAATACAAACTGATAGTATATCATGATATTCCAAATTGGCTTTGTTTCAAATACACAAGACAAGAGTTTAAGATGTGCAGTAATTCAGCATGTAATGCTATCGTTTTTCTGTCAATTTAAAGAGAAATCTAGATAAAAAATAAAATACAGAGATCAGTGATGTTGCATGATAAAACAGAAATATTGCCCGATTTGCACCGCTCACAGAAAGCAAGGCTCATGTCATTAGTCTGAGCATGGAGGTAGCACAGACTACCTCCATGTTCTGAGTAATTGCAAAATTGCAAAAGACTTTCCAATCAACCTTCCAATTGGCTGTTTTGTCATTTGCAAAAGAAACTGTGATAATCGCAGTCATGAAATACAAAAACATGCAAAAAACTACAATAATCACGTTCAAAAATCTTCCCCTTTAACAAATACAGTCTTTATCAGTAATTCACATGTATGTGGTAAAAGGTTTCCCGTTGTTTTTATGACCTCTGACCTACTTTGTGTATCTCAGTAAGTGCGTGAGCCAGAGGTTTGTCGTTTGTTCAGTGTTGAGCAGTAGGCTATTGGACTTTTATCCCAATGTAATAGATGACGTTTGACAACCTTTGACCTACTTTTATATATTTCAAAAACCACAAAAGCTTCAAATTCGTCTTGGTAAAACATTGACGAGCATCGAACTTAAGCTTTTTTCCTACCTTTTATGCGCCCTTTACCTCACTTTTACGTATCTTAGAAGTTAGAAAAGGCTAGAGATTTGGTTTTGTGAATATACTGACCAGCATCACACCAAACGTGTTTATCTTGTTTGGGATGACCTTTGACTTTAATTCACTTGTCTCTGCAATTACAAGGACAAGCAGTTGGATTTAGCTTCTAGACGTATGGTTTCATAACTTCTACCCTCATTTCTTTGGATGACCCTTGATGACCTTACACCTACTTTTGCAGAATCAGCAACTTAGACTGACCTTCAGCTAAGGTGATGTCATATTAGGCACATTGTCTCTTTAATAATTGGCATTCGTTAGTATGTGCATACCTAATTTAAGACAAATCAATAGAGCTAGAGGGCCGTTTTTGTGCACATTGACCAATTTAGGGCCTGATCTGTTCCAAGATTTGGCGATGATCTTTGATCTGCGTTTAGATATTTCAGCAACTGCAACTTGAACAGTTTGCGTGTTTTTCCCCGTTTGAGTAAAATGGTATGCCTCCTTTATATATTACTAATTTCCAATTCTGATGTTAATTGCTCTGGGCCAGTCAATGCTACTCGAAGTGTTGATTATTATATTTCTTGGCGAGAGTGTTCTGGAATACAGAGGCGTACTAATCACATTTGTCAGCCATATAGTAGCCTCCCCTTGCAACATCGAATAAATATATGTCATACCTTTTATCTAGGAAACCATGTTTGCAAAGAGACGAGTTTACCTTAATTTCATCATGATATCAACCACTTCTAAATCATTAGAAATTGAAGTGTATTGCTACACCTTCTCTTTATGATATCAAATGTGATAAACTCTTCCATTTTTCCTTGTCCTGAATTCGTTTGAACAACTCAATGTCGGAAGATCAATTTCTCCATTGATTTACACTTGTATATGATCTAACATCATTATGATTACGTCCATTATTTGTTTACTTACTTAATCCAAGTCGCTCGTATAGGCGAGTAAATAAGTGTACATGTCGGATTATTTCGTGACATCATTTCATAGTCATCAATACAGAATACTGTGACAGCTGTGAAGTAAATAAATTATTTACAATGTAAAATATCTAACACGTGTTTGTTGGGAAGACAGGTTTCAGCAAGACATGAGTGGGGAGTCCCCTTCTTGATACTTAAACGTTTGAAAATACGATTTTCAAATACTGTAATTCACATAATTCATTGGAACATAGTAATTTGATAATACTCCCTCCTGATGCTGAAACTTTTAAAATATTTGTCGAAATAGTTCAATTATGACAGCGAGAACACTAAATCATACATGACCTAAATTTTACCAGTCACAACTTTAAAGCTATGCACTAAATACACGTTTAAAAATTGATAATTTCGTTGTCATAAACACTGAATATATGAAAGAATTGATAATCCAACCATTCTTCAGTAGTGGGTTGCAACAAAGGCAAGCGTATCACTACAAGAGAATATAGGGACAGTTTGAAGCTACATGCAGTGTCTGTAGTCACTACATTATTAAATATGACATTGTGTTTTTGACCTTGCAAAACACTAAATGCATGGATGCGGTCAGGAGAACGTCTCCCGGCTTCCATTGCCGAAATTTTTGAGAATTTGACATTAACATTATACCATTTTGTCATACTTAGAATACTTAAATCACACATAAAAAAATTTGTTTAACCCCTCCCTGTTCTGCTATGATATTTTGAGTAACGTCATACTGTTCATCAATTTCTGAGTAATCCCTCTCCCATTCCTGCGATCTAATCATTGACTCTAAATCGACCTTTAAGTCTCGCCACAGTGATCACGGCAATCATGTGACTTCCAGGTCAAACAGAAGCCATGCACAGCCACAGCTAGAGGTTTGACAAGCGAATCGAGATGCGGATGCAAATGAAATCCTACAATAAACAGGGCATATGGTGCACCTTGGTGGGCCATATACCTGGTAACTATATCAACGCCGAAGGTGAGTATTTATACATAAATTTGGTGGGTGCTTGTCTCCCTCCTCAGGCTTCTGTGATCCCAGGCTTACGCTAAAACAACTGAACCTGTTATGGACAATGAATGTGACCCTTGGTCCGTAGGCAGAATTCAGTGTTGTTGGCCATAGTTCGGCGTACCACAAGTACAGTTGTAGCTCCATGGGCGTACCAAGCTGTAACAACGCACAAGCCTCCATAACGCTATCCATGACGGAGCTTTACGGTAACGCCGAGTCATGGTTGCTTGTTCGATACACGGCCAAGGCCGCTGCATGTATGATGATGATTACAGCGACTTTCGTCGTGTATCGAACCATGAGAGACTGTGCACCGAAGAGCTTTTCAAGGAACAGCTATAGCAGGTGTTACAAAACGATTGGAACTATTTTGGCATAATTGGATAGTGAAGTAATGTCAGTTTTTATCTGCAAAAGTAAGCTCATCTGCTTTTCTTTTTACGTTATACACCTGTTTCTATGGGAAATCTCTAATATTGTAACATTCAGCTGTAGGGCACCTAACATTTTGACAAATTTGAATAATATGAAGATCCAATTATACCAACTTAGTTCCAATCGTGTTACCAAAACTTCCCGCTCAGAAATCAACTAACTGATTGCTCTGGAATTTGATTTGCAGGTTCTTCCTACTGCAGTTGTGTATACATATGTTGAAATCAGGGTGTAATAAATGAATTTCAAATTTCGGGATAGCGTATAGCCAAGTTTGTCCAGGGTCTTGGCAAAAATCTACACTTAGTGCATGCTTGAATACCTGCGTACAAATAATTTGCACATGTCAATTTTAAAGTGCCTCCCCGAGCGTTTATTTGGGCCACGTTCGATCCCCAACACTCACAAGCGTTACTGTAGCACAAATTTCCAATGATCTTAAAACTCGCCAAGGAGCCAAAATATTTGAAACAATTTGAGTAGACATCTAGAAATGTAAATGTCAGACTGAAACTGACCCATATCTGATAAGGCAGAGTAGTCACTGATCCAAAAAATGGGGATCGTGAACCGCAAAAAGTATTTATCACGATTGGAACTAATTTGGGATAATTGGATGGTGAAGTAATGTCGGTTTAATCTCCAAATTTAAGCTCATCTGCTTTTTTTAAGATATACACTTGTTTTCATGAGTAATTTGTAATATTACAAGATTCAACTATAGGGTACCAAACACTTTAAAGAAATTTGATAAAATATCAAGATCCAATTATCCCAAATTAGTTCCAATAATGCTATTTTTATTCCGTTGAAAACATGAAAAACGTAAAGAGAAATTTAGGTCTAGTATGTTATATGCGTTTTCCGTCATATATGATTCCTAATACAGTCCTCTACTGTACACATGACTCTAACATTACTGTTATTATCACTAACATTGTTTTTCTACCTCAATTAGATCAAAATGTCAAGCAAACTGTACCTTGGATGTTGCAAAATGCATGGAGATGTGCTGTAAAATCACCGTACAATTTTCTATCCTACCGAAGTTTTGAAGATCATCTGGTTTTCAACCGTTCAAGAGTCTATCATATACTCCCAGAATTCCACACGCGTCTGAGCCTTCAGCTGCATTTCATTCAACCTTTCTTTAGCGAAAGTTGGGAGGATGTCATATGACGAATTCAATGTTATCCATGATTGTGTTGATGGTACACTCCTGGCTACTGACTATGCACAAAATGTGTGTGTAAGCAAGTTGACAAGAAGGTCAGCTCAATTACCGGATTGGTTCACTGGGTTGTATGCTCCACATGGTCACCATCAGACACCACAATACATGAATAGGCTTGCAGACAAACCGTCGAAAATATTCCAACACAAAATTCGACCACCAAGTAGTGATATCGATGAAAATAATCACATTACATACACCGTTTATATCAAATATAACGAAGAATGTGCCTACACCGCAGCTGGGAACAACGCCTGTCCTTCGTTTACAAATGATCTGACAAAATACAAGATCAAGGTCGTTGGCATTCTCTACATCGCTGAAGCTCTTGTGGATGATATGATAACCATAGAAACATGGGAGGATAGGGAGAATCAATGGAAGATAAATTTTGTGATGAAGAAGAATGACAAAGAAGATTTTTGTCACTGTAGTTTTGAGTACTATGAAGTTGTCAAGCCAAATCTCTAGATAATTCAATTTCCTTTGAAATGTTGCACGCTCTCACAATAAATCTATAAGACTTGAAATTTTAGCTTATTCAGAATTGTTGAGATTTTACCACATCAAGGCTCTTAATTTGTCAATGTCATGCGGAATCGAACTACAATAAATTCAGTGACAGCAAAGCTAAGTGTCTTTTGCTTTCCAAATAATTGTATCTCTTGAACAATAGAACCATTAAAGCAACTGAAATTTAAGATTTACATTTGACGCACAGTGTACACTGGTCCCGGAATAAAATGCTTAAAGTTTTATAATAATCCATGGTACGCAGTGTTTCAGGATGAATTCGACATTGTGTCCAAATCCGAGTCTGGGTATGAATTTTATTACATTGGAGTACTTTGAGTATATATAATAAACATACACACATTATACACATTCATTCTTCATTCTTCAATGTGTACGCGGAGTCACATACTCTTATCATAAGGTGCTGAAAGGTAGTCAGAACAGTTTGAATTGAGAATTGATAATACAGACACACACACACACACACACACACACACACACACACACATATATATGTATATATATACATATATATATAATTACATATTATAAATTATTATATATTATATATTATTGACCGAGATTGACCGATATTTGAAATTCAAAATGGCCGCAATCGTTGTCTTTACTCTATGTAAAAAAATAACATTTTCGAAAAACAGCAGCGCCTTCTCTTATCAAATGTAATAAACCTACATTTTTACTTGTCCTGAATTCGTTTGAACCAGCACGGTTGAAGATGATGAATTTCTCCGTTGGTTTACACCTGTACGTGATCTAGCATCATGTTGACTACATCCAGTATTTGTTTACTTACTTCGTCTATCTCGCTCTTACTCAGGTTAATAAATCTACACGTCGGACTATTTCATGACATTGTTTTATAGTCACTTCAGGCTGAAGAATATTGTGGTAGCTCTGAAGTAAATAATGTATGTAAAATTATCTAACATAGGTGTCAGAAAGACCTGGCCCGGGAATCCCTTTCCTAATAATTAAACGTTTGAAAATACGATGTTTATTACTTTAATTTACATAATTCATTGAAATAGAGTAATTTGATAATATCCCCTTCCTTATGCTGAAACTTTTAACATATATTGTCGAAATTTTCAATGGTGACATCTAGATCATTAAATCACACTTGACCTAAATTTGCCAAGCCACAACTTTAAGACTGTGCAATAAACATATGATTTAACAGTTCATAATTTGATTTTTATAAACACTAACATATAAAAATTCAAACACTCCCAGCATTCTTGAGCAGTGAGTTGCAATAAAGGCCAGCGTATCACTGCAAGAGACTATAAGTACAGTTTGAAGCCATATGCAGTTTGTGGTCACTACATTATTGAATGATATATATTATAGCCCAATTATGGGACTATGTGCCCGAGGGTAGGTGACCATTTGCCCGACGTAAGGAGGGCAAATGGTCTCTTGCCCCGAGGGTAAATAGTCCCTTGTTTGGGCTATAATTTTTTATTACATGCCTCTCTTACTCACTTTGCACCAAAAATATTTACGTTTATTGGCAAATTATAGTCAAATGCTTTATTTTCATTTTAGATTAAAAACGGTTAAAAAATACAACGATTTTCATCATCGAATGGCGCATTGATATATTTAAACTATTGTTTTGCGGTTTATCAATATTTTTATGCGACTTTTTCCAAAAACCTGATTTTCCGTGCAAAATATGAAATTTCAAGACTTTTACATCCAAAAGTTTTCAAGTTGAAAATAGTTCCGGTTCACTTTCAGTCCAGTGATGACTATGCGGCCCGCGACGTCATCGGCGAGTTACCATTGAATCGTATGGAGCGCGCGACGTTCGATACACGAGGCATGTAATAAGGGTATTTGACGACCAGGCAGCTTCAAAGCAGTAAATACATGGGTGCAGTTTGGTGAGGGTCTCCACCCTGATTCAGAATTTTTTGAAAATCTGGCAATATAACATCATTTGGTGATCATCACAAATCAAGTTTTGAATAAAACCTCCCTGTTCGGCTATAATATTTTGAGTAACCCTTTGCTGTTCATCATTTTTGAATAAGCCCTCTCCCATACCTGGGATCCTCGTTGGCCCTAAATCGACCTTTAGTCTCGCCACCGTGATCAAGGCAATCATGTGACTTCCAAGGTAAAACAGAAGCCACGCAGAGCCACAGCTAGAGGTTTGACAAACAAATCAAGATGCGGATGGAAATGACCTCCTACAATAAACAGGGCATATGGTGCACCTTGGTGGGCCATATACCTGACAACGATATCAACGCCAAAGGTGAGTATTTATACAGAATTTTGGTGTGTGCTTGTCTCCCTCCTCTTGCTTCTATGATCCCAGGCCTACACTCAAACTGTTGTACCTGCTATGGACGACGCCTATGACCCTTGGTCCATGTGCAGAGTTCTGTGTCCAGGTCAGTGTTGTCGGCGATAGTTAGGCGTATCAAGCTATATAACAACGCACTGGCCTCCGCAATGTTGCCCGTGACCTAGCTTTACGGTAACATCTAGCCCTGCATACAGGTCTGTGTGTTCCCGGCGTTATACGGCCTGGAGATAACTGGCGATCTGCGGTCCGGATCCGGACCGCAACGAAAAACGGTTTTTTGGCCGAAATTCTACTCTATCGGGGCAAAATCCTTTCCCTGCCTACCTTTACTTCCTAACCGACCCAAGAAAAGATGCGAATAACTTCTCCTAACGTCCAAAACCGCTCGTTTTCTGAAATATAACGTACTCGACAAGTTGTTTACCCATGGAGATCGCCATTTTGAATCTCGCCAGTTATCTTTATGGACCATTGCAGGGCTGTGGTGGAGGCCGTATAACGCCGGGAACACACAGACCTGTACGCAGGGCTACGGTAACATCCAGATATGCCGAGCCATGGATGCTTGTTCGATACACGGCCAAGACGGCTGCATATAAAATGCTGATGTTCACAATGGCCTTCGACGTGTATCCTGTGTATCGAACCACAAGTGACTGTGCACCACTACCGCTGATGCAGAAAAAGCCCTGCGACCCTTTGAGTGTTGGGACAAAGGTCATTTACAGTCCCTTAAGCAGACTGCTTCCAGAGTGCTATGTTACGTCACAATGCTGTCATCTATTTTATGATTGTCAACAGTATGCTCAGTATAGTGTTTGTTGCTGCGGAAATCGATACCATATAGTCAAATTCTGTGCGACTACCGATTAAAGAAAGGGTCAACAGGTGAAAAGTCGTTCTATTGTACCAAGAGACTCTGTCGAGTCTTAGAGAATGGATGATTATAATCTGCCAATCTTAATATTTGATCCAACATTGAGGCAAATTTCCACTAAACAATTACAATCAAAATTACTCATATAATGAACGAAATTTCCGTCAGATATGTGTTTTTAGTGATCTTGTACATTCCCATTCCCAACTCTTAAATGCATTCAATTTTTCTCAAAGTCTTGTTCAGACATATTAGGCCTATACAAAATTTTTTTTTTTTTCCATTTCTTAACCTATGTTATGTATTCTCCTTTGTCTTGTTTTCTTGCATTGAGTAAGTATGGTCTGGGTTTTATTCTGGCTTTGTGTACATGCGATATGAAGTGGTCTGCATGCCAGGATATCATCTGTTTCCTATTGATCCCGCTGATTTACAGCATCCCTTCTGAAGCTAAATTGAGCTACCAAAAGCTATACTTTTTTGATGATGAATTTATGTGGAAAACTCCCTCGAAAATGAATATTTTCACCTTCCATTATCAGATATACAGTTTCTTACTCATTCTTAATCATTCTCACTCATTCGTTAGTCTCAGGGCCAAGTATTATCAAGATTTCTCATAACGTCTGTGATTTTCCGTTTTATCGAGTCGATTTCTGAGATATTTGTGTTCTTCAGCCATTTCTGTAAGCTCTTTAGGTTCGAAGGCAAATTGTCTTTCATATATCGGTAAGTCATTTCGGGGACAGGTGCATCCCTTCTATCGTTCATAGCGTCTGCAGATTAATGTAACTGTATTAACAGCAGCATTTTCAGGGAAGTACTAGCAAAAGAAACGTCACATATTTCACGAGCAAGACTTCTAGAGAATGGCACGTACATATATGTACGTATGTATGTCAGTCGACATCAAAAACTGGAGAACTGCTGCTTTTACCCACTGGTTATTTGGTACATACATGTGTCATGGACTATAGGCTGGAACTTCTTTTTAAAAATATGTAACTCTAGAATATGCAAACGTTACCTCAGACCGAGTTTGTACATTTTTTGTAATTTCAGCAGGGACATCTTCAATTTTGCATTTAAGGGATTTTGTTCATGATGTCCCTGCTGGTGAGAAAAAGTATTTCAAATTTTACCGCATGGTTACATAATCTGCATTCGAGGTCCCTAAGGCTGTTATTCTACAATATAAGCTCCAGCATTATTGCCTTCACGAATGTTTAGTCCCTTATAGAGTGATTTAAGAAGCATTTGATAAAGTACGTTTAAATCAATCATTGGTAAAATTTTCATCAGAAAACAATGCTAAAATGGCTTCCACATATTTTGTCTCGTTTCAAAGATATTCCATAATTTTATGCACAGCCTGTAGAACCAAGGTTGTGAACTACACACTTTAATTTCTGCTGTCCGTTCTGGTAGATCTAATGTAGACTTATTCATTTTTTGGTGAAATTTGTAACTTCTAGTTTTCAAGGGGGACTGTTCCTTATTCTGTCCAGCTTTGACCATAACTTCCCTTCTTAGAAATCGCCACCAATATAACATAATTGCCACTAACTTGGGAGAATAGGATCTTTCAGTTGTTCAAATTTATCAACATTGTAAATTGCCAGGTAGCTGAAAGTCGCAATATTACAAATTACCCATAAACTCAAGTGAATTGCAAAACAGTAAATAAGCTTAAATTTGCCAATTAAACCAATATTACTACTGTTATTATTGAGAATATAGGTGAATATCTGGCAAGTTTGTCCTGTGTCTAGTCAAAAGTCAACACGCTGTGCATGCTGTTCTATCTTCATATGTACCAAACACAAATTTGCACATTTCAATTTAAAAGCCCCTCCTCGATCCTCGGGCGCTTTCTAGGTACACGTTCGATACCCGAAACTAAAAAGCGTGACCCTAGAACACACGTTCAAGTAATTTTCAAACTCACCATGGAGCCAAAAGGTTTGAAACAATTTGATTGGACATCGGCAAATGTAAATGTAAAACTGAAACGACCCATGTCTGACAGGCAAGAGTAGCCACTGAACAGAGATCGTGGCCCGCTACGATAAAGTGTTTTTGTTCCGAAAAATATTAGATATGGTATGTTTTGGGAACATTTCCCTGTGGTTAAATTTGTCGAGTCATGCTGTGCATTGTTGTATATTACGGCCTCTACCACTTAAGATGCATTTCTTTTGAGGAAGTACCATTCCGAATACAATTTCGGTATTTCTCGAAATCCCTTTACTCTCTGTCCCATACTGTCCGTATGAAAAATTTAAGACACGATTGCTGTAATAACAACATTATTTTTCTTCCACAATTAGATCTAAATTTCAAGCCCACTGTTCCTTGGATGATTGCATACGCATGGAGATGTGCTGTAAGACCGCCGTACAACTATCTGTCCTACCGTAGTTTTGAAGATCATATGTCTTTCCTCCGTTCAAGTGTCTATCATATACTCCCAGAGTTCTATACGCGTATGAAGCCATCTGCTACATTTCAATTCAACTTCTCTGTAGAGCAGGTTGGAAGTACGTCGTATGATGATTGCTGTGTAATGCGTGATTGTGCTGACGATACACTCCTGGCTACTAACTATGTGCAAAAAGTGTGTGTTAGCAAGTTGACAAGAAAGCCAGCTCAACTACCGGATTGGTACACTCGACGGTATGCTGCACATGGCAACAACCAGACACCACAATTCATGGATAGGCTTGGAGTCAAGCCGTCGAAAATATTCTTACACAAAATTCAACCATCAAGCAGTGATATCGATGAAAATAATCACATTAGATTCACCGCTTACATCAAATATATAGAAAAGTGTGCCTACACAGCAGCTGAGAACAACGCCTATCCTTCATTTACTAATGATCTGACAAGATACAGGATCAAGATCATTGGCATTCTGTACATGGCCGAAGCCTTTGCAGATGATGTGATAACCATAGAAACGTGGGAAGATGAGGAAAATCGATGGAAATTAAATTTTGTGATGAAGAAGAATGACAAGGAAGAGCTTTGTCACTATAGTTTTGAGTACTATAATTTTCTCAATTCAAATCTCTAAATACGTCATTTTCGTTGAAACATGATATGCTGTCATAGCAAATCTTTCAAACTTTTGTTGTCACAATGAACTATTAGGATTCTCTAACATGTAGTCTCGTGATATGTCCCTGTCATGTACAATGGAACGCGAATCGATAGAGTGATAGCTTTAGCTCTATCTGTCTAACAAGTTATTGTGTGTTTTTCAAAAAAACACCGGACCCTGCCCTCAATGAGAAATCCTTAATGCAGCTAACGTGAAAAGATTTAGATGATATATTATTACCAATATCATCAGTAACTATAATGATCATACGCAGCAGAATGATTTCATAACTCTCTAATACACGTCCGAAGTTTTGTGACATTTTTTGGATTTGAAAAAAAAACACATTTCCAAATCATGCAAACGTTGTATTCATACATTCCCCACAGTAAACAGATCTACAGCCTCTAATGATGGTACTCACCATTTCCAGTATCTGGTGCAATAGAGTAATGTGATGTACAGTAAGTACATAACTCTTTTACACTGACGACTGTATGACCATTTTAAAACCTAACGCGTGAATAGTTTCCACGGATTTGTCGTTTAGCAAGTGTTTATCTTGCCTCTTCATACTTTGGAGAACGTGTGGGCAAGTGAAAATTGGCAAGGATTCTGGCTGAGACAGTATTAAGTCATATATACAGTAAAGAGAAATAGTTTGAAGTATATATCTGTTGTTTCAATTCAGTGGTAAAAAGTAGCATGTCACAGAGATCTACTGTGACATTGTAGACACCTCACTCATAGACCTATACAAGCACGCATCGAAAATGTATTTTGTTTTCCATCTTTTTAAATACAAACTGTCACTATAAGATGATATTCCGAAGTGGCTTTGTTTAAAATACAAAAAGACAATATTTGAGGAAGTGCAATAATTCAGATGTAATGATATTGTATTCTATCCAAAAGGAATTATGGCTAAAAGTATAGAAATATAGAGATCTGTGATGTGGCATGATAAAACAGAAATATTACCGATTTGCACGATACACAGGAAACAGTTTGCTCGGATGACAGGGCTCACGTCATTAGTCTAGGTAATTGCAAAATTGCAAAAGACATTTCAATCGATCTTGAAATTGGTGGTTATATTGTCATTTTACAAAAAAATATGATAATCGCTTTCATGAATTATAAAAACATGCAAAAAAAAACGATAATCACGTTTAAATATCTGCTTCGAATTCTCTAAGCAAAAATAGTCCTTATCTGTAATTCACATGTCGTCAAAAGTTTTTTCCCCTTATTTCATGACCTTTGCACTACTTTCTGTACCTCGGCAAGTACGTGGGTCGGTGGTGTTTGTTTGATGTTGATCAGCATGACATTGGACATTGGACCTCTGAAACAACAAAGGCTTCAGATTTGGTCTAGGTAAAATATTGACGAGCATCGAACTAAAGCTTTTTCCCTACCTTTTAGGTGGCATTTATTTACTTAGCAGCTACAAAGGCTAGAGATTTGGTTTTGTGAATACAGTGACCAGTAATACACTGAATTGTTTCTATTGTTTTAGGATGACCTTTGACTTAATTAACTTGTTGTGTGTAATTACAAAGACTATATAGGTTGGGTTTTGGTTGTAACTGTATGGTTCCATATATTCCACCCACATTTCTTTGGATGACCTTTGATGAGCGTAGACCTACTTTTGCAGAAAGAACAGCTAAGACTGACATACAGCTTAGAAAATGTCATATTAGGCACATTGCCTCTTTAATAATTGACATACCTTAGTATGTGCATATCCTTAATTTAAGGGAGCCTACAGAAATTACAGGGGATGGGCCGGGGGAATTGGGGGAGGGTCACTTTTTAGGAAACAGTTCAATGGGGAGGGTCACTTTTTAAAACCTATCTTGGGGAGGGTCACTTTTGACAGAAGCTGATTTTATGGCCAAAACTTTGATTGTCCGTATGATATTTCTGAGTAGGAAATCACCAACAAAATACGTACACATTATCCACAAGTTTCACAAGCAAAGAAGATGCAGTGGTATCCTACATTTAATACTTTGAACAGTTAAAACTGATAAAAGACAAGATGCAAAAAGATATGCAACCGGTGGAAAAGTGTATATCAATTATCAAATGTACATAAATGCAAAGATATTGTCAGTTTTATATTAGAAAAATTGTGCAAAGTTCTGTCATAGACTACCATGAGTGAAATTCCAAAATAAAATTTCTTGGACAACCATGGACTTATAACCACTCTAGAGTTGAATCGAAAACATTAATACCAATAATCAAGAGTACACAAATGCAAAGATTTACCTATTTTTGTATTGGAAAAAAATATTTATAGTTTCATCATAGACCGCCATGCATAGTGAATCAACATTTTGGTGATATTCCAACATCAAATTTCTTGCACAACCATGGACTTGTAACCACTCTAGTCTAATCAAGAACAATAATGTAAATAATCAAGCATACACAAATGCACAGATTTATCTAATTTTGTACTGAAAAAATTATTCATAGTTTCATCATAGACCGCCTAGCATAGTGAATCAACATTTCAGTGAAATTCCAAAATCAAATTTCTTACACAACCATGGACTTATAACCACTCTAGTCTAATCAATAACATTAATATCAATAATCAAGAGTACACAAATGCAAAGATTTACCTATTTGTGTATTGGAAAAGTCTATTCATAGTTTCAAGATAGACACCATGGATAGTGCACCAACTTTTTAGATGAAATTCAGAGTCAATTTCTTGTACACAAATGCACATTTTACTTCCTAATTCAAGCAAAGTACATACATGTATAATATACAGATATAGCATGTTTTGTAGGGGAAAATTGTCAATAATTTGCCTGATAGACTCCATGTATTATGAGTTGATATTTTTCGGTGAAGCACTTAATCAGCCACATCTTGACTTCTTATTGTTGCACAAAATATGGTGACCCTCCCTCAAATGTATGAAATACCATATCTCTTGAAAAATTCTTGCGTGATAAATTGCGACTGTCCCTCCAAAAACACCAGCCCTCCCCTCTGTAATTTGTCCCTAACATAACAATTGAACCAATTGTTATGTAAATTAGCTGATACTGTTTCAGTTATTCCTGGGGAGAATACCGCCGTGGTTGGGGGAAGGTCAAGTTTTAGAATGTCAGACAAGGGGGAGGGTCACATTTTGGATCATATATCTTGGCAAGAGTGTTCTGGAATAGACACACTTCAGCAAAATCGAATAAATATATGTCATACCTTTTATCTAGGGTACCATGTTTCCAAAGAGTAGAGTTTACCTTGATTGCATCATGATATCAACCACTTCTAAACCATTAGAAATTGAAATGCATTGCTACAAAATCAGTTTGTTTACGCAGCGCCAGCAAATGTAATAAACTTTCATTTTTAATTGTCCTGAATTCGTTTGAAAGATGAATTTCTCCGTTGATTTACACCTGTACCTGATCTACCTGATTCAAACACTCCAACCATTCTTCAGCAGGGAGTTGCAAGGAAGGCAAGCGTATCACTGCGAGGGAATATAGGTACAGTTTGAAGCCATATGCAGTGTGTGGTCACTACATTATTGAATGTGTGTATATGACGACCAGACAGCTGTAAAACAGTAAATACATGGGTGCTGTTTGGAGAGGGTCTCCCCGTACCCGATTCAGAAATATTTGAAAATTTGGAATTAAATTGACATCATTTGGTGATACTGACAACGCTTATCACAATTCAAAATTTATGTATATCCCCTTCCTGTTCGGCTATAATGTTTTGAGTAACCCTTTCCTGTTCATCATTTTTGAGTAAGCCCCTCTCCCATTCCTCCTGCGATCCTCGTTGACCCTAAATCACATTGATCAAGGCAATCATGTGACTTCCAGGTCAAACAGAAGCCATGCACAGCAACAGCTAGAGGTTTGACAAGCGAATCAAGATGCGGATGGAAATGACCTCATACAATGAACAGGGCATATGGTGCACCTTGGTGGGCCATATACCTGATAACTATATCAACGCCGAAGGTGAGTATTTATACACAAATTTTGTGTATGCTTGTTTCCCTCCTCGGGCTTCTGTGATCGTAGGCCTACACTCAAACAGCTGTACTTGCAATGGACGATGCCCGTGACCCTTGGTCCGTGGGCAGGTCTGTGTTGTAGGCGATAGTTAGGCGTATCAAGCTATATAACGATGCACTGTCCTCAGCAACGTTGCCCGTGACCTAGCTTTATGGTAACATCCAGATATGCCGAGCCATGGTTGCTTGTTGTTCGATACACGGCAAAGGCCGCTGCATGTATGCTGATGTTTACAGTGGCCTTCGACGTGTATCCTGTGTATCGAACGACAAGCGACTGTGCACCAAACGGCCTTGCGACGAACAGCTATAGCACTTGTTTCGTGTGTAAAGTTTGTTGGCCAAGGCTAAAAACAGGACAGAAAAACCAACCGGGAAGTCAAGCACAACACCCGTCACCTACATATGTTAACTGGGCACTCAGCTATCCGAGCGCCCTTAACCGATTAATAATCGTTGCAGAAATCGGGGTACCATCATGTAATTTGTAACTTGTATATCGGTCAGTAAGAGTTAAGGCGCGTCACCACCGCTGATGCCGTGCGACCTTTTGATTGTTGGGACAAAGGTTATTTACAGTCCCTTCAGACTGCTTCAAGAGACTTAGTTTTATTCCGGAATGTTCCTTTTACACATTGCTATGTTACGTCACAATGCTATCACCCATTTCATGATTGTCAACAGTATTCTCAGAATAGTGTTTGTCGCTGTGGATTTGATGGCATATAGTCAAAATCTTTGCGACTACCGATTAAAAAAGGGGTCAAGGAGTGGAAGTCGTTCTGATGTACCAAGGGGCTCTGTTTTAGTATTACAGAATGGATGCATTAAAATCTATCAATCTTAATATTTGATCCAACTTTGAGGCATATTTCCACACAACAATGACAAGTACTTTTATTCCGATGATATAGTAAAGACTAGAAAAGAAATTTAGGTCCAGTATGTTATCAGGGCTTTTCCCTATTGTTAACTTTATCGAATCCTGGTGTGTATTGTTGCATATTACGGCCTATACAACTGAATATGCTTTTTCTGTCATATCTGATTCCCAATACGATATTAGTCATTCTCAAAGTCTGTTCTCTATTGTCCATATGAGAATCTGACGATATCAGTGCTCTAATCATCACTAACATTATTTTCCTTCCTCGAGCAGGTCCAAATTTCAAGCCCAATGTACCTTGGATGATGGTATATGCATGGAACCATGCTGTAAAATCACCGTACAACTATCTTTCCTACCGTAGTTTTGAAGATCATCTGGTTTTCAACCGTTCAAGAGTTTATCATATATTCCCAGAATTTCATACGCGTCTTAAGCCATCTGCTACATTTCAATTCAACATTGCTGTAGCGAAAGTTGGGAGGATGTCGTATGATTCATTTTATGTAATCCGTGATTGTGTTGATGACACACTCCTGGCTACTGGCTATGTGCAAAGTGTGTGTGTAAGCAAGTTGACCAGAAAGCCAGCTCAATTACCGGATTGGTTCACTGGACTTTATGCTCCACATGGTAACCATCAGACACCACAATACATGAATAGGCTAGGAGACAGGCCGTCGAAAATATTCCAACACAAGATTCAGCCTCCAAGCAGTGATACCGATGAAAATAAACACATTACATCCACCGCTTATATCAAATATAACGAAGAGTGTGCCATCACAGCAGCTGAGAACAACGCCTATCCTTCATTTACCAATGATCTGACAAGATACAGGATCAAGACCATTGGCATTCTTTACATCGCTGAAGCTCTTGTAGATGATGTGATAACCATAGAAACGTGGGAGGATATCAACGGAAGATAAATTTTGTGATGAAGAAGAATGACAAAGAAGAGATTTGTCACTGTAGTTTTGAGTACCATGATATTGTCAAGTCAAATATCTAGATACTTGAATTTCCTTTGAAATGTAGGACGCTCTCGCAATAAATCTCTGAGACTTGAAATGTTATTATCTCGTTCAAAATTGTCAGCGTTTTGCCATATTAAGGCTCTTGATTTGTCATTGTCGTGCGGAATCGAACTACAATAAAATTCAGTTACAGTTTAAAAATATATTAAAGCTAGTGTCTTCTTCTTTCCAAATAATTGACCTAATAATAATAATAATAATTTTTGAATAACAGAAATATTGCAGCAGTTAAGTTACATTTGACGCACAATGATTTCCTTAAAGTCTTAGAATCACCAATGACACTATTGATCGTACGCAGTGTTCCAAGATGAATTCGTAATCAAGTGTCCCAGTCCGAGTCTGGATGTAAACTTTTACGCTCACTTCTGCGTAACAAATATTTCAAGAACATACAAATGTTACACTCATTCACATACTCTTATTACCATTGGTACTCATCAGATATCAGGTGCTAAAAGGTAGTCAGTACATCATGGTCATTCCGCGTCGCGATTCGCTAGAATACGTCTTGTGACGAGAAAATAGATACGTCTAGTCCCCGCCGGATCGACAAAAGTGACGTCAGAGGGTATTTTTTGAAAAGCTATTTTCCTAGGGAAATAGTTCTGACCAAATTTGGAAAAGTCCCCGGTCACGTGACCGTAGTGTCGTCTGCAGCTTTGCAACAATGGCGGCATTCTCACGAGCCAGAGCAATAATTTCCGCTCCGCTGACCTACGCAAAAATCAATCTCTTGACGGGTAGCGCTGAGCTGTTGCCGTAAAGAGGCGCATGGTTTACGACGATGCAATGGCGGGTGACCAGAACGTGATGTGCGTCCGGGATAGGTGACAACACATTCTCTGATCCCCCCCCCCCCAAAAAAAAAAAAAAAAAAAAACAAAAAAACAAAAAAACGGGGAACGTGAACCGCCACGAGAAAGTATTTTTATTCTGATGAAACAGTGAAAAATTTCCAAACAAAACCAAAAAAACTGTATATTCTATTATTATAGTATCATAGCATTTCCATATCGTTTTCCTTGAATATGTCGAGTCCTGCTGTGCATTCTTCTTTACCACTGAATGGCACATATGATTCCGTACACGATCGCATTCCTGCTCCCTTCCACTGCCTTTCCTCTACTGCCCATGTTACAATTTAACACGATTGCAGTACCCGTAAATTGACAGATTCACCGCGTACGGGCGCTCCTTTGCACCGCTACCATACACAGCTGAATACCTGTATATCTGACAACCATTTGAACGCGAAAGGACGGTATCAACCGTCTTGGAATACATGTGAATACGAGGCGGTATGGTCGCGGGCTATTGTCTTAAGAGGGGCACAGGTGGGAGGGGGCCATTACAAGATTACGCCTGCATCGACACATGTATATCTGTGAATCTCTGGCAGATCATGTAGTAGCCTAAGAAACGTAAGTGAAGATAAATTTAATGATAGAGAAGAGATATTTTACAGAATACTACTGGCCTGTCTCTTGTAGATGTTGCATTCTAGACCAATGAAATACTGAAATACAATGTATGTTTGTTTGAAATAACAACACACACTCTGCTCGGACTAACTCTTTCCCCGGGCGAGTACATTTAAGGGACTGTTCAGTTTTTACAGCCGCGGGGGCAAAACGAGGGGGTCACTTTAATTTTGGAATCCAAAAAGGAGGTCATCTTCTTTAGAATCACTCAGAGGGGTCACCGTATTTTGAAAAAATGTAACAGTTGAATATAAATTGTTTTCTCTGTTGTGATTCACGGCAAGACCACGCCTCAGCATCAGACCTGGGGCATGCCACTCGCAAAAAATGTCCCTTGCTCAGTGCGTAAGCCAATCTGAATCACAAAACTTTAGTGACAGACAGGCTTGCTTTAATGTGCATTCATGTAATGACTAGTCAAACAGACAAATCATGACAGTCACTGTGAAAAAGCTAAGCCCGTCCTGTCGACCATATCATTTTTTCAGATTATGTTTTTTTCACATCGCAACTTATAAATGATTTCTTTTCAATGCAAGGGCGATAATGATATTGTAATATTGTCAATCTGTAATGTGTGTCGCTTCAATAGAAAGTATATCTGCATGCTTTAACATACAAAAACTGAAGTACTATTATGGTTTAAATTATGTAAAGGTAGTACATGATTTATTTCTAGGTTTTTAGTATTCTGTTCATAGTTGATTAATATTTTCTTGAGGGTCATATTTTTTCGCCTGTGAAGGTGGCCATCATTTTTTGGTCCAGGATATAGGGGATCTATCTACCTTTGAAAGCCAGTGACATGAACTTGCCCCCCCCCCCTCCCGCCGTGAAAACTAACCGGTCCCTAAGTATAATTCTCTATAAAAAAGTACATACACCGTTTTGACAGAAAAACATATTTATTAGACGTTTGAAAAACCATGAAATACGTTCTTATCCTCATCGGTCGCTTTAAGATCTTGCTAAACTTGTAATGGATGAGTAATTCATAAACGCAGGTAGTTATAGTAATGTAGGTCATAACAGGCAAATATTGTTTGCTTCCCTGTATTTAATTGTGGTTTCGCCATCTCCATACATAGATTACCACAATGTCTTTGTTCTAACTTGCTCCTACCTGGCCATCATCACTACCTCTCATCGGATCGTATCTGCCTACATAAGAGACAGTGAATCTTCAGGATTGACGTCATCAGCTTATTTTCTCAAAGCCGTGTGGACATATACACTCTAAAATGAAGGTAAGCGAATCTTAATGGCGACCTAGTCTCGCAGAAAAGATAGTAATCATAAACCTCTGACACGAAAACGTCCTGCTGATGTATAAGACATTTGATAACAACTTTACAAAAGCATCCGAGGAGTAACATCACGTAACTGAGAAGGCCACTGAAGGTTGACGGATTTCGACGGCAAAACATCTAGTAGGCTTCAGAGTACATGCATGCTTAGTGTTCTCTCAGTGAAATGAAAGCTAAATTTCATATTTGACAGGGAGCAACAGACATGATGCTGATTTTAAAAGTACATTGAAGAGGAAAAAATTACATTAATCCTGCTGATGAATCTATAAATTCTCACATGTAGGCCTTGGTCCAACTACAGCAGAGATGTGTGTTTTCCGCTGAAAATCCTCCAGGTGTTTACGTAAAAAGTTCGTTTGCTCTTTACGAAAACATTCAAGAATCACTTCTGTGCGCTAACTTTTGTTACCATTTTTTGAGAAAAAGATGATTTCTCTTTCCGAACGTTACTCAGCCAACGCCTTTTGATTTTGACGTTACTAAATGTAGATCGCGTCGGATCTTTGAAATGATGTGTAATTTTCTTGTTTTCATTGATGTATATACCGTATTTAATTGCATTAGAGAGTAGTTCAGGCAACCGAAAACACACAAATATGTGCGTTTGACCAAGTACCGTGAAATGAAGATCGATAGAAATTGAAGGCAACATACTAAGCAATATTGCCGGGAAAAATCGCTGATTAAAGAAAGTACGGTAATTCATATATCCTGCAGAAAGACAAGCTCTAGACTTTATGATCGACTTGTTACTTCTAAAAATATGAAATAATTTTGTTTCTTGTAATATTCCTTTGAATGATTTTCTTGATTATATTTCGAGTACAAGTATAAATGGATAGTTATACCTCATTTTCCCGTTTTCAAGAGCCAAAAGAGGGCAAAAGAAACGAAATCAATATCAATGATGTAGATAAGAAGTTCGACTGCCTTTCTTTGTGTACTGAAGAAATGGTAGGAGAGAGACGCAATCTTTTAGCATACCAATATAAATCATAACTTTTCAAGTTGTGTAGACTTGGTTATATCTGATTGAGTTGTCATATGAAAATACATAAACTTATTAAATAGTCCTGAAAATGCAGACGGCCACCATCAGCCGTCAAAGCAAGTCGTTTCTGAACTAAGTGAGCATCATGTGCCAAGATGATACATGGTATTGTAATGCAGCAAATCTTGTTTGCTTGTAATCTTTCTTTCGACGCAAATTTCAGTTATGTTAATTATACATTCGCAAGTCGGGACTTTAGTGGGATCATTACTTTCACGCAAACCACAAGTGTAGTCAATGTGCAACGTTTTTGACAGAAAATGTCCTGAATTCGTTTGAACCAGCACGGTTGGAAAATGAATTTCTCCAGTTATTTACACCTGTACGTGATCTAGAATCATTATCGATTATGTCCAGTATTTGTTTACTTACTTCGTCTACCTCGCCCTCAGTTAGGTCTACATGTGGGACTATTTCAGGACATTGTTTTATAGTCACTTCTGTAGAATATTGTGGCAGCTCTGAAGTAAATAAAGTATTTACAGTGAAAATTATCTACGATGGGTTTTAGCAAGACCAGGCCAGGAGTCCCCTTTCTGATAATTCAACATTTAATAAAACAATGTTGAAATACCGTAATTCAAATAATTAATTGAAATAGAGTAATTTAATAATATCCCCTTCCTGATGCTGAAACTTTTAAAATATACTGTCGAAATGGTTCAATGGTGACAATCTAGATCACTAATCATGCTTGACCTAATTTGCCAAGCCACAACTTGAAGGCTGTGCAATGAACATATATCTTAACAGTTTATAATTTCATTTTTATAAACACTAAGATATAAAAAAAAATCAAACACTCCCAACATTCTTCAGCAGTGAGTTGCAAGATAGGCCAGAGTATCACCGCAAGAGAATATAGGTACAGTTTGAAGCCATATGCAGTTTGTGGTCACTACGTTATTGAATGTGTGTATTTGACGACCAGGCAGATGCAAAGCAGTAAATACATGGGTGCGGTTTGGACAGGGTCTCCCCGCCCCGATTCAGAAAATTTTGAAAATCTGGCATTAAAATAACATCCTTTGGTGATACTGACAACACTTATTACAAATCAATTTTTGTATAACTTCTCCCTGTTCGGCTATAATGTTTTGAGTAACCCTTTCCTGTTCATCATTTTTGAGTAAGCCGTATCCCATTCCCGCGATCTTCGTTGACCCTAAATCGGCCTTTAAGTCTCGCCACATGATAAGGTTATCATGCGACTTCATGGTTAAACAGATTCCACGCACAGTCACAGCTAGAGGTTTGACAAGCGAATCAAGATGCGGATGGAAATGACATCCTACAATAAACAGGGCATATGTGCACCTTGGTGGGCCATATATCTGACAACGATATCAACGCCAAAGGTGAGTATTTATACAGAATTTTGCTGTATGCTTGTCTCCCTCCTGAAGCTTCTGTGATCCCAGGCCTATACTCAAACAGCTGTACCTGCAACGGACTATGCCTGTGACCCTTGGTCCATGGGCAGAGTTCTGTGTCCTGCTCTCTGTTATTTGCGATAGTTAGACGTACCAAGCTATAACAACGCACTAGTCCTCCGTAACGCTGTCTGTGACGGAGCTTTACGGTAACATCCAGATATGCCCAGCCATGGTTGCTTGTTCGATACACGGCCAAGGCCTTTGTATGTAAGATGATGCTCACAGCGGCCTTCGACGTATATCCTGTGTATCGAACCATAAGCGACTGTGCACCAAGCGGCCTTGCGACGAACAGCTGTAGCAGGTGTTCCGTGTGTTTTTGTTGGCCCAAGGTAAAAACAGGACAGAAAAACCAACCGGGAGTCAAGCACAACACCCATCTCCTATATCAATGTAAATGGTCAAGTGTCCCGATGAAATCATGAAATTTGCCCATATTTCGACTTTCATTCTCTGATTTCAGGGTGAAAAAATGATTGGCCGAATAATGTCACGGATTGTTGACTAGCCTTGCTAAATATATTGAAGATACTATGATACAACATTATTGAAAATCATTAAGCATTTTTACTTAAGCCAATTCCTAATTTGCATATTTAATGAACTTTGCTAATTAGGGATATATATATAAATTGACTGGACCAAAGTTGTTGAAACTTGCTAAATATATTAAATATACTATGATACAACATTATTGAAAGTCGTTAAGCATTTTTTCTTCAGACAATTCCTAATTTGCATTTTCAATTATCTTTTTCTAATTACGGGTATATACTGGATTTACTTGATCAAAGTTGGCAAACATGCTATGTACATTGATGATTATACCAGGTGAATTCAATATTGAAAGTCATTTCACATTTTCATGTCAGCTAATTTATAATTGGCATATCTAATGAGCTTTCACTGTTTGGCATATATGGCTTGAAGGACTTGGCCAAAGGTAATTACACTTGCTATATTAAGTGGTGATACAATGACTGCAGTTAAAGAAATTTAAAATTTTTATTTCAGCTCATTATATATTTGTATACTTCATGACCTTTTAGAATTAATCGGCGGTGAATAATGTTCATTATGTTGATCATAATACTTTCAATAAAGTTTTAAACATTAGGTGAAGGTTCAAATTACAAATAACTGCAATATATAATGAAACACGTGAGCATTTTCAGTTCATATCTGGTGCATTTAGGTGAACGTGTTCATGATTTCCGTGCAGGTGAGAAAAAGTATTTCAAAATTTTACGGCATAGTTATAAAATTTGCTTTCCAGTTCCCTACCGCTGTTCGTCTACAATATAAGCTTCAGTAACATTACCTCCACAAATTTTTCTCTGCAAATAAACTTGGTCTAGTCCCCTGGGACGTTCTAATGAGTAACGTCTCACTGTATCACACTGTCATAAATTCTTAAACGCAGCATGTTCGAGATTTTTTCATTAAGATTGGAAAGGGTCATTATGTATATCATTTGGAAGAAACGCCGTAAATGGGACAGAGCATTAGGCCTAGTTTGTACGTAGCTCTTTGAGATGTCATAAAGATCATTAAGGTCTGTTGCCTGCGTGTATACTGTCCACTGCAAAACATTTGAGTCCCAGTCCTTGTGTAATCTTTGTATACCGTATAAAGATACATATAGGGTCACATAGAGGGCTTGATTTAAATAAAAATGCCAGTTATGATAACATGAGAATTAGCATAAAATTGTTAAAAAAACCAGAACAACCGGTCAGCTTATCTTGACATTTTGTTTGCTTGCACTTTAAGTAGGTATAATGTAGAAATCCAAAACTTCCGCGCTCAGAAATAAGCCAACAGATTGCTCTGAAATCTGATTTGCAGGTTCTTACTACAGCAGTTGTGTATGTACATGTGTTGAAATCAGGGTGTAATGTACTTCAAATTTCGGGATAGCGAATTGTAATATTTAGAAAAGTAAATTAATGAATATCTGGCAAGTTTGTCCAGGGTCTGGGCAAAAGTCTACACGCTGTGCATGCTTTAATACCTGCGTACCCATAATTTGCACATGTCAATTTAAAAGCGCCTCCTGAAGCGCTTTTTAGGGCTACGTCACGATCCCCGGCGCTCCAAAGAGTTACTGTAGAACACAATTTCCATTAACTTTCAAACTGACCAAGAAGTTAAAACGTTTGAACCAGTTTGTGTCGACAACGACAAATGAAAATATGAAACTGAAACGACCCACATCTGATCAGGCAGAGTAGCCACTTATCCGCAAAATGGGGATCGTGGACCGCCACGAGAAAGTATTTAAAATTGAAAAATTACAATAAACGAAATTCAAGTCTAGTACATTATCAGAGCTTTACCCTAATGTTAACTTTGTCGAATCCTGTTGTGCATTGTTCTATATTACGGCCCAGATCACTGATTATGCGTTTTCTGTCATATATGATTCCCAATAAGATGTTAGTACTTCTAGAGATCCCTTCTACTGTACTGTCCTCTACTGTACATATGAGAATTTAAGATAGAGTGCGGTAACCGTCACTAACATTATTTTTCTTCCTGAAATAGATCAAACTTCAAGCCCACTGTACCTTGGATGATGGCATATGCATGGAGATGTGCTGTAAGACCGCCGTACAACTATCTGTCCTATCGTAGTTTTGAAGATCATCTGGTTTTCAACCGTTCAAGAGTCTATCATATACTCCCAGAATTCCATAAGCGTCTTAAGCCATCAGCTACATTTCAATTCAACCTTGCTTTAGCGAAAGTTGGGAGGACGTCGTATGATAGATTCAATGTAATGCGTGATTGTGCTGACGATACACTCCTTGCTACTAACTATGTGCAAAATGTGTGTGTAAGCAAGTTGACAAGAAGGTCAGCTCAACTACCGGATTGGTTCACTGGACGGTATGCTGCACATGGCAACAACCAGACACCACAGTACATGGATAGACTTGGAGACAAACCGTCGATAATATTCCAACACAAAATTCAACCGCTAAGCAGTGATATCGACGAAAATAATCACTTTACATACACCTCTTATATCAAATATACCCGAAGAGTGTGCCAACAAAGCAGCTGAGAACAACGTTTATCCTTCATTTTCTAATGATCTGACAAGATACAGGATCAAGACCATCGGCATTCTACACATGGCTGAAGCTCTTGAAGATGATGTGATAACCATAGAAACGTGGGAGGATGGGGAGAATCAATGGAAGATAAATTTTGTGATGAAGAAGAATGACAAAGAAGAGATTTGTCACTGTAGTTTTGAGTACTATGATTTTATCAAGTCACATCTCTAGATACTTGAATTTCCTTTGAAATGTGGGATGCTCTCACAATAAATATATGAGACTTCAAAGTTTATCTTATTTAGAATTGTTAGGATTTTGCCACATAAAGACTTTTGATTTGTCACTGTCCTGCGGAATCGAACTACAATAAATACCAGTATACCTGACAACCATTTGAACGCGAAAGGATGGTATCAACCCGGTTGATACCATCCTTTCGCGTTCAAATATCAACCTCTCGGAATACATATGAATACGAGGTGGTATGGTTGCGGGCTATTGTCTTAAGAGGGGCACAGGTGGGAGGGGGCCATCACAAGATTACGCCTGTCGTGACACATGTACATCTGTGAATCTCAGGCAGATCAGTAGCCACAGAAACGTAAGTGAAGGTAAATGCAATGATAGAGAAGAGATATGCCTTTATTATACAGAATACTACTGGCCTGTCACTTGAAGATGTCGCATTCTAGACCAATGAAAATCTGAAATACAATGTATGTTTGTTTGAAATAACAGCACACACTCTACCCGGACTAACTCTTTCCCCGGGCGAGTACATTTAAGGGAGCGTTCAGGCTTTACGGCCGCGGGGGCAAAACAAGGGGTCACTTTAATTTTGGAATCCAAAAAAGGTCATCCTTTTTAGAATCACTTACAGGGGTCACTACAGAATCGAACTGGCGCATGCCATCATGCCACTTACCAAAAATTGTCCCTTGCTCAGTACAGTGCGTAAGTCAATCTGAATCATTAAACTGTAGTGACAGACAGGCTTGCTTAAATGTGCTTCAGGTTCATGTCATGACGATTCAAACAGACAAACAGTCACTGTGAAAAAGCTAAGCCTGTCCTGTTGACCATTTCATTTTTTCAGATTGTATTTTTTTCACATCGCAACTTAATAAATGATTTCTTTTCAATGCAAGGGCGATAATGATATTATGACATTGTCGATCTGCAATGTGTGTTGCTTCAATTGAAAGTATATCTGCATGCTTTAACATACAAAAACTGAAGCAATATTATGGTTTATGTAAACGTAGTTCATGATTTATTTCTAGGTTTTTAGTATTCTGTTCATAGTTGATTAATATTTTCTTGAGGGTCATATTTTTTCGCCTGTGAAAGAGGTCACCATTTTTTGGTCCCGGATGAAGGGGGTCTATCTATTTTGAAAGCCAATGACATGAACTTGCCCCCCCCCCCTCCCGCCGTGAAAACTAACCGGTCCCTAAGTATAATTCTCTATAAAAAGTACATACACCGTTTTGACAGAAAAACATATTTATTAGACGTTTGAAAAACCAAGAAATACGTTCTTGTCCTCATCGGTCGCTCTTAGATCTCGCTACACTTGCAATGGAGGAGTAATTCATAAACTCAGGTAGTTATAGTAATGTATGTTATTGTTTGCTTCCCTGTATTTAATTGTGGTTTCGCCATCTCCATACATAGATTACCACAATGTCTTTGTACTAACTTGCTCCTACCTGGCCATCATCACTACCTCTCATCGGATCGTATCTGCCTACATAAGAGACAGCGAATCTTCAAGATTGACGTCATCAGCCTATTTTCTCAAAGCCGTGTGGACATATACACTCTAAAATGAAGGTATGCTAATCTTAATGGCGACCTAGTCTCTCAGAAAAGATAGTAATCATAAAACTCTGACACGAAAACGTCCTGCTGATGTAAAAGACATTCTATGTGAACTGATAGCAACTTTACAAAAGCATCCGAAGGATAACATAGAAATCACGTGACTGGAAAGGCCACTGAAGGTTGACGGATTTTGACGGCAAAACATCTAGTAGGCTTCGGAGTACATGCTTAGTGTTCTCTCAGTGAAATGAAAGTTAAATTTCATATTTGACAGGAAGCAACAGACATGATGCTGATTTTAAAAGTAAATTGATGAGGAAAAAATTACATTTATCCTACTGATAAGGATGTATCTACAAATTCTCACATGTAGGCCTTGGTCAAACTACAGCAGAGATGTGTGTTTTCCGGTAAAAATCTTCTAGGCATTTATGTAGAAAGTTCGTTTGCTCTTTACGAAAACATTCCAGAATCACTTCTGGGCGCTAATTTTTGTTACCATTTTTTGAAAAAAAAGGTGATTTCTCTTTCCGAACGTTAGTCAGCCAACGCCTTTTGATTTTGACGTTACTAAATTTAGATCGAGTCGGATCATTGAAATGATGTGTAATTTTATTTTTTTTTCATCTAATGTATGTAACCTATTGAATTACATTAAGAGGGTAGTTCAGGCAACCGAAAACAACACAAATATGTGCGTTTGACCAAGTACCGTGAAATGAATGTCGATAATAGTTGAAGGCAAAAAACTAAGCAATATTGCCGGGAAAAATCGCTGATTTACAGAAAGAACATTGTGATTCATATATCCTGAAGAAAGACTAGTAGTAATTCTAGACTTTATGATCGACTCGTTACTTATCAACATATGAAATAATTTTGTTTCTTGTAATATTCCTTTGAAGATTTTTCTTGATTATATTTGGAGTACAAGTACAAACGGGTAATTATACCTTATTTTGACTTTTCAAGAGCTACAAAGAGTGCAAAGGAAACGAAATCAATACCAATGATGTAGTTAATAAGTTCGACCGCCTATCCTTGTGTACTGGAGAAATGGTACGAGAAACACGCAATCTTTTAGCATACCAATATAAATCATAACTTTTCAAGTTGTGTAGACTTGGTTATATCTGATTGAGTTGTCATGTAAAAATACATAAACTTATTAAATAGTCCTGAAAATGCAGACGGCCACCATCAGCCGTCAAAGCAAGTCGTGCCTGAACGGAGTTACAATCTTGTGCCGAGATGATACGTGGTATTTTAATGTAGCAATTCTTGTCTGCTTGCAATCTTTCTTTCGACTTATATTTCAGTTATGTTGATTGTACTTTCGCAAGTCTGGACTTATGGGGGACCACTTCCACGCAAAACCGCCAGTGTAACCAATGTGCAACTTTTTTTACAAAAACAAGTAAATTGAGAACTGATTTGAACGTAAGCACTTAATTGAACCCAAACTAATACAAATTATACTGCTTTACATTTACATCGTTTGAATCTACACTTTGTAAAATGCTATCGTTATAAATCCACAAAAATATCTATATTCCTAAAATCAAAATAACTGTATGAAAGAGTTATGCTCAATATTATTTACTACGAAATAGCACACGGTCATGTCGAAGTGAAAACTAGATTAGACCTCATTTAGAGTCTTCATATCGGTCTGCAAATCAGTGACATCAAAAGAAGTTTTGCTCGCCCTCAAATTCATTTTGACGGTGATTTTGCAATCAAAAGTGTGGAGAGTATTTATAGCACGTTTCATAGCAATAAACTCGAAGCTGTCCCCAAGAGTTGTCCGATTTTTATCCTCATAGTCCAATCTGTGCTGCAGGAAAAATATCAAAATACAAGGTATCTGTTCGGACGAGATGCCTGTCAAGGTGTTCATAGAGAGATATATTTCCATTCTCCATTGACCCTGAGGTACAATCGCATCTTTACGAATCTTCTACGACACACACTGTGCTAATCTAGCCAAACAAAATCTCGACATGAAGAAAACTGCTCCACCATTTTCATACTGTGAAGAATATAAGCCGACACTGAAAAGGAATTACTCGTAGAGCTTAAAAAAGAGTTGACAGTTCGACCACAGTCATTTCTACTGTCTCTGTTAAACAATATTCACTGACAAAAATTGATCCATTTTTATATGAGTTCAAGTAAATGGTAACATCTCAACGTTTTGATGTTGTTTTGGCGGGTAAAGCGTGAACTCAGGACAGCAAAGCCTCTTAATGTAACTAACTGACCCTTCGAGTG
The DNA here is from genome assembly GCF_041260155.1 of Ptychodera flava. NCBI lineage: Eukaryota > Metazoa > Hemichordata > Enteropneusta > Ptychoderidae > Ptychodera > Ptychodera flava. The sequence continues at coordinate 10,977,280 of NC_091949.1, read as the reverse complement.
CCAAGGTCAGTTTTTGTTGGCTTCATAAAATATCACAGTCACTTTTGTCATATTTTTCCCAAACTTTTGATCAAAAACTGTAGCTAATGAAAAGCGATGTTCAATTGTACCAAAATTATCAAAAACTTATAGAAAAAAGCATAAAAATTGGTAAAATGTTGAACTAAAACTTTGGCGGGAAAAATTAGAGCACCCAAAGGGTTAAGTGTAACAGACTGTAGAGAAAACGCTTCTCTAGCGTCTATGATGTGACCTAGTCTTGAATACAGAAGCCGTTTTGTTGGTTGAATTGTCATAGAGGTACAAGACTCTTCCAACTAATGACATCGCTAGAAACCGTTGTGGCTGGGAAAGTTCGCGACGGCTAGACTCCATGTGATGGTGTCATGGTAACCGCCTCACGGTCTTGAAGGTTCCATGAACATGTAAACAACTGGAGCGATGTCACAATATTTCAAAGGTGCATAAACTCAGCGTTGAATATGCTAGCATTCAGACGGAATGTTTAGTTTAAACTTGACGTGTGGTCCCTCCACGGACCGTGCATGAGCCAACTGCCACACAGTTTCAAAATCTTCGCTTTGGATTCGATTATTCATTTGTCGTTTTGGCGCCATTGAAGTCAGAAGAGTTGTACAATTCTGTGTGGTCGCGGGAATGGCCATTCAAACTCATTGGGGACAAAACCATACGCGTTTGACTCCAAAAAGTGTAACATTGGAAACCACATTTTGGTCCACTTGAAGCGTTTCCGAATGGATCGACTGCTGGCAAAGGAATGGTAGTGGACAAACATACTGTAGGTGATGTAGAAACCAAGAACCACGTCAACTGTGTAATGCCCATGCGAGGCCAGGACACATATCATGCCGGAAAAACATAACACCCACGAAAGTACCTTCAGTGCGTAAAGCTTCTTGGGAGTATCTGAAAAGAGGGATTGATATGGGGCGTTAGAATTTTACACTTGAATTTTGTCATTGCAGTGTAACTGACTTGTTATCAAAATTTGATTAGAAGTCATAAATAATTTGAGAGCTCCTGATGCAAGAGGCATGAAAAGAATTAATCGGAACGGTTTAGTAGTAGGACAGTTTTGCAAACAAATACCCCATTAATTTACTAATTTATTTAAGTTGCCCGAACTAATAAGCTACGCATAATTCCATCTCAAAACATTGAGGCTTGGTTCGTTGCAGCGGCAACCCAATTACCTTATGTAAATTTTAACAGGGCCAAACAATTTTCGTAGTTGGAGGAGTAGTTGAGGATCCCTTTTTGTTGCATTATGTATATATATATATATATATATATATATATATATATATATATATATATATATATATATATATATATATATATATATATATATATATATATATATATATATTATGTGTGTGCGCGCTGTAATTACTTGAATATACTTACATTCTGTAATAAAGAAAGCCATATTTGTCATCATCATGGCATGGCCACTGAAGATATATGCACCACAAAGTCGACCACCGGTCGAGGTAAGACCCAGCTTAACAAAAGTCATGAAGGCTAGCTTCAATCTCTCTTGAACAGTATATTCATGCTGAAAAGAGAAATGACAAAGAAGCGGTCGGCGAAATCTCGAGACGTAGAGCCGTATGAATCTGATTTGTCGGAGTGTTTGTAGTGTGAAGGCTCAATAGAAGCTGCAGAAGGGTCAGTTAATTCACTTTGGTTATACGCTAGTTAATTCACTTTGGTTATACTACGTTAGTGAGTACATAGTAATAATAGCTCTACGTTTGGATGATACTGATCTGAGCCTTTGCTCGGAATGGAGCAACAGTGAACTTGAAGTTGTCATGGCCCGGGGCCAAGTTTGATGCGCAAGAAATTTATTTCATTCTTACCTCATGTGTACATGGAATCCCCTGGCCACACTCTGGCAGTGACGTCACACCGATTGTCACATCTCGCAACAGATAGAGGGTGCCAACCATGCACAGAAATCGCCTTATGATAATCATTCTGTGTGAAAGTGAACAAAAAATTCAATTTAAGTTTCTGTTTGTCTTTAGTTATTACATGCATGTTGAATGACAATACCAACAACATTTACACTATTGTCTTTGACGTTTTCATTTTATATTCATTTCTTAGTGTTCACAATTTGTGTTATTATAACAGCTTTCTGGAATATTTTTCCAACCCGTAACCGAACAATACATCGCTATCGGAAAAGATCCCCACCCTTTGATAGCTGAGATTACGTCGCTAAAAATATAGTACGATGCGAACTAGTGTGACGTCACAAACGTCAAAAACCTGTTCCGCTTTTTCTGCAAAACGTCGAGGTTTACAGTTCGAAATCGGATCGTCGTCCTCTTAATGCTACATGGGAAAAACACAAAAGAATGTCTTCTCTTGGACATGCCCTGTCGAAAAGTCCGATTTGTAAACTCAGATGTATAAAAGTTTCTTATTTTTTATTGTATTTCCAAGGTCTCTGTATACGACCAAATGTACAGCGCAGAACTTAGTTTAAAGTCCAAATTTCCCTACATTTTAATATACTGGTAAAAAATCTTAGGGTCGATAGGTCAGAACTAGGGTAAGTAAGATTTCAGGATCGACGATAATACATTTATTGACACCATAATGATAATATGGCGGCAATATCTTTTGATAGTTTTACTGTTTGTTCGTGACATTCAGCGAAATAGTACAGGTGAGTTTCTTTTGTTGGCCGTCCATTCCTTACGTTTATATACGCGAGATGACGGTGACGATGTCGAAATGACGACGACAAGTGTGAGGCGCAGCGTAATAAGCGCGGACAGCCTGGATACTGCAATTACAGCGAGTGTCAATGGAGGTCAACCAAAATCCGAAAAAAATCATACACATTGGTTGATCGACAACGGGAAGAGACAGAAGCTGATGACATAATGAGTGCATTTTTACGGTACTTTTGTCGGTGCTTGCAAAAAAAAAGCGATAAAATAAAACGATAGATCGTTTATTTCATTCCTTTCGAGCACTTTGACTATAATATCTTAATTAGCATAATTTAAGGAATACATTTATATGCAAACTCCGTGTCGTGTTTTTATTGAGTAGGTGAAGTATGCAGTGATCACGTGAGCTATTGTCAGAGCCTGTAGCTTTGGTAAGATCGAGTAGGACAAATACAAATGGGAACTGACAAAGCCAGAGAAATCAAGTCACATTATTCAATGTCAAATGATTTTGAAATATTATTCTCATAAAATATCATTATTTGACGTGGTGCCGCGTACCCGGAGCACCTAGATTCTACGCTTTGACCTTTATACAGACACATTCGAAAATGCCAGAATTGTTCAGTCGCCCTGACAAAAATATGCGTTACACGAAGGCCGAGAGGCAGTGTGTTCATCTGCGCCGGTGGAAATGGAATTTGATGTCACACCCTCGTGCTGATTACGTAATCCTATTTGCTAGGAGATACAATTGTTGCCCTAGAATATTTTTGAGGTTAAATCACAGGCGACCCAATAAGTTCTGAGTTTTTCACACTGTTTTCTCTATCATTTTCTCTTCTTTCTTCATGCTCTGAATGATCGGAATAAATAAAATAAATGGTTTATATAACCTAACCTAGCCTCTGTGACTCTTTATTTATTTTACACTCCATTACAAGGATATATATCTCTCATACACACATGCTGTAATTAATTAGTCAACACAACTAATTATGCTAATCCGTGGACTTATCAGGGATTTTACGGGTTGGTCAACATCGCGAAAGATAGGAATGGTTACTCCTTTTTCATTAACATCACTATCTTTCCGATGTTGACCAACCTCTGATAAGTCCACGGATTAGCATAATTAGTTGTGTTGACTAATTAATTACAGCATGTGTGTATGAGAGATATACGTCCTTGTAATGGAGTGTAAAATAAATAAAGAGTCACAGAGGCTAGGTTAGGTTATATAAACCACAGTCCCTCTATAGAGGGACTGTGTCTAAACCATTTATTTTATTTATTCCGATCATTCAGAGCATGAAGAAAGAAGAGAAAATGATAGAGAAAACAGTGTGAAAAACTCAGAACTTATTGGGTCGCCTGTGGTTAAATCGGTAAAGGCATGTCGCACGTGATGACGTTGACACAGTATCAAAGCGCAGTATCAATTCGCACGACAAATAGAAGTAAAACATACGCTTTGAGTCATCTTGATCAATTTAATCACAAATTCTGATATTCAGCTGTTATCTACTCAACTGTGATACCAAACAGTTTATATTTATCCGCTACAATATCCTGTTTCTTTTCAAGGAACGAGAATTGCTGATGTCACCCCAACATTTTACCATGAATGATATACACATTGACATGACAGGTTGACGTGATACATGGGCAATATTGGCAGTTCTCCGGCGTTATCATAGTGTAGTTTCTGATAATATTTGAGGCCTAGGCTACGGAAACTAAAGGCTGTGTATCATACGGCTGATAAAAAAGCAACTTTTCAGCTTTTAACTTCAAGTAGAGACTTCGTGATATTCTTGGATATCATTTATTCAACGCGTCACAAGGATCGATATATCTCAGTATACTATAGGTAGTACAAGTACTCGCATTTCAAAGAAAACCGTCCATGTCTGCTCATTTCCCTCTCTAATCCCCTTCATTAATTTGTTCTACCGATCACCGACACGAAATACTTGGTCAGGACGATAAGACCCCCCTCCCCCGTTGGGGACTACGGAGGCAGTTAACAGATATGGAGATTTATTTGAAATACTGTACTGAGATAGCGAGGTTAAAAGAAAAAGGCACACACACGACACGGGTAAGGCCTGTACATGCATTTATTTATAATAGCTCCTAGACGAATAGCGCCTGCAATACCATGTGATGCCACACGCCTCTTATTGTTGCGAGGTCATAGGTCAACTCCAGAAGCGGAGCTCCGCGGGAAAAATGTTGAAAGCCAACTTGCAATTCATTGTCGCCAGCGTTTGACTCTTAATACGTTTTGAGATCTGTGACATCGCCGTTATCATAAGAAATAAAATTAAATGCAAATCTGAGATTGCTCAGTGTTTCAGCGAATATGTTTTCATTTAAAACCATATTCTGCTTTATTATTGAGTCATGCGCCTGTCGTGTCATACTAGTAATGGTCGATCTCAGGTCAAGCAACGTTTGTCCTGTGGGCTAAGCCTCTCCCTTGTAACTCTGGTGCCCCACGGAATACAGTCAAATTGTTCCCTCTATAACACCATGGACGTAAAAAGACGTGCCCCAACCATTTGAACCGTAAACAAGGTCAACAGAACACTCTACTGGAACGTGACACATTTTATGGCTCCCAAGATACTGAATATTAAATATTTCGACCTTTATACAGAAAATAAACACTGTCTTTGATATGTTCAGACTTATCTATCAGCAAAAGTAGTAATGGTGGAATTCAGCCTTGACAGTTAATTTCACATCATTTGCGAATTCATCCTCCCTCCCTGACTGTGCGTTAGGTGACGCGTGACGCTTGTTTGTAAGTGAAAGAGAGGCGGGGGTAATTAAATCGTAACATGGCGAAACACAGAAAACCCAGGAGCGCCGTTTGAACTGCTTCCTTTGCAGGCCTACGAAGATAATTTATTACTTGTAACATCTTTAATGTGGACGGACTGTGATATTATAGTGTTTTGAAAGGGACGGCAAATATGGGACCAACCACATGAGTGTCTTACGTCACAGGTTAGCCCCTGGTCAATATTTACCTATCACTATGACAAACAAAAAGTGTTGCCATGCTTACGTAATCAAAGTGGTGGCGGTGTGATGACTCATGTTTCAACGTTGAGTTTACAATGAACCATGAACCTATCACAGCCCCCTTTGCTTTTGATTACAAAGAACACCAGCAACTCCATGTTTACTAGTAGGCCTAAAGCAAACGGTCGTAGCATTTGCGCTGATTACATGAGATAATGTTGCGGTGAAAAACATACTGTAAGATGTACAACTTGACGTCACATAACAATTGACTGGGAAGCCATTGGAAAAATTCCCACTCAATGACCATTTACACAGTCATCCACAGTGAGTTTACATCCATGGTTATCCTTACCTGTGTTTGTGTAAAACAGAAACAATAACGAGGGTTGCGCCAAGAATAACCAAAATCACTTCTGAGGCCGTTCCGGCCAGCGGACTCAGCGGAACGTTGTCCAGAATGATATCAGGCAGTGGCGGGTATTTCTCGGGGTCTGGTAAACGGTCATGGACGATGGATTCAATGAAAGTGGTTACGAATACGGCAAAAAGAAAGTAAATAAAGCTGGCAAAGGTTTTCCACGGCTCTGTTTCAAATCCAGGTCGGCTTGCTGCCGTAGATCCATCCATATGAACGCTATAATCATCCTTGGAAAACGTACTCTCGTTGTCTTCTGATTCCATCGTTATCAGAGAAACAGTTTCCTCCTTACGCGGCCGACCTTCAGAGTTACAACTGTTGGTCATGTTCAACTCTGAAGAGAGACTTCGCCCGAGATTAGCTTGGTACTTCACTTCCGTATGAGTTAATGGTTTCTTTGCAGACGGCCGCCTCTCGGCTTTGCTCCGTATATGGGGTTCCTCGCTGCCCGTATTGCCTGCAAATGCTTCGTTCGGCTAGTTGACTGTGAGCTGTCTGGTCAACCGACACTTCAAACTACGCCCTTTTGATTACGTCACAACCGCTTGACCTGTGAAAGATTCAACAATGACCGTTTAATTTGTATTCTTTCTCGTCCACTGATTTCAAGCACACTTCCAAAGATACCGTGGTCAGTGAAGCTCCTCCATGCAAATATAACGTTTTTCGGGCGCTACTCTTATGCAAATGAGCGATGAACAATACCCGATCCTTTCAGTTGAGAATCTGTAATCGATCTAAAGAAACGTGCATGAATCATGGTTGCGTCTTTTCAAACGTATTGCAAATAAAGAAAAGCACCCTTTTTCTCAGTGACAATTGAAGAAAAACTGTCATTGGGAAACACCCAGCATATTGTCCAGTCCAAACTATTCGGCCTTCATTCGCACTCTCTCATGAGCAACAAAAATAGTGACCTTGTATTCGTATCTTTTACTGGTCCAGGAACTGTAATTTTGGCCATAGCTCGTTGTTTCTTACTATAAATGAATAAATACACACATCGACCAAGATGTTTAGAATTTCCTATACAAATTACTTACAGAACCTCATCACTCTGTCAAAGCCAAACATGTTACTGCAGCGAAAAATTTACGATTTTCAGGTGATTGAATTGCCTTATAGCGTCGCATATGTTTTTTTTGTTTTTTTTTTTTTTTTTCTGGAAGGTTTCAAGGAGTCCCTGTCGTGAATCAGCAATTAGCGGAAAGTCAGAAACATGTCATGAAGCGCAGCGATGGCATCTGCCGTTGTTTCAAATACAATTCCTTTTAAATAATATTCAAATTCATTGAAAGCCGCTGTATGCCAGTTAGAGTCGCCTTATTTGTAGTCGACGAGTATAGCGTAAGCCTGCAGCCTGTTCAAAATCTTCAGTTTCTTTAGTGCATTGGGGGACAGTGATGTGAGGCAAACCTCACAGGGTTTACTGAAATAAAAGAAAATCTCTGCTGAAATACACGAGGGTCTGGTAACACGTTTATATGGAAGACAGCATGTCGACAGTTCTAACACAAAGATATTCCGTCATTCTATATGTCGAATCCATCTATAATATATTGTAATTTAAATGCGATGACGTAACACTTTGTTTGATAAATATATAAAACATCGTTTTCATTGTGCAAAATATATAAGCTATTGACGTCCCGCTGCTGAAAACAACGCCCTGTCTCGGTGTAAAGTTAATTCTTGTTGCGATGACTACGATTTAAATGGACAAATACCTGTGATCGAGATCAGTATATGCACAAAAGTAGCTGTTAATAGGACCGCATGCCTCCACTCCATGGGAGGCAGCATTACGGGGATGGTTAGAGGTGGGGTCATCTCGAGATCTGCCCTCTGCCCAAGGTATGACCCCCATCTCAAACGACGGCCCGCCATGAGCAGCGCCAACCTCAGGTTTCGCACCACAGTTGCCTGTTTTCGAAAATTCCGCTCTGCGCCTACGCGCCCAATAGATATATGTGTGTATATACGCATGAGAAGAACAGGCGTACACACACACAGACACACACACACACACACACACACACACACACACACACACACACACACACACACACACGTCCTTGGGGCATGTAGATACAGAGCGGAATTTTAGAAAACAGGCAACTGTGGTTGGCGCTCATGGCAAGTGCACGAAAGGTTCATTCAGGTACTAACGCTATATGACTCACTGTACTGTGATTACGGAGGGAAGGGGTTGAAACACGGGTCATTATTTTAGTACTAAGGTTATTATTTCGACTGTTAATAACAACAAATAGAGCTGAATTCTGTAAATGTTGACAGAGAGATAGCTAACATTTACAACATTATATCTGTGGCCAGGCCTGTTCAGTCAGAATCGTGATTAATAGCACTCGCCCATGTACAACCCAGCTACTGGTCTAAAGCCCAGACAAAATAGTTACAGCATATGCTGATATGTGGTGCAAGTAAACTTACAGGGACAAACTCGGCCACTTTTCATGAATTTTGTTTGATGCAAGATACTACTTATATTGTTTGACATGTTGAAATATACTGAATGAATGGGTGAATATATTCGACCCCGGTTTTAGACACGATCAGTGAAAGAGTCGTGAAAATGAACTTAATGGTCAGGACCATTAATTCATTCTAGCGATGGTTTCATGTGTCGTGTGTAAAACCGGGGTCGAATATATGCATGGTTACCCATTCATTCAGTATCTTTCAACATGTCAAACAATATAAGTAGTATCTTGTATCATACAAAATTCATGACAAATGGCCGACTTTGTCCCCTTAGTAATATATATTATAGCCAAAACATGGGACTATGTGCCCGAGGGCAGGTGATCATTTGCCCGACGTAAGGAGGGCAAATGGTCTCCTGCCCCGAGGGTACATAGTCCCTTGTTTGGGCTATAATATTTTTATTACATGCCTCTCTTACTCAGTTTGCACCAAAATATTTACGTTTATTGGCAAATTATAGTCAAATGCTTTATTTTCATTTTAGACGGAAAACGGTTAAAAATAGAACCACTTTTATCATCGAATGGCGCATTGATATATTTAAACTACTGTTATGCGGTTTATCAATATTTTTATGCGAAATTTTCCAAAAACCGGATTTTCTGAGCAAAACATGAAATTCAAGACTTTTACATCCAAAGGTTTTCAAGTTGAAAATAGTTCCGGTTCACTTTCAGTCCAGTGATGACTATGCGGCCCGCGACGTCATCGGCGAGTTACCATTGAATCCTATGGAGCGCGCGACGTTCGATATACGAGGCATGTAATAATAGGTACAATGTATAAGGTACGGGCGACTGTGTAACCAGTGTACCTATGTCCACTTTGGGCATAATGAAACTTTAATCATCATTTTCCATTTCAATGCAACAGTCTTCGTATATCGATATAAAAAATAAACCTAATTGAAATAAATTGACAAACAAATAGTTAGCTCTGCAACATAAAAATGCCTTGAACGGAAATACCATTATCTCGGGAAGATTTAATTGTATTTTATTAAATTTAAGTACAACATATAGGCATTGTATTTTAAAATTTTGAACTTTTCTAAATTTATTTGTTATTTCGAACCATCAATAATCCATTCAAAGACAAGTCGTCGTGTCGTGTTGTAGCCAACCCCTAAATGGGACTTTAATTAGGTTTTTATGACCTTACCTTTCGTCTCTGTCTTTTATGTATGTCTATGTTTTCAGTATGTATGCATGCATATACATGTGTAGATGAATGGTTGGGGCGAACGTATCTATGCATGTATTTATCTATAATTTATTTATCTGTATTATCTAACCGTATCTATCTGATTTGAAAATTACCACCATTTTAGCTTCAAATCAAATACTGGCCGTTCGTTTATGCGAACTTCAATGTTTTTAATCATAGAATACGTTGGGGAGATTCGTCACATTCAACTGAGTCCGCGAGGGACTATCTGGGCGATGAAACATAAGATACTGTCTTTTTAGGTCAGCGTTGCCTTCAGTGGGATTTATAGCACCACTCAAGAATAACGAATGTGAACTTCCTATACAGTGCGACGCATGCAGAACTCGCTGCATTTATAAAACGCTCTGTTCTGACTGTTACGACCCAGGCGGTTAGGCTATAGCTACATGCCTTGGACAAGCTTTAGGTGACGATACACCTTTACTAAAATAAATCAAATTTACAAATACTTGACTCCTTGATTTCGTTACAATGCTTTTAACTGTTTGCTGTTTGTGATTTGTACTGCAGCATTAATGGCCCGGTAAAGTTTGAACTGACCCATTAAAAATGATCTCAAATACATGTGACTATCGGGTGACTCTGAACTCAATGTCCTAGTCGGACTGTGCACATTGAGCGTTCTAGAGCTGATAAAGTTTCTTGAACTTTTCGATGATAATACTACAGCCGTCATATACTATGTAGAGCATGGTAGCCTTGCGTGTGTCAATCTCTTCGGCAGCAGTGTACGCAATTAAAATGTGCTAATCATTGATCACGATGCCTCGAGTTTTCAACGATGTTACATGCCATTCTGTCAAAAGTCACAAGCTGTTCTGGTGTATTGACCGAACATCATGGACACGATTTCAAGTTTTGAGGCATAACACTGATAACAGCTTCTCCCGCCGTATGACGTATTCTGTATCAGCGCGAGGTCAGTCAGGAAGGTGCAGTTTTGTTTAGTCATGTTCCGTGTGAACTTACCTCCTTTACCAGCGCTGTTGATATGTTATCGCATTGCTTAGTTACAAGACTGATGACCCCCACTGCACTGTCCTTTGTACGGGTGCGACAACTGCAAATCAAAATACACGACACATTTGAAGTCTTTGAAAATTCCAATTCTGAATCTTTCGAAGAATAAATAGGAACACGTATTTAAATTGGTTCAAACTTCCATGTAATTCAAAATTGATGAACTTATATGGCGAACATTTCCGGTAAAGTGAGTCACATCGATCGCCACATCTGAACAATTCCGCACATCAGTTCAATGCTATGTTGGATCTATCGATGTGATGGATAATATTTGACGGTCGAAGAAAAATGCCCAGTGTCACTGTAATTTCAAAGCAAACAAATCGATCACTTACATTGGATGGTCCTTTTTATTGGCCAACAGCAACGGTCAGCATGTCAAAATATTGAAGCAACGCTAGCGTCCCACCCACAGCCATGGTTCCTTCATGTGTGACATGGATGGTATGTAGTCATATCTGATACGTGTGTGACGTAGGCAACGAAGAGGATGCGATCGCCGGGCGGCGTCTGAACAGACTTCGTGTAATAGGCAGCTATGTTGTAAATGATATGCCCGATTCGAAAGTTGCTACAGAGGGGGCGACGTTTTGAGTATAGTGTGACGTAAAATAATACGACAGAGACGGAAATCGACAGAACTTCACGTTACGTTGTGAGAAGTTCGTCTCTGTCGCTATAAAACGCTGTCGTCATCATGACATACACAGAGGATCTCTATCCACTTCTGTACCAGGACGACCTTTGGAGTCGACCACGTGACAATAGTTACCTCCCGTTCATCGATCATTGTCAGAGATTTGTCAATGATTATAGTTTGATACAGATATACTATGAAAACATATATATTTCGAGAGCGTCACTTCAGTCAGTTTTTGTGCCCGTCAGATACAAGGTTGCACTGAGCTTGCATGCCGGTGATCGGATCACGGGCAAATGTTGCCCCAATCCCAATATCTTTTTAGCGAAGTCTGACTACTATATCATGACATGGCGGTAAAAGGGTTAGACACAATTTTATCAGTGGAGGTCGATTGTTAATGATATTTTACTCCACAACGATCAGGCCAAATAAGCTTATAGAAAATGTGTGCTTCCGGTCAACCGACAAACCCAAGAAAAAACCGCCGGCCCTAGACACTTTTTCGCATCTAAAACATCGAGTAAATTCTCTATATTTTTAAGTATTAAATAAAAAATAATAAAAAAAAAGATGTTCCTCCGACTACCAAGCTTACTTTTTGGAGGCATGTTATCGAAAAGACATATTTTTTTTGTATGGCCTCGTTATGATTGCATAATTTGTGAGCATTTCTCCAGTTTTTGTTCCTCTTGACAGACTTGAGATGACTACATCTCAGTTTTGAGCAAGAATATAATAGACTAGATAAAAGAATGTAACGCAGATCAAACATTTTACATGGACTTTAAAAAATCACGCAAATTTGAAACTGAAATTGTATACATACGAGAGACTTTCAAAACTAAAAGCATACTACTGTTGTTGTTTTGAGTCGATGGCTCACATTCACCTCATATTACACGTTGTTGATTTTCGTTTGCTTTCTGATATCAGGAGGAACTGAAACACCGTCCGAAATCAAGGCTTAATTCACTTCAAGACGCGATCAGTGCCAATGACATCTTCGCCAATAGACCTTTTCCCGGTTATTCCAGCACTGCTTGTGGCTGTGTCAAACACAGAATACACACTCAAAACAAAATCATCCTGATTTTGTGCTTGACAACGGATTGTTATACAAGAATGACACAGATTTGCATTGCCAAAAAAATTCTCGTACAAATTTCATCCATCGGCGATGAAAATGTAGGTCAGGGTTTAACCAACGATAGTGTTCTATGAGTAACATACTCGGCATATCAAAGTTTACCCAATAGTTCTTTACCAGGATCCATGATGCAGTGCGCTCCAGGGTATACAAAGCGTATGTTACTCATAGAACTTTTTAGCCGTAGCGTACATGCAGGGTACGTTACTCATAGACCTCTATGGTAGATTACACCCTTACCTATATTTTCGTCGCTGATGGTTAGAAAACACACGGGGCATTATTAGGCATTGCAAATCTGTGTCATTCTTCTATAACAACTTGAATCCGTTGTACAACACGAATAAGTATATTTTCGTTGTTTTTTGAGTGTACATACGGTGTTATTCTCGCCAACCAGAGCATAATTCCGCTCGGTTGACCTTCGCAAAAATCAAGCATATAGCCACTGAATAGCGTTGATCGAGATTTCAGTTTGTTACTAAATAAAGCTGCACGCGCGCGACATCGGACATAAATTCGGACAAAACTTTTTGTTGCATGGGCGGCTCCTTTTGCAGCTTGTAGTCTGCGCCATAAATTCATACGAATAAGTGAATTTTAGTATTCATTGTAACACTAGCCGGTTTTGTTTTCGTCATTTATGCGGTTTTTGCGGACAAATATTTATTTATGGATATTAATGAGAGAAAAATGACATCATTTGCGATCAGCGCTATTGCATTGTGGAATAACCGGGAAAAGGTCTATAAGGTTAAAAACTTTTATGAGCAACGAATGTACATTTTGTATACCCTAGCGCGCACTGCATCATCATGGAATCGGTAAAAGAACTATTGAGCAGCAAACCAGAGAAACCGTTAGAACACGATTGGAACAAATTTAGGATAATTGGATATTGCATACTAGTCCCAGGATATTCATATTTTTCAAATTTCTCAAAAATGTTATGTGCCCTATAGCTGAATGTTGCAATATTACAAATCACTCATAAAAACAAGTGTATAACTTAAAAAGAAAAGCAGATGAACTTACATTTGCAGATTAAACAGACGTTATTTCACCATCAAATTATCCAAAATTAGTTTCAATCGTGTTCTAGTTTCGAATTACCAACATGTAGTAAATGTCAGTAATTGGCTCATTGACTATTTGTCTCGTCGAGCAATGAACGTTGGATAAAGAAAAGTCGGGCCGACCACCTCTCTCAGCGAAAATGAAAGTGAAGTATCCAGTCTACTCATACACACAAAGCACACACACACATATATATACACATAATTTTATATATATATATATATATATATATATATATATATATACGGCAGTCCGTCACGGAATTTAATACACACATACACATAATTATATATATGGCCATCGAGATATAACGGCCATTGTACACATCGAATTCTAAGCAGCAACATTGTTCTCAGTATGCGCCGGTTTACCAATTTTGCACACAAGTATATATATATATATATATATATATATATATATATATATATATATATATATATATATATATATATATATATATATATTATTTTACAACGCATATCAGACACAGTGGGCAGTCCGTCACGGAATTTAATACAGTACCAGATAGACACTTATCTGTTCATAAGTATACTTATATAATATTTGTTTGAAAATGATATCATAAAAATATTGTGAATAGTAACATGTATATTAGGGCTTAAGTTGATAAATCCTTTCCTGGTAGATAAAAATATGTCTCTTTCTGCCTTCTGCGTCTATTGTGACCGTACACTGAGTTCAAAATAGTTTTCCTTAACATGAAACTGCCGACTTCTGTGCAAAACTGCTAACACGGAGCCTACAGAGAACAATTTTGTCGCTCAAAATTTCGGTGTTGGACGATGAGGTACAGTCACCGTTATATCTCAATGACCATGCATCACATAGAAAAAATCAACGTTGAAGTTCAAATATTGTTGCGAAATGCAACACTTTACTGCATGAAAACAACGCTTGCTCACAGTTTATCTTTGTGTTCAGCCTCGGTCAATAGCGGTTCGAAAACCGCCTAGTTTATCAGTGCGTAAGGAAAAACAATACCAACGAAACACCAAAACAGGTTACCAAATTTTGTAAGGAGCTTTTAAGCCTTTCAGACCTAAATATCTATATGTATGTAGCTCTGGTAAGTTACCAGAAAGTTAGGCCTGAAAGGGAGGCAGGGGTCGTACCGTCTGTGGCTGTGCGTATGGGACCCATACGACGGGTCTATTGCTATGAACAACATATCCCAACATCCTTTGTGCATATCCCAAATTTTAAAAATGGCGGCTGTGCCGAAACTGGTGACGACGGCCGAAGCAGCTTCACTTAAACGAAGGCATGCAACCAAAGTTTATTTGGCAAAGCTTTGCAGTGACTGGAAAGCCACAAAACTGGAGAACTATGAACATGCATCAAATGCTAAATTAGTTCACATTTGCTCGACATTCATCGCCAATCGATGTGAACAGGCAATGTTTATCAACAAGAAGGTCGCGCAGCCGCAGAGGGGATGACCCCTCCCTTTAAGGAAAAGTACATGGGAGGGAAGAAGTTAGAATCTGTTGGACAAATAGACATTTGTTAAACCGATAAATGTGCATGTCTCACTTCGAAACGAGAAATCGACAAAGAAATTTTTCAAATTTTTCATAACGGCACAAATACCATGGAAATCGCAAGCGGGCAAAAAACATAATCTTGTAAATAATGAAGGAAAACACATAAATTGGAGAAAAAAGTTTAAAACACACACAGAGTAAGCGAAATACAGTGAATCAATTTTCGTGATTAACACGCCATTACATCTTGGCTTTTAACAGTATGGAAACTGACTGTTAGCACACTTTACCTAATATAAACTCTGAACAAAACATCTACGTACATTGCTTACCCTATGATATCCCTAAAAGTTATTCTCAAGTACTTTGTCTAAGAGGTTCGTGTATATGGTTTAATACATAGGGAAATGCAAGTAATATGCCGTGGTCACGTCGGCTTGATAAATCGATTGGTCAAATAATCTTTGTGAGAGAATCTGAAAATAGTAGGACTTGCTCAAAGTCCAAAGGGCTTACAAAATAAATGTCTTAACAGGGTAAATTTGAGGAATAAACTTCAGAAAACTTTATGGCGTAGATTATAGTGTGGTCGGGAAACCCGTTTGGCGAGCCAGTACGCCTGAGCATCCAAAAATGAAAGCTTATAAAACAGACATATGCCAAGCAATTAACGGGGCGTCTGGTCTAGCAAACCGCTTTAGACAGGTAATGTCCTTCCGTTTTTGTCATATGTGAACATTTTGTACAGTGACTGCAATCATTTTCGAACACCTCTCAACATGTGTATAACTTTACTCATCTGAACTGAACATTGCCTTTGTAGGGATACGCCTTTTTTTCCTAGGATTGCGGAATGTCCCTCACAAACGTTAATTCACAATCGTTACTGTGATTAATTTTGATCTCAAGGACCTTTTTGCACATTTTGCACAGTTTGTTTATTTGACGAACCTGCATATTTATACTGCCATGCTCTGTTTGCATCAGGCCTGAACACGTGATAACATATCTACGATTGAGCAAATATCATTGCATACATCAACTATCTATCGCTGTAAATTCGTAAATGTGATCAGATATACCTCAAATCGGTATCACAAGGCAAGAAGTGTAAAGTTTTTAGAAAAGTAATTTAAATCGATACCAAAACATGGTATCAGAGACATGAAATATAAAAATTTCGCTTGTACTGTCACTGTAAGAAACACACCGCTATATATATAAACAATAAAATTTCATTTTTGAATACGTTTTCTGTGTTCAGAAGTGACAATTAGTTTTATCTTTTAAAATGACACAACATTATAATATATTTATTTGTTTCGTGGAAATGTTTATGAAGCGTGTATTAAAACTGTAAAACATGCTTTAAAAGTACAATACAAGTGTCTTGAAACGATTCACTGCTTTTAAGAAGGTACAAACAAAGAAAAATAGATTCTTTTGTTTACATTTGATATTATTCATTGTAAAAACCATTTAGCCAATCAATTATCATTAAAAGTACCACTTATCTCAGCCGTTTACGTAGCAAAATACGTATATGGAATTGAACTTACATTGTTAGCGATAATGCTACAGATTTCTTTTCCCTGTCATTTTAATACCTTGAAGAAAACAATAAATTTACAAACACATTAATCCAGTGTGCCGTCCATTGACGTTTTGGAGAAGGGACGCTGATATAATTGCGGATATAAACATGAAATATTACATCAAGATAGAAGTTTGTGACATCCAGTTATAAGTTTGTGACAACCATATAAAAGATCGATGACCATCCTGAATAAGCTTATTGACTTTATAGTAAATCGAATTCTAACATACATTAATGAATTGCAATTTACCGGACAGTACCATTCGGCCTAGCGGTGGATCTGTGATACTGCAAATCTCTGAGGGATGGACCAGTTGATTTCGGGAAAGGGAGGACAAAATAGAATCTGACGGATGCACACGTCGATTTCTGGAAAAGGTGGGGGCGAAAATCTTTGCATGTCAGCATCCTACCCACCCCTCCCAAGATCCATTGTATGTATCATAGTGGTAATATTTGGTTTTCATCCTACCCGTAGATTTCCAAGGATGAACACTTGCAATTACAGCGATTATCTGGTCGTGTGTGCCGAAGAGAAGGTCGGCAATGGCAGGATAAAAAAGTTGTTGATACCTCAAAAATAGCTGTCATTGTGAATACAGACTCTGACAATCGGAAATGTCCTATTCAATATAAAATATTTGCCATTAATGTCAATTGAAATCCTTTAAAAAATTAGGAAGTCGGAGGCACTTGAAGCGTCAGATAGTCGTTTGTTCAAAGGATGGAGCTGCTAAAGGTAAATCTTTTCTGATATTATCCCTCGATTTTTGAGGAATTTTTTAAGAAAACAAATTATAAATCTGAACCTCACAAAATAAACGTTCTTTCTTCTCCCAATTTTGTGAGATTGATGTCACCTGCTGAACCGTATGTAACACAAAACACTCGGCTGACTCCATTTTTTTAGGAACACAGGCAGAAGGTCTTTGGTTCGTAGTAGACCATGGCGATGCTGTTGTTCCTTGAATCAGTCTCGTCACAGTTTTAACTTACCGCATGGATAACTGATGTACTGAATTATAGTTGATCTTACTGTAGCCCAGTCGTACTCATTGTAAATGACGCAATTGAAATGATCGCGGTCGGCCTCCAGGTAGTTCATCAGCGGGAAGAACAGACGAAAGACGGCATACTTCCCGCGCAAAGACGGATTTTCCACCAAGAGTTCGTGGAGGGTGAAACACAACGGTGCCAAGGCCATACTGACGGCCACGTCCATGGTGTAGTGAAAGAAGGAGGCTAACAGACTGAAGATCCCTACAAAGGAGACTATCCAACACACAGGGTGGAGAAGGTGACCAATGTTTCGAGAATCTGAAACAGAAGTATCATACCTCGATATTAGTATATCCGGTAGAACCTGTGAATAACTTGATGTGAGTGCCTATACCTCGATGCCTAAGCCTTGGTTAGAAAATGGAAGCAGTGGAAATGAATGAGCTATCTATTTTATGTGTCTCGAACATTCACTGCGATGGCAACTGATAGATTATTATTGTTACTTGTTTCAAAGAAGTGGAGTGTCCATGAGATAACATGGGGCCAAGGGTCACAGAAGTTCGTTGACTTTCCATGTCATAATCTAAGACTGAAGTTGTTTACTATATACTAATACAAAGGTAATATGGTTCAGACATATTTAAACATACTGTTATGTGAAAATTGGTCAAAGGTCAGCCCTAAAATCTATAACAAATTATGGCCTATTTGTGGTACATGGCTACTAGGAACCAAATCGCTAGGCCTTTCCTATAGAATCAGATACGCACAAAATAAAAATGGGTGCAAAAAAACTTAAGATATTGTACTGTCTCATTGGCACATATTAAACCTGACCTTCTGCTGGGAAATACTCTTAAACATATGTTTTGTCCGTTACACTGAAAATCAATTTTGGCCAATAGTTAAAACCAATAATATCAGTAGGTTTAGTTTTAATATGCACACTGTACATATACTTTTCCGTAGATCCGGTAAGAGTATTTACCTCAGTGAACACACTTTTCACCTAACTTAGCCATAATGCATGTACGTACATGTCAATTGTTGCTTTTTGCCTAACTGCGCTAGTAATTTAGTAAAAGTGTGTATAAAAATCAATTAAAAATGGTTACCACAAAGTGAAATTTCTGAACTCCACTTTAACTCGAGGAACACACATAACAATCATTACAGAGGTCAAATGAGAGATACTGAGGCCAAGTTAAAATATAAATTGCGACGAACATCCTTAGAAAGTTATTTTAAAATAATTCAATGAATAAATCTTCAAGAGATATTTTAGTACCCATCACACAAAGTTACTGAAAGGTTTTTGAGACGTCTCCGTCTACAGCTGACGGCACACATCAGACGCCATACTTTATGCGAAAAGCCATGGCATTAGTCCGTCGCGTTGGACCTTTGGTCCAACGGACTGAAATAGGTAAATGGGAAGGGCTTGTTAGGTGAAATGCGAGCTACATGCGTCAAAATACCAAGCTAGCCACTGAAACAACGTTAACATACAGCGCCCCCAACGGACAAGTCATAGTTGACGTTTCAATGCACATCCTTGTAGTCATGTATTACGCCGTAACTAATGGGCCATTGGCTGGTAAACGCGACAAAAAAGTAAAACAAATATCATTATACTTCTACATTTATGATGTCTAAGAACATGTCTAAGAACATCTCTTTTTCCATGCAATGTCAAGAATAAAAACTTCGTCCGAGATACTTCCCTTCGCGTTACTTGCAGGCTACTGGGGCCGCACAAAATAGAGCCAACAAATAGGATAGACATGAGTTTACATTCTGAAAGAGTATGTTATGATCGTTTGTTGTTATTCATGCACTCGAAAATTAATTTGCGTCGGGTGTCGTACCTCCGCCAACCAATCAGCGAGGAGAACAATTGTTGTCGCCGACGCCTTTCAGCAGATATGTAGAAACTTGTGCATCGAATTGGAATACGCCAGACCAACTGATTCATCTGCTCAGGAGGTCACATTCAAATTAACCTTCCTAGGCAGTTGTACTCGCTTGCCATCACATCTGCCGAAAGACGTCGACAGGAACCTCTGTTATGTTCTCTTAGCTGATTGGTTGGCGGAGACTTTGCCCCTAACGTCTTCCTGTCCTGGAATGTATGAGCAGCAGTAGATTTCAAGAGCGAGTGAAGAAATGATAAGACGTAATTTTTTTTTTTAAATGAAGCTACTTCGATGATTTTTCTGAAGTCTGTATTATTTCTATGTTGCGTTTGCTGATGGTGTTATTTCTTCTCTTCAAGCTAACTCATACAGAAATTATTGCAACATCACAAATGAAAAACGATAGATTGAACAACGGGAACTATCGCTGATACATATTGATGTTCTCTTACGAAATGTCCATTCTTGTCCGGAAAGAATAATATATGGCCTATTTCTAATGACTGTAAATCTATTTATATATAGCATTATGACATCATTGAAAGTTTTGTTATCTCAGTTAACATTATGCCAAATAAAAATGTTTCCGGTAACCCTACCGACCCTAGAATCCACCGATCTTAGAATTTTTTCGCATTTTCAAACGATTTCGAGGAAATTCTCTAAACTTTACCCTATTTTATGAGTCTCGGACAACAAAAAGATAAAAAAATGCCATCCGACCTACCAAGCCTAATTTTCGAAGGCATGTTACCCCTCCCGTCCCCTTCCGCCATTTTTATTGGCCTTAATAAAATAATATTTCATCATTTCTGTAAAATACTATATTTGTTTCTATAAAAAGCAGTGATTAAAACACCAAAGTTTTACAAATATTCGACGTAAACAACATTGTATCATACTTGTACTTTTTAAGACAGGGTTACTTGTAAACAGGTCGTCCAACTTCGAAAGACTTGCGATCTGTATAGCGCCACCAACGATAGAACAGTGAACGTCTCGTTTAGAGACTGACATGCAAACAAAATTTTTCGAAATGAAGACTGGTCTGATTTGCAGTCTGAATGCTGCTCGATACTGTCGATAAAGCGAAGACCTTGATTTTGATATAGTGCATTTTACTTCCACTTTCTGTCTTTGACAAAAACACATCTCAACAATATGCTACTGATGGAATTCAGCACTGGGCACCTCACAACCTGCGTCCATGCGCTATGCACTGTTTTTATTATTTTCGAGAACGATGTGCATTTTCCAGTTTCTGACATCGTTATACTACTCCGAAGAACGGACACGCGGCTTTGAATATGAGCGGTTTACCCAGTTCAAAATTTCCCTACATTGCAATGGCTAGGCAACACGCTACTTAGTCTGACGAACACTCAAGAACGAGTTGGCATGATATCAGTGATGCTTAGCTCACAAGATTTTCGAAATAGTCATAAGATAAGTGTACAATGCCTGTAAGAGAAGACTACGCCCTAGGAATGAACATAGCGATAGTAAACACAGTCGTCTTCAGCACTTGGCCATATTTCGCCACACAGCATTTTGTAGCCGTAGTTTGTAGTCTAACAACAATACCTCGGTGAGAGTCAGTTGCCACCATCAAATCCGAATTTTGTACATCCACAGAATCTAGGGTCTATGGTACATCTCATTAACATCCTAAGTTTGTGTCGCATTTATATTTGCATTACAGCTATACATTGCCCTTTGACAGCTTTTCGTACCATCCTGGTGACCCAAAGCAATGAACTTACACCTCGTATTCCGTCTTATTAACTTTTTCTCCCTGTTCCCTGTAAACTGATCCAAACTTACTATTCATGAGAATGGGTTTGGGCCAAACCATGGCGATGAAACGGGTAAACTTCGACAAATCACTACTTACATTTTGTAATGTTGAAAGATAAATAGATGAATGTAATGGTATGGCCGCTGTACATGAAATCGCCACATGTAACCCCGGTTGAGCCAGCATCTGTGTACGAACCAAGCGTTGTCACAATGGCCAGAGACTGCTTTAACCTCACGTAGAATGAACCATTTGTCTGGGGTGAAATCGAAAGGTCAGAAGTTTTTATAGTGAGTAACTTTAAGACCGAAATCCGGAACTGTAAGCAATAGACAGTGCTATCCAACGACAATTTGTTCTGGTGTGACTGTCTGTGTGTTGGCCACTATGCATACATCTTCTTCTGTGTATCAGTGTATGTGTTGCTTTCGTAGGTTTTGTCTGTAGTCCTTATGCCTCATTTACTATATATATATATATATATATATATTATATATATATATATATATATATATATATATATATATATATATATATATATATTTATGTATATATCATATCATATTATATATATATATATATATATATATATATATATATATATATATATATATATATATATATAAGATATATATTTATAAGGTCATTCGTCTGATGATCGCTACAGAGAACACATGTAACGTGAAACTCTGAGTAACGCCTACGTCCTGTTTTCGACTTGTTATCAATTATTGCCGTATATATATATATATATATATATATATATATATATATATATATATATATATATATATATATATATATATATATATATATATCCCGCCCTATACCTACCTATCTGTCCCGGCCACCCTCCCCTTAAATCAAAGTTCCAGCCTTGATGCTCAAACACCAAGTGATGAGCACCCATTTCAAACGAAGTGTGGGGAAGTATCCTTATTCACTTCTCTCTAATAGACAATGCTATCAAACGACAATTTGTTATTATGCGCATTGAAACTGACATACTTCAACTTTCGTTCAAACTTTATTCAAGGAGTCAATTCTCTTTCAAAATTGCAATAATAACAACACCAAATACTGAAAGTCAGAATGTCTGTCCCATAGGCCCACCCTGTCATTACCTTAGCGGCACAAACCAGGTCGGAATGTGTTACAGGAACTGACGTCACAAGCATACAGACATTCCTCCAGAGGTATAAAACGGCTATGCTGCCAAAGTATCTTCGGAGAATCACATGTCTATTAAAATAAGTTTGCAAATGTTAAAACATCAAAATGTATTTGTCAGTCAAAATCCAACATCAGCCGTAGATTCCGTATTCTTTATGAGTTCTGTCCACGTAGGCACTTATAATAAAACCCCATTCAACTGTCCATGACTGCAACAGAACAAAAATTTGCATATTTCTGTCGCTGCATAACAGATGTTTATTTATATCTGCAGTTCACAAACGGGAACAGCGGAAGGTCAGCGACCAAGAGAATGTCGAAAAGTACTATTGTGAAAAGGTAAGTCGCTGAGCTTGCATAAACATGTAAAAATGGGAAGCATTCAGCTCTGACAAAGCCGTGCTACTGTATCGTAAATCAGTTTGCGATTTGGGAAGCAATATTCCTTACGGCGAAAATTAAATTCGCATTTAAAATTACGTCGTATGATAATTTGAGTCCAAAATTTAGAAATCTAACTTCCACGCCATCAGGCCCCATAGATTTACGTGTTCAATGTGGTCGGGCTTCTCAATTACATTAAAATATATGCACGGGTTCAGGAACAAAACAAATATCTCTCCCTAAAATAATATTCATGAATCATGCCATGGCAAAGTACCAGCGCATGACTGCAGGTGGTCGTTTGTTAGCCAGCTGCATATATCTGGACCATTGGCCCTGCACACGCTGAAGCACATATACACATACATCCACATGGTGATATGCAGTCATGTACACAGCGATCATAAAAGTAGATTGCTTGAGCTTGATCACTGTATAAATGGTTTCGTACCCCCTATAGACCTCCCTATTGATTAGATCGACCCAGTGCCATAGTAGCGGCATAACCTGATTAGTGTCATAAAAATCACAATGGAGCCCATTTATGAAAGTTCTGAACTTTGCTACGCTCAATATCCACCAAGAAAAGGACCGTTATATTTTTGATTGGGTGATCAAAATGATCTCCCCCTCCTTCTCCCCCTCTCTCTCTCTGTCTGTCTGTCTGTCTGTCTGTCTGTCTGTCTGTCTGTCTGTCTGTCTCTCTCTCTCTCTCTCTCTCTCTCTCTCTCTCTCTCTCTCTCTCTCTCTCTCTCTCTCTCTCTCTCTCTCTCTCTCTCGCTCTCTCTCTCAAATTGTATTTATTTCAGAAGTTGGCAGAGTATGAATATTTTACAAAAAAACTCACCGTAAATCTCGCTCTGAAATTTTTTTTTCATCCTTTATAGCATGCATAACCACCCCCCCTCAAGATCTAAGAATACTCCCCCATAGCAGTATGTTGCCCTACTTACGAGTGTTCTTACTTTTGCTACTAAAACTTGGAGGTGGTAAGCCAAGTTTCCTGGCAACTCAGGGATTTGCGTCAGAAATACAAAGAGGCGGACAGCATGACTATTGATATTCGGGTACATAAAGGTAGGGCCGCTCACGACAGTGAGATCAGTGAGATAAAACCTTTGCTACGGATGTAAAGAAAGCATTTTATCCATAGTAACCCTTTGAGCGCCAAAAT
This sequence comes from Ptychodera flava, assembly GCF_041260155.1. Taxonomy (NCBI): domain Eukaryota; kingdom Metazoa; phylum Hemichordata; class Enteropneusta; family Ptychoderidae; genus Ptychodera; species Ptychodera flava. Next base: position 10,952,932 of record NC_091949.1, on the reverse strand, counting down.
CAATTTTTGTCACCCTTATAAAATATACCTTAGTCAATTTTTGTTACATTTTTGTCAAAATTTTGCTAAAAAACTGTGGCCAATGAAATCTTTAGTTCCTTTGGTCCAAAATTATCACAAGAATTACAGAAAAGTTCATAAAAATTGGTAAAATGTTGCACTAAAATTTTGGTGGGAAAAAATACAGCACTCAAAGGGTTAATTGTAAATCGAAATCTACAGATATCAATGGACGTGGATTATACAAAGACTGAAAGGGTTACGTCTAACTTTCCTACTATTTAGTCTGATGGTCCTCTGAAATTGATGAAACTTTTTAAAGTTATGGTTAATAAAAGAAATCACGCACCTCCTGAATTCTCGAGATCGTTTCTCTTCCTTGATATATATATATATATATATATATATATATATATATATATATATATATATATATATATATATATATTTTTTTTTTTTTTTTTTTTTTTTTTATGATTGGCCGTTGTTATGGACACTCAGAACGAATGCGTTGACAAAAGACAAATACGCAATTTTACTCACCTATATTTGTGCATAGATGCTGTGATCAGGAATGTTATTGCAAGAAACACCAGCGAGGCAGCGCAAATGTATTCTGGGTAAACCTGAAAAGTCATGTAATGTAACACAACATCCGGTAGTGGCGGGTGCCTCGAAGGATCAGGTCTGACGTCATTAACAACTACCGACACATACGCTGAAATAGTCATTACCAAGAGAAATAAAATCAGACTTAAAAGTGTTTTCTTTTTTGATATTTCTCCTACATTTGTCCTGGTAGCTATTCCATTTCCCAGCGTCTTGTTTCTACCGTTGGATGTCGCACATACAGGTAACAACTCCTCGTGTGCTGATGACGTCATTGCCGGCTTCTTGGGTTCTGTCTGTCAAAAATCGATGAGAGAGAGAGCGATAGTTCGTTCGTAATCAGTACAAGACATGCATCAATCACTATTTGAAAAAAATGCACAAGTGGGCACTGGAATTTCTGTAAGAAAACAACAGCTCTCGTGTTGTAATTCCGGAATAACGTTGCCCCGAAATAGAACACGCACTTGCAACGGAATGCGATCCGTGCGCGGTAAAATTTGCCGAACCACATGTACGCGTCAAATGCAAAGCGGGTCATTGCCCAGACAAGAACGCGTCACAATCTGAGAATCTAGACTATCAGTAGACTACACTTTTACCGCTACCTAACTACTTTTTGGCTGCCGAATCGTCACCGACTGTGGTAATAATGCACTTCTTTAAATTAAAAACAAACTACATGCTAGGTGTGCACAAACAAAACCGTACGTATAGGCCTAATATGTGTCATTTTGGGATACAGTTGAGAAATTTGTCTGCTTCATTGCCATGTTAAAACTCTGTAAAGGAAGTCAACATGAGCAGTTTTCCATTCTTAATCTTTAAAAACTTGGGCAAAGCTTTCCTGTGTTGTTACTTGCTAAAGATAATAGCCGCGCTGTTAAAGTTTGCATATTGCGTGAACAACTGTTAGCGTTACACGGTTCAGCATCTATTTTTAAGATCTCACAAGTCAGATGGTCGCCATTTTATGCATACTCCTCGTTAGCGGTTCTGTAGGTTATAATTTTGTAGACTATCCCTCGCCATCTGTCAAGATGCCAATCAACATCATTGACCTCTCAAATAAAACAAAATCAACAAAAGTGAAGTTCAAAGACAGCGATCTCGTCCCTTGTACACCGTATCACGATTAAACCAAGGATTCGAAATGTTTAATCTAAAGCATAATGAACTATAGTTCAGGGAAAAGCTAAATGTGTTGTATGAAATCATGTATTCTAAACATGATTTTAGGAGTCGAACAAGACAGGACTTTTAAAAAGCTATAGAAGGTAGTTGAAAATACATCAAAATTTAAAGCTGATTGAGCCTTGAAGATCCATTAGCTGTAACTTCGGTCATTTTTATTTATTTTGTTTGTTCTGTGTATTATCTGTAGTTTCTGGTTTGAGTCCCTGAACCATGGAGAAATTCCTAATATTTAGCTCATAAATATACCCTATATGAGTATAATCTGCATTGTTATTGTTTAAATTTTGTATTCAGGTCCGGACTAGAATACATTTATCAACAATAACAATGGTCATTTCACATACACAGGCTGTGTTGGCAAGCAAGACACCGGGCATTGGTCATGATGATCGGATTATAGTAAAATTCTGTAGTTGATACATTGAAACAGAGTAGTGAAAAATTAGTTAAAAGTTACAGCTAATGTCCCTTTAAAATATTCAATTTATTCAAGGTCAATGAACTTGTGTACACACTTCTGGACATCAACACGCTATAAACATTTCGACCTAATATTCACAGTTCTACAGCTGTTATTTTAGGTTAATTGACTTTTTCGAAGTGAGGGTTATCATTCGTATGTGCACGAGTTGTGTGGTTACTTCTAATGTCTCGTATTTACCGTAAAAGAGAAGAAATTAACTCAAATCAACTCAAGATAGTATATGTTGATTGCGATGAGACTCTACGCCAGTCTCTTGAAGTTCGTCATTTACTGTTGACGCTTACAGAGCGGATCGGACGTGCCTGCGATTGGCACCTGCCATGTGTCATTGACAACATCAAATAAACCGATAGATTCTCCCACAGACGGATGCCTACGTGCGGCATGCGCCCGCTCCATAATTTTTCGCCCGGAGGTTTAAGCAAAGCCACAACAGAAACAAACAGCTGTCCACAGTCTAGACAGTGTTTGATTTTTAGAGTTCCAATAACATATGTACATGAAAGAATTCATGATCAACATATTGCATTACATTCAATAACAGATGCGTGTACGTGGTCTTACTCAAGTCACCACGAATACATCTAAAATTGTTGACAAGCGTAGACACAATCACACCAAAGCTCTCAACTTTTACATGTCAAGCTTTCATTTCCTCAACGGCTCTCATTTCACAAAGGTACACTGCACGTATCTATTCACTTGAGATGATGATTCTGACTTGTAAGTTGTCACGTCGACTACAATTTGTCCTTTCACCACTAGACTTTGTTCAATAAGTTTGGACGCATCCATATACATGTACTACGACATTGTTTAGGGAGGCTGCAAAAGTTTAACCCTTTCACCACCATGGTTCCACCCAAACCCATTGTTATCAATGGTGATCTTGGACCTGTATACAGGGAACTAGGGGTGAAAGGGTTAAGGGAACAGATCGCTTGTTTAGGGAGGCTGCAAAAGTTTAAGGGAACAGATCGCTGTCTTTATTAATACTTCAAAAATATGATAAAAATTGTTGTGGACACCCCTTGTGATATTACTTTTGTGTTTACGGTAACCTACTTGGCTGAGGTTCACAAAGTGTACGGACCGGTCACGTCTTTGAATCCCTGACTTTTAAACACTGAATCAATCAAACAAACAAAACGCTCTTTGACACACAAGGCATTGTGGGTCCCGCAATGTGCATTAGGCCAAAGTAATTAAATTCTTTGTTTTGCGTCCCCAACCGCGTAGGTTTTTAAGGTTTTCATGAAAAACACACACAATGTATTTGAATATGAAATTTTAGGACATGACCGCTTAGCTTTTCTGAACTAAAATTTTGTTACAATTTTGTATTTGCTGCAATCAAATTACATTGTGTTAATTTTCTTGTGTGTGTTTTTCAGCCGCTTAGACGCGTACCTTTTCCCATTTAGAGTGGACGCAAAACAAAGAATTTAATTACTTGGCCTTATCGTTATTAGCCCGCAATGCGATATCACAAGGTTAGTTTACACCGTCAGTTCTCGAGTCGGTCTAGAGAACATTGTTACTGTTCACAATATGCTAGAAACGTCAAGAAATTCACAAAATCAAACCTTCCAATTTCGTGTCGTTTTGCTATGGACACGTCACCATTACATTCTGTTGTACACATGTATAATAAATGTTTATATAGGTAACATAACTAACAACACGTTTGTGCGGTGGCAATTCGTAAACCGACTCAAAATTCTACTTCAAACATGCAGTGTTTCATCCAGGATGGCATTAGCAGGGGGATTTTCCCCTTTACCAGAATTTTTTTTTTTTTTTTTTTTTTTTTTTTTGGGGGGGGGGGATTTCACCAGTTCATGTGTTCTACTTGTATCAGTAAGGTGTGACTGGCAGCATTTCATGGAGGGCTGGTCCCCCTTGACAGATTACTAGGGGTGCCAACATGTCAACAAAGGTTGAATCCCCCATCCCCCCTCTCTAGATGAAACATTAAACATGCTTAAGTGTTTTACCTTTTTTTCCTTCTACCTGGGACAACACAAAATTGGATGCATGACTAAGAGTAGGCTGGCAAGACTAACTCTCTGGTCTCAAGTGATCGAACTTCATCGTCATGTTTCAAATAACTTTGTATTGATTGTGGGGGGAGGGGCATAGCATAAGGACATCCGTCAGAGTGGGCGCAAAAGATAGAGCTTACATAGGAGAGAAGGATGAGGGTTTCCTGCGTATAATATCCTGTAAAACATTGGCGTCATAACATTTTCCAGGGAAATATTGATAATTTGCTGTGTAGTAGTGCAAACACTATTCAATTTGTAGAGATGACTCGTACCTTTGGAATGTTTATGACAATCAATGATTACATTCATTATTATTCCGATCAAGAAAGCTTTTTTTTATGCGATGTAAGAATTTCAATTTACTATAACAACCATGAGTACTGCGACATCGAATTTTATACTTTCCCATTCCCTGTTGGGGTAAGAATCCTCCTTGGAGGATTCTTAAACTAAAATGGTGATGCCAAAAGGAAACATGTATTTTTAAAATATCAACTGCAGAAATGTTTTTCCTACCCAGTGAACTTCGAGTGATCCAAGATGGTGAATACGGAATAAAAATGCCCGTTTCATTATCTGCTGTCAAAACAAGTTTATATAGATCTGTCGGTCTATTTCTGGATTGGGTGACTCGAAAGAAAACATTATTAATGCTATTTTCAATGTTTTTACCTCAAATTGCATTGCTTTGTTGTTTGATATTTGTTTTGTAATGTTTTCAATGTAAACATCTTGCAAGCTTGTCCTTGGGTTATTATGTAAGCAATATCATTCCTTTAATATCGAGGACTCATTGTCTGCTTTTAAAAACTTGTTCAGCTTGTGAGAGATTGTACATAATGCAGCTCAATGAGTATAGTTCTTAGGGAATTAATATCTAAAGTGAAAATATAGGAAAGGGATATGGAAACTTGGATTAAGATTCTTTAAATTATATATTAAAATTACACAATAAGTGCTAAAATTGTAAAGGACAGCTCCATGATGTCCTGTAAAGAAAATGGAAATTCGAGCAAATATTTGCAGATTCTTTAATAGGCTGTGTTTGACACTCCTTCAAATTTCAGATTACCGAGTTTTAGTTGAATGGGATACAAAATAGCACTTGGTATGGGCACATTGAGAAAATAATGTGTTCACGATATGGCTGCCGGAGTGTCTGAAATAAAAACGGCGAAAGCACGGTACATATAAAACGAAGAGGGTAAAACAAGAGAAGACTGATAAATAACGTATATGTATGTATGTATGTATGTATGTATGTATGTATGTATGTATGTATGTATGTATGTATGTATGTATGTATGTATGTATGTATGTATGTATGTATGTACGTATGTACGTACGTATATATGTATGTATGTATGTATGTATGTATGTATGTATGTATGTATGTATGTATGTATGTATGTATGTATTGTATTGTATGTAAACTCTAAATATGTAGAGAGAGAGAGAGAGAGAGAGAGAGAGAGAGAGAGAGAGAGAGAGAGAGAGAGAGAAAGGGGGAGTTTGATAGCGAAAAGTAAGTCATTTCAGGATACATATAGGATGTTATATATGGATTTTAGTTTACATTTCAATTATACAGGATAAATCTCCATACGTCCCCATTTATTGCTGAATGTTTGTTGTGTCAACAGCGCAAAAGACAAACAGAACCCCTCTCTCCCTCATTTTTTCCTGTTTCTCTTTACATGCCCCCAATTTTAGGCAGAAAGATGTTTTTGTCCGAGAAACCATGAATTAAGGCCATACGGTTACATGTGAATAACCATTAGCAGTGAATTTTGGTGACGTTTTTCACTGTTTTTTATAAAATGTCATGACATTTTCTTGTTCTAATCCCCGGAGAATGTTGAGATATGCAATGTTTAGCTTCCTAATTCAGCCTGTATGTATGTAAACTGCATTGTTTATATTGAACACGATTGGAACTAATTACGGATAATTGAATACTGAAGTATTATCGGTTTAATCTGCAAATGTAAGCTCATCTGTTTTTCTTTTTAAGTTATACACTTGTTTTTTAAGTAATTTATAAAATTGCAAAATTCGGCTATATTTCACCTAACATTTAAGAGAAATTAGTTCTAATCGTGTTAAATTTGTTGACCCTGATTGAAATGAAAATAACACCAGTGCAGTTTATACGTATAGATGCTGTGTTGACACGCTAAGTGTTTCAACATGCTTTGGGAAGACTTGTAGCAAGATTCTGAGAAAACGTGGAATTGACAATAAAAGCAAAAATAGTGAAAAAATCACCAAAACTTACATACACTGACCCTTTTACAGTAACAGACAATTTTCTGATCAATGGTGATTTGGTTAATTGGTGGTAGCACTGCTCATGTTCCGAACCGCGCGAGACATTCCGAGATATCGCGAGAATATGTGGTTCGCAGTGGACGTGTTCTCGCAACACAGGACAAACTGCGCAAAACAGGACAAGTCGCTAATTACGTTAAACACTGCATAAAATATATGAAGTTGCAATCTTTGCTCAGTTTTGCACTTTTTCTAGTTCCATACAAAGTTTGACTTGTATTACTCAGCTGGAAACCTGTTTCTACGGGCATGTATTAAAGTCTCGCGAGATCTCGCAATCAGCGGAACATCGTCTATTGCTTGGTATGTAGATTGGCGTCTTCTGATTGAGAAATATTTTACCTAATATCTATTATACAAGTAGTTACTGTGAATTTATTTCCAGTCGTAATATAGTGGAAGTTACTCGTACACAGCTCGTGTTACTGTCAAACTTTCACTTATGGAGATATCAGGAATAGGGGCATGTCCTCTTTTATGTTGTTCCCGTTTTCGGCGCAGAGAGAATGCCTTCCACAACTTGTTTGAAGCAGTTCTTTTTTCGCGGACAATTGACACCGGTACAAACAGGTCCCATCATCTGACTGTTGTTATTGTGTTTGTGAAATGACACAAGTTTCTTGTTTACTTCCCGTACCATGTCAAATTTGTCTAGTATTTGCTCCGCACTCATTGCTGTCGTGTGTCAAATGTTCAATATTTTCAAGGCTAATACTTGATACTTCAGCATAAATTAGGGAGATAAAGAAAAAAAACGCATAAATTTTATTTTGTAGAATAAAAATCAGGTCAACATCATCAAACGTTATTGCAACTTCCTTATTGAAATGATAAGCGATCTGACTGAAATCAGTCAACAGATGTCATTTTGAGATTCCGGGATATTCAATGTATTATTTCATATCAAAGCATATCACCGGAAACACATTGCACTCGAATCCTACGAAACTAGCTATACATGTAATGATCACAATAAAAACCAAAATGGTATATAGGGCCTACTGCATGAATTCAATAATAAATGTCAATCATCGTGCCAATGAAGCTGTCGAAATAGTACTATAGCTCAAATGCCCACACCATGCCAGTTGCAAAACAGGATAATTAACGGTGTCCAGACATAGTTATTTTAAAACATTTGAGTAGAACTGGTACCGTGAAAACAACTGGACATGACATGGAAACAGATTTAAAAACTGATAAAGTCAGTAAATGCCAATGAAGGTTTTGCCCGCTTCGTTTAGACACCCAGTAAGTATAAAATTAAAAAGCAGTTAAGTATAAGACTTTGTACTTTTTATCGTTGAATAATATCGATTTTGTTGTAAGTTTCATGGCCTTTGTGATAAGTTTATGACAACTCTGCACAGCTGTAAGACAGCATGCACTGATCTGTTTAAATCTTTCGCAATGCAAAATTAATTAGGCCTTGATTTTTATCGGCAGGGGCAACACAGCTTATCCATCAGCAGCGGGCATCTTTGCGGATATAATGATCATGATAATTATTTTAGTAGACGCAGAGTCCTTCCAAGTACATGTGGTTGCTTGGAGGGACTGTGGTAGACTTCTAGACCTAAAAAGATTTCATTTAGGTCGTGATGTAGGGGTCCCATTCGACTTTAAACCAGGACTTTTTGATTTCGGCACATCGGTGAACATATCTGATCTTTATAAACTAACTCGCATGTCTTCCTTATCCCCCCCCCCCCATCATAGTACGTAACATACACTACTATTTATCAGCCTGAGGACTGCATTTCCCGTACTCATGGAAAGTGTTTCTTGTTGCACAGTAGACAAAGATCCGTCGCCTGAGGAGATACATGAATCAGGGATCTTCGAATCCAGCTGAGGCCAGGGAAACTTTTGATTTCTCACCCAAGGTCTCATAAATATAGATTCAAATGTTTTTTAAGGTTTATAGATCTCATGATATTATCGACTTTTCTTCGCCCGTACTTTGAATATAAATTATAGATGTCATCTTACACTGTTTTTGTGCGAATAGTGATTACCTAGTAAAACCACAGCATCCACATTTCTTGAAATGTCGTGCACAAACTTTGACGTGACAAAGGGATCGATGTATTCTCGACCACGGAGTGACGTCAGTAGGTGAAACGCATGTGAACGAGGTGAAGAGATACAGAAATTGTATGGGAAAAAAGCAGAACTAAAAGTTATGTCATTTATGTATATTGAAACTTTGAATATTGGTTTGATGGTTGAAAAATCCGAACTTAAATATTTGTTTTCACGGCGCTGTGTCGCAAAAATGACGTAAGAACCCGCAAGTACCCGGATGGCCCGCGGTCGAAAATGAGAACAGAGACCAGTGTATATAAAAATACACCTATACCACGGTAAATTGCGGTACCAAACAAACATGAAGACAACATACTCATGTCCATAAGATGTTATATAATGACTAGAATAACCAGAAGGCAATAAATTATGTATGATGATCAACATATTGGCACATATCTAAATGTTCTACACACGACTATATCTGTCCTTAAACCATCTGCAGACTACATGTATGCACAGAGTAACATAAACAGAGTGGCAACACTTGCATGCCTTTGTTCCATGGTCGTCTCGGTAGACTATTGGCTTTTCATATTAAAATGAGCTTAAAAGGTGTTAAACTTTTTGGAGGCTTGGTTTGTGGTTGATAATTACACGAGATTATGCGAAACATACGACGAGATGGCATCGTACTGCCAGTCGCGTAGCAACCATTTTACTTTGTGAGCTCTCAGGCCAGAAACACTGCCTCACGCCAATCAAAACATAACACGCCAGCAGTTTCATAAACATGTCCTTTCTTGGCGCACGTGTAAAAGACGGTATGACTGACCGTAAACCATTGAGTAAAACCAGACAGTATCGATAAAAGACTTTCAAATTTGGTTCAAACACACTCATTATATATTCATAAAAATATTAGAGGAATTTTTTAAAACGGTAAAACCCACTTTCCTGAAGCTCAAAACACTCCCGTTTTCGCCAGCACATCAATTCCGATCAGCACCACACGACAACAACAACACAAGCTTTGTCGAACATACTTTCGCTTAACAATTGGTGAAAATCCGAAAATTACCGAAGGGTGCATGGTCGGCACTCTTCGGAAAAGAGAGCCAAGAGCTTCGTGAGGCGAGGCAAACATGGATTGCTTACGTAACCGCTTCACGCCTTAAAGTTTACAATAGCTGTTGCCACTCTGTCTGATATTACTCTGTGATGTATGTGAAACTGCACTACTCATAGTCATACGGCAGTTCAACTCTCAGTGGCAGATTCACATACACAATTGGTGATATGTTTTGACAGGTACTTTGATATACACCTACAAAATTGTCAATAAATCTGTCTGGCTACCGCATTCACTGACAATATACATTCGTATCTCAGGTTAGAGCAAGCATTTTGTTTTGACATCGAGAGCGTCGGATACTGAGACAGGAACCGTCGCCTCGTACAGTACTATGACTACAACGCGCACGCTGTGAACCAGCACTCTTCGACAATCTTTCTCACCCATCGCGTGCAGAAAATGAAGGCCTACCTTTCAATAATCCTCTCTCCGAAAATTGAAACTTCCAACTGGTATGCTCATACGATCCTATACAAGTAGGTATATGACTGTAGTAATCCCGAAGTATGGTCGCGGTCAATATACCGTGCACACCCTTGTCTCGCGTGATTGTGCAGCCAAATGATATTGAAATTATGAAAGCATTTTCACCTGATCATTCAATGCTATGTCAAATTAATTTCATTTATGAAATTTTCAGAATTTACGGAAAGACTTTCAGAAAATGAAGGACATCCCCTCATACATTGCATCGTGTGGTTCCAAGTGCACACACTGAGCTGACGGTGCGTCTTGCTTCAAACAATGAACTACAGTTGTTTGCGTGACAATACTAATTATGTTACATTGTTTCAATATTATTGGGCAGGGCGGGAAAAGCTACCATATATTATAGGTACGGGTACCGGGAACCTCTGGTTTTAATTTTACCTATCCACGTACGGTTCGGTAACAGGCGGGCTGGACAAAAATGAAATAGGCTACAATTTGCAGAGGAAACAATGCAAGAAATCATGCATTCACATAGTATCTAACAAAGTATTTGGTCGAGTGAATTTGTCTTCAAAAAGTGTGCGATGCAAATCCGGCAAAATGCCATTTTGGAAAGCGAAAAAATATTGTGAACGTTCAGTTCCTCCCTTGACCTTTATCCAAAGTGGGTATCTGCACTAAGGCTCTAGGTACGAGTGAAGTTTGATTAAAGCTGTGCCGCGGTGTTCGGCTATAAGCTTAAGTTACCACCGCGATCGTGCGGTACCAACTTTTCAGCTGAGCCAGTGCAGACACCCACTTTTGTCCACTATCTGCATAATGATTGCGTTACATGACTTCGGATGAACGGCCGAATTTTACTGATATGTTAAAGTGAAAGTATAAGCTTACGCAGGCCTCCCCGGGGGTAGGCCTACTCCTATAATAGAAAGACGAACGGATAATTAAGCTTATGTGCCGACCGAATTGGTCACCTTTTTTTAAAAAAATCCCTAAATCTGGGTCGATTTTTTCACAGAAACCCTTAAATTGTGTCGATAGCATAGGAAATGGTCCTCATGCAATAGAAAAATGGTAAAAATCTCCATAAAATTCCTGATAGGCTAATAGGTCATTTTAGGAGAATACAGGCTACTTCGATATATATTTTCAACTTGGGCGGCACACCGACCACCCCGGTGTCATCATATGAAAATATTTGGAGTAACACGCCAAACCCCGGGACATAGGATCCAATGTTTCTGCAAGCTGCCTCATCCAATATGGGTAGCAAAACCCCGATTAAACTCAACGCTTCTGTGGTATGGTATTCCACTTTTAGATCAGCTTAAAGGGTCTTACAGTGTAGGTCGTACCGGGTCCACCAAGAAAAACAGGTTAAAACTAATGATAGATTGCTAGGTGTTTTATTCCTCTTAACTGCAGTGCCTACATTACATTAGGCCTATTAGGCTTATAGTAATATTCCATATTTCCAGGCGACTAAAAATTGGTGTACAGATATCGAAAATACACCTAAGCTTACATGTTAACCTACATTTAGCCATTCGGGGATGGGTACTGCACATGCTCACCTGTTGCTAATAGTGCTTAAGGTATTTTTGATATGTAAGGACATTTAGGCTACCCATAAATCTTCTTTTTTACTGTAGACCTCCAGGAGAGGTATTCGCTGCAGGATTGCAGTAGGCTTATGGACTACAAAGATAACACATTTTAACATTTATCATCATGCAAATATTTGTTCAACTTTCCTTTATGCTGTGTATGTCTACTATAGCTCTCCATGTGTTTTATTGCATTACTGCTTGAACTGTTTAGTACTGAGAACACGGTCGGCGAAATGACTTAATTAGGCCAAATTAAAAAAAATGTGCGTGTTTCCGACAACATGCGTCGAAATTTATGGTAGGTAGGTCGAGGGGCATTTTTATTTTTCTTTTGTTGTCTGAGACCCATAAACTACGGTAAAATTGAGAGAATTTACTCGAGTTTCTTTGAAAATGCCAAAAAATAAGTAGTGTTGGCGGGGTTTATACGGTCGGTCGGGTTACCGGAAACGCAGATATTTTTTATTTGGCCTTACGAAATCATATTTTACGAAGGTATAACAAATTCAAGCGTTTTTTTTCTCCCCTACAAAGATTGACAATCAAATAGTTAATGTCTATTGGCGTCGTCTGCTAGAAATTGATAATTATACCAGGTCCAAACGCCTACAGAATATGTACATCGGTCCCTTGGGATCACGTGATTTCCCGGATTAGCTAACATATAGTCCAATGTTATACTTGAATACAATAGAGATTTGAACTGTTTCAGAAACATGATGAAATCTCGAGTCACGCAAAATGGCCCAGTCAAAGCATTCGTTCTCACCAGTCACAGAAGATAGTTTTAGTAACCAACTGTTGTTTGTTGATGAAAGACGTCCTGCAGTCAGAAACAGATGTGGCAGATAATAGTCGGGTAACAAAGCTAGAGACCCATAAGATGTGTCGTGCTAAGGTGGGCCAGTACCTTCCGCAATGGAAGGCCTGTGGTTGAAACCTAAAGCCGAAGGAATGGACAATTTGATATCACGGGAAGGCTAGCGGATTTCCGGGAAAGTTGCTGCCAGAAAATGAGGTAAAAATATGTCAGTGCTCTTGTAAGAGGAAAAATTTTGCTTCCGAAGATGCTATCGAAAACGGTGCAGGAATGCACTTAAATCAAGTGACGTTGGGCGTCAGGAGACTAACCTGGGGATTTTCAGTCTCAGCGATTGGTCAAACTCACGTTTGTAACAGCTACGTCATGTAAACTTCTTCATAACATTATAACACAAATTTATTTCGTTTATCTGTACATGATATAGCAGTTCGATTTACAATAAATCTGTGAGATATATATATAAATATATATATACATATATACATATATATAAATATATATATAAATATATATATATATATATATATGTGTGTGTGTGTGTGTGTGTGTGTGTGTGTGTGTGTGTGTGTGTGTGTTTGTGTGTGTATACACACACACTCAGGAGCGAACTTTGAATCTAAAAAAATAGTTCAAATGGTAACGTCAATGTAGGCCTAAGCTCACGCCTGAGGTACGGATATTACATTTAATATTAGCTTCAAATTCGTTTTCGATTCGTTTATCCATACAAGTGTAAAACCTGACAAGAATCGCAAAATCAATTAAAAGAAACCTCAAATGACAGTTCCCTTCAAATGAAATGACTTGAATCATATACATGAGAATCAATTGAGGAATTTCCGCTGCTTCATTTGCTGTGAATCTATCAAAGTGTACTTTGCGACTGAAATCAAAAGCCAAAAGAATGAGCAGTGCTTTGTCCCTGAGATTGTTGATTTGTCCACTGTTTGGTTCAAATATACACTGATATTACTCAGGCGGTTTATAATCTCAATGACAAATATGTCGTCGACGACAACACGTATATTCAATATATATTTCAAGCCATTCAGCCTACAACATAAAACTTACAGTTGGCTTTCATTCTCTCAGAGGTTTAAATATGTATTGTACGCTACTGTAGTGTATAATAACAAGAGAAATCTTTAGATGGAAATAGTTGCTTTACCTTGCGTAGTTTTGGTGTCAACAGAACACAACTGAGAGATACGCCTTTTAGAGTCACCAAAATTCATATCATTTAGATGCATGGGTTTTAGTTCACGACACCATGACTGTGAAGTAACCTGTGCCCACAACCAAATGTATTTTACAAATCAACCTAAATCTAAGGGGGCTAAGTTGTTTCAAAAAATTAGGCCAATTAGGAGGCCTCTTAAGAAACTATTGTTTTCATGACGAAGATTCGGTCAGGTGTTTTTCAGGTACGCCCCTAACAGTTCTGTCAGCTGACATCTGCATTTCAATGGAAGAGGCTGTTTTAAGTGCTAAAAACGCACACTTCCGGTGTGTATGACACACTGAATCAGTGATATCGACTCTCTAACTTAAGCAGAGTTCCGGGTATGGTTTGTCGACCTCTAAGTCGACCTAATCATTTAAGACCGACATAATAACATTCATGAATGCATATTATACTCTTGAGTATTGTTTGAGTTTATAAATCAAGAGACATTATTCATTATCAATAGAGATTATTCGTAATCAAGAAATATGCACCATAACTATTGCAATATGTTCAGAGATAACAACAGTCTTCTTGCAAATGATACTTTAAAGAGACCGCGCAAAATAACTGACCTTTTAAATCGTGGAAAATTGACAAAATGATATCAAAAGAGGGAGATTCTATCCTTTAATATTGCTACGATTTATCTCAGCATCAGTAAAAATCAGTAAAATCATTTTACTATACTCCTGGTATTGCAATTCAAAAATTTTAACTGGAAATTGCTGTCCTTGTAATTTCGTCTTTAAAACTAATATACTCTCATATGCCGACAATTCAAAGCAGAGGTCACATCCATGTTGAAATTTTGAGGTTGCTATTTCAAAATTGCGTAATGGATCTAGGTTGAATGACCGAAATACTATACTATGCAGTTGGGTATATAGAAATATTTCATGGATGGGCTTCTGTTCCCAAAGCATCATATCAGATCCGCTGAGAAATGAGAAATGAAGCCGATGTAAGACCCTACCTGATGATTCATTGTTACCCAAGTATATCTTCATTGTTTCACGTTGAAATTGGACTCGTATAACAACGATTTGCCAGCCCAAAACGATGTAGATTATTTTACAAAATAGTATTCGGTCAGACTCGAGGACGTTCGCATTGATGCTTGCGTCTAATGATGTGTTATATTTTTCATAATGTCATACATGCGACCGATGTGTAAATGTCAGAACTTAATAATTTACTCGCTCCAACTGAACAATTACACACCGAGAAACCCGTGACGGACATTGCTGAAAGGTGGAAACGTTTCCCGGAATCACTGCTGAATGTTATCGACAGCAGATGATCACGATACTATCATGTCTATCACTTTCTAGTCTAATGATCGGGTCGTACCTCATCAAGTCGGAAAAAGCTACAACTACGTAAAAACGCTCAGTAATCACAAGTCTCATTTGCATTGTATTAGTGTGTATGAAGTGTCTTTGATCAGAAATATCACCTCATTTTGATATTACAGAAACAGTTGAAACGGTCAATGGAAAAGGTCACCACCAAACTTTGGTGCTTACATATATATATATATATATATATATATATATATATATATATATATATATATATATATATATATATATAGCGATGGTGTCTATCTTACCAGTCTTTGCATATGGATGACTATCGTTGTTTGCTAAAATCACGACGAGTGGACATTTAAAAAGACTGGGCGCAGCGCCAAAATATTGAATGAAATATACGTCTTAGATATTTCCCTATCAACGTCCCTCCGTCTTGAAGAGCTTAAAGAGGTTAACAACGAGGAGCGAGGACTGAAATATTTTTGTGACAAAACGCATGCGTTAATCTTAATCTTCCTTAAGCATGCCCGTTCGCCAGTTGCCTAGAGTAACTTTATACTTTTCTAAAGTGTTTTTTTTTTTTACCAGCTCAAGGCACCGACTTAGATACCACTTCACGTACATCTCAGACGCTGCCTTGAACTAACTGACCTTTGCAGACACTTACGTGACATATGCCCATGCTGTAATTTTGAGACAGTGAATCATTACACACACCTTTGCGAGTCACTGATCAAGTTCATGAGGTTTTGTTTTGCTAATTATGGAAAAACCAATAACGGCAGGATATTTCTGATGTTCAAAGCCGGTTGCTTATTGTAACAGATTACCTCACCACTACGGCAGGCGTCGACGTATTCATGTATTGAGGTTCAACACATGTCAAAGAAATATACGTGCATGTCAAAGATCTCTATGCCTGTCTTACTCGTGATTGTAAAGAGACAAATGTGACACAACCAAACACAGACAGCGGAGCGTGAGAAAGGTATGTACATGTACACCTATAAAGAAACCTTAGTTCATGAAAACTTGAAAAGTATGGCAACACTGGCGAAGACCGAAAAGGGTGTTGTACAGGAGAGAATAAAACAGACCACCGACCTGAAACCACTCCACGATAGATCACTTCCGATTACAACCGCTTAACTTAGAAAGATGGGTGTGAACAGGGTATACAGCAACGATGTGCATGAACAATGAGAGTGATAATTGTATAAAAACCATTTAAATATTTCAGGAAGCGGGACTCTATCTTCCAATTCCTCAGTGATGCAATAATATATCGTATACAATTCGGCGTTGGATGTGCATTGCGAAATATTAGTCATGGCAATCACTCACGGTCAAACAAAATCTAAGCCTTTCGTTTCCGTAGGCCTAATTGTCTACATATATTACAAACCAATGACAAATATACTCTAACGATGAACGCATTATGAGTCTTAATTTTTCAATAGCACAAAAATGTATCGGTGCGATTTTTCCTGTTTGGCTGATTTTTGTTGTCATATGTTATCTTGCTTGCCAAACTATAGCTACAGCGTCATACGAGTTTCCTCACTAATTATTCTAAATCTGTCTTTATTTTTAACATTGAAGAAACGCACAATATCATTAGTTTTGTATTGTTTAGAATGCACGAAATTTGTTTGGTCGTTTTTGCGAAATGATTGACACCTTTCAGAACCAACGCCGCGCGCCAGGTCCTCAAACATATATACATGTGACACACTCGTGTGTTCACCTTTAACGGGGAGCTTATGTCGGAAAATGTAAAAAAAAAATCACGGGTCGCATGAACGACCCCGGCTCTTCTCACGCAGCCGTCTGTGAATGTAGCCTTTCTGTGTAAGATTGCGATATGAAATAGTTCGGCCTCTGGTGAAAGGCACTGATGCTCTGACAGAAAAAATGATTTCATGCTGTTTAACCTATGTCCAGGAAATGAAAATTTCGTACTCCCAAGCAAGGCATACGATAAGCAATTGTGTCATGGTCATGAAGACACATACAGAGACTTCACAGTACTCGGAGGTGAAATTTCGATAAAGTATACACCAAAGAAAGGCAAATTAATCAAAAGATGATGATGAAAGCGGTACTGTATGTGCGAATGGTTATAAAAGGTGGCATGGCTAAACAGCCGTTTAGTTTAACATTTCCGTAAACGTCATCACAGATGTAATTTTCCGATAGCATACGGTTCTAAGCTGTGGCTATAAAGGAACACTCGTATATTCATTGTCAATACACCCATCCCTACCAAATTACTTGCCAAAGTCTGTACAACATACGTACAACAACGCAGTCACAGATTGTTGTACCCACAAAAAAAGCATGTGTACATGAGAGAACTACTTACAGATTTATATGTCACCGTATGATTGGAGTTAGGCTTCTAGAACTGTACGTGTGAACATCACACTATCCGTGACACGAAGGTGTTAGACCAGATGAATCCGTTTTAGATGCGCAACGTCTCGGTGTTGTCGAACAGGCCACGTCTGAATGAGCAGACTACAGTTTACCGGTCTGTGCTTGGCCGTTCTTTGTCTGAAGTGAACCACCCCTTGAGTATAACTTCCACTTTAAGAGGCGTATCCGTCGACCCTGTTTAGGTTTTTCAGGAAGTGTCCATTTCACATCCAACCGAGGGCTCTCTTGCCAGGGAATAAGCCTTTACTGCAGTCTTCCTGAAGTAACATTCAGGGAGACCTAAATGAATCAAGATGAATGGTAAAACATTTTTATCATAAATAATAATAACAGTGATAAAAATAATCATATTTATTGCTTGCTTGCTGGTATAAGTTAGGAATTGACATCACATTTTGTAGCAATAAATGTGTTATATAAAGAAACAAGTTTTATATGTGTCTCTGACATAACAAGGTAATAATCATCATCATCATCATCATCATCGTCATCATCATCATAGTTGTTGTTGTTGTTGTATTTCTAAATGTATGTAATTCAACAATGTAGTCTGTAGGTTCATAAGCTGATTTTGGAGTGATATGTTGAAAACGTAACAGCTTCTTCCAGAGAAAGCCCACCTACAATAAACATCGACAGTAGGCAAAGCGTAAACAGAATGGTTCCATGATAAATTGCATCCTCACCTTGAAATTTGTTGCAAACGCTTCAGGTAGGAAAGCAGAAACATAAGTATCTAAATATTTCAGCCGAGTGTCAATACACTTGACAGTACACACAAAAGTAAAGCTCCTTCCGTATTCGTCTGTAAGGTAGTACAATAATCAGTCACACTGACATCTTAGACATCCTCGACGCTGCCATTGCGACAATAACAATCAGTAGAGATACCCAGTTCGGTTTCTCATCCACTCAGTCCTTTGAGTGGTGGATAGCCAATCCCGAGAACGCATGGCCAGTGGCAATTGGGCCGACCTACAGCCTCGTTATCAGTTAATTGGCAACGTAATGAACACCAGGTATTGTTTGTTGATGCGAGACACACAGGAATCACCGCAGCAGCATCTGACATGACATCATGTCTGAGTGTCTTGGACGAGTTTCACCGCGCAGGTTCTCATGACCACGTGATATTTGTGATGTATTACACGTCGTTTTATGTAAATGATCCGTGTTCTTCAAATATATGTTGATTTCTGCTCTGCAGACTCGTATACTCATATCTGAAAGCCTTTATAATGGAAAGATGAGGAGACTTACGTCATAACATTTGTCCCTTTCAACATCAAACCCTGTTAAAGTAGAAAGGTGTTACAGAATGACCCCGGGGCACGATGAGATTTCAAGATATGCATTATGACAAATACGCTCTATGCTAACAACAACAGTAGTGTCGCTCATCATAAAATACAGCGTGTTTTTCAAGTTTTCCTGAAAGACAACAAGACGTAACGGAGAGATCATTCACCAATAATACCAGTAACTCCCGCCGTTGATGTTATGGCGATGAATCCGTGCACTCACTGTAATCACTGCAAGTACATTGCGAGTATACCGATAAGGTTTAACACTTTGGTAGCTTTGTGTAATTGTTCCCAACAAAATCTCAGTGCAACATTTTACCAATTTTTGTGAAATATTCTATAATTTTTTTGATAATTTTGGACCACATTGACATCACTTTTCACGGGCTACAGTTTGTGATCAAAATTTTGGGGAAAATTTTAAAGAAATATTGTCTGGATCTGAAAAAAATGGCTGGGTTATATTTTATAAAGGAGATAAAAATTGACTGTGGCATTCTGAGGGTTAGTCGTATTAAATAGCAGCAAACACTAAACTTTGTTTCAAGCTAACAGAGACATAAGCCGTAACTCGTGATGAACAGCTATACATCCTATATATTCTCCAGCTCAATACTTTTGATGATAAAAACCGATTAATAACGTTATTGAACGTTTTTAATCGTTTACCGAACATATGGTATCAGCATTTTGCTGTAGCCACTCAATGAGTGCAAGATGCAGAGATATAGATTAGTATTCAGTTAAGGAAAATTATGTATTAAAATTTTATGCTAATGACTTATTATCAATATGTAATATTCATCTACCTCGGAACATTCACAGTACGTCCCACTTTCTTTCCCACTAACAATATATTTTCCTTTTATGTCATGGTCATCAATATTTTTTTCGTTTGTTCCAAAAGCAGACAAAACATCCACTGCCTGACATCAATAATACATTTCTGGAGTCCCGATCGAGGAACAGCGATTATACTTGAAATCCTTTTATTGGCAGCTGTTCTCAGATTAATTTAGCCTTAGGTAAAGGCACCATTAGTTTCTGTATCAGAATATCAAAAAAAATCTCTTCAATTTTGACGCAACTTATGTCAACAATCAAAGAATGTTATCAGACAAAAGTAAAAAGATCCAATCCATGTCACTGTCTTTAATGATTTCTTCCACGGTTTCGGCACCAGGTGAAGAATTGCCCTTCAAAACCATTCTGGTACATCTCTCTCTCTCTCTCTCTCTCTCTCTCTCTCTCTCTCTCTCTCTCTCTCTCTCTCTCTCTCTCTCTCTCTCTCTCTCTCTACACGTTTGTCAGCACGTCAAGAATCCAATTCAATACACGTTTCACAGTAACCCCTCTCTTTCTTTCAATGTTTGTAAACTCCCTTTTCTTTTTCATACGGTGACCTCCCTAACCTTTCACTTTTGACCCGTCACATTTCATGAAAAGCCTTGTTAGTCTTGTATCATTTAGGTAAATTTACAGGGTAATATATCATCTTTTTGTAATCGCAGTGCCGAAAACCGGCGACTTTCTCTGGAAGGGTGAGTAACGGTTGAGTTTACGTGAATACGTTTCTTGTCGCTGTTTCTGCTTACAAAGGGTTTTTACCGTCTTGAATGCATTAAAGCGAAGGCATGGCATAAAAACTGTCACATAATCTGTACTGACACTTACGGCTTGGTATCGAGTGACTAAAACCTTCATGTAAAGGTCAAAACGGCGGCAATAATTAATTGTATTGATATTATTTCCCCATTCAGTTTAATTTTTTCGTCAGTTTTGTTCGCTAAGTGGCCGGCATAACGTGGTAAAGAACTTACATGCGATGAAAACAGTAAATGCCGGTTAGGCGCTTTAAATAAAATTCTTTGTTTGCCGTCCGCGTGCTGATAGGTTTTCAGAGAAAATAAAGAAAAACAAACACAGTGTTAACACTATTACAAATAAAAATATTATTTTCCCAAAAGAAAACAAAATAAAAATTGAACTTGTGTTAATATACTTGTGTTTTTGTCTGTGTTTATTTATTTCTCTGGCTGTTTGGCAGATTTTTCAAAAATCCAAGGACGGCAAACAAAGAATTTTCTTCAAATGGCCTTCTGCTGTTAACTCAACATAAGTGAGGTGACAAACAATAAATATCGGTCAACTGTTCCTTTAGAACCCTTCGATCATGTGACCCATGTATTTCCTCGTGTGCAGTAAACTTCCCTGTCGAAGTCTCTACTACTGGGAATGTGACGAATATAATCAATAATTTCACAGCTTCAGTACAGGATTATAGATTTGCAAAAATTTTCACTATAGATAGGCCGAAATTAATATGTTATTGTAAAAGGTTCTAATTACCCATTTTTTAATTTGAAATTACTTCATAGTGTGTTTAGTGTGTTAAATACGGAAACTTACATGTCAGAGGAGGAATGTACAAGGCTTTCCGCAAAAAAGCGGGCTGTATATTATTCGAAGCAATTGCTCATGCTCACTGGCTCGCTACACTAAGGCAAATGTCATTATTTAGGGCCGGAGGTCACTCCAAAACTGAACTGGTTGGGTGACTAAAAAACATTTTTAACCTCAAATTTTCAAACGTTTCTGTATCAGGAGGGGGAGACCTCCCCCTCCTGACCTCCCCATATGTTCACTGCTCTACAGCTATACGGTGATCGAACACACATACCGGTCTCTAATAATGAAGTGACTACAAACACAGCATCCAGCTTCAAACTGTCCCTGTATTTTCCTACGGTGATGTCCTCACTGCTAGAGGATACTGGGTGAATTTAAATAGATACAGATTCAGTGTGTACAAACATAAATAAACAACATGAAAGTCCCAGTATCCTGTCGCAGTGATTTTGGCATAAAAGTTAATTCTCTGGCAGTCCTAGAATGTAAGAGACAAATGTATCAGCCTCTGATAATGTAATTTGGAACTATAAAACAAGAATCTGATGTAAAAGTAAGCTTAAAATTTGCACAGGCTTAGTGCCAAATTGATTTGGACGAAATGTCTGGTCTAACATACATACATACATACATACATACATACATACATACATACATACATACATACATACATACATACATACATACATACATACATACATACATACATACATACATATGCATACATACATACATACACACATACGCACATACATACACACATATATACATACATGTGTGTGTATGTGTGTCTGTGACTGTGTCTGTGAGTTATCATGGCGGAGGGTGTCACGCAAAAATTTCGGGCCAACAAAGTTTTCTTTTTCAATTCTGATCCCCCTCCCCTTTCCAGGCCTTAAATGATGACGGCTACCTAATTTCCTGTTTTTTGAACAGCAATTAAGCTCACACGTGTTCTTGGTTCTGAGAAGGACCTAAAATAACTCGAGTCAGTGTGTAAATACAAGTATAACGGAACTGAAGTGCCATACGTCAAAAGGTTCAGACCGACATTAGGTGCCGAGCAAATACTTGGCAAGTGAAAAGTGTATCAGGGTAATAAATCAACATGTAAACTGTGAGCTTTGATCAGTAATGGAAAGAACGTGAGGTCGAAAAATATTAAAGTTTCGACAGTATGTTAAGAATAAATATTACTTCATATGGGTTACTCCTACGGAAATGAGTAACACACTCTCAGATGCGAATATTACGAGCATGACGTCATTTTCGACCACGGAATTCTCGCTGACAATGGATGGCAAGTCTACCTTTGGATGAGAACACCCCTCTAGACCTTGCAGCAGTGGATTCTTCCGACATTGGTGATTGTTTTCTACTTCTAAATTTAATTACATTGTCACTTTGCTTTGCACAAACTTTCATATTACTTATTTATCCAGGCGTACCTGTACTGGCGATAACACCCCTATAAACCGTTGACCCACTTTTCGAATTTTATCGAGCAAGGTGTGTTGCCCCGTGGACAGCCTATAATTTGTGCCCCTTTTAACTTTCCCGCACATCTGTCTAATACCCTGATACATGTAACTCTGCTTTCGGTGCCCTTTTTAGGATCATGCATACATATATATACATATGATCATACAGATGACGTTTCATCATATGTTGAGTTTGTAATTCCCGCTTTCGTTGGAAACTTTCATTTTACACCTTTTGAACTAAATCGGCCGTGTGAGCCCACACTATAGTCATCTTACCTGATCCTTGTGTGCAAACTGAGTAACGTTTTGACATGCGTGGCTAATGGCTCCTGGGCCTATACTTTTGTCGCCAATTAAAAAACAAGGTAACTTTTTTTTTTTTTTTTTTTTTTTTTTTTTTTTTTTTTAAACTGTTTAACTTGACAATGTGATATCACACGTATACTACACCACACATGTTTTGTTTCAAGATCGAAGACAGTTTTAAACAGCCACAGCAATGCATTGTGGAATAGATGGAATGAGCGGCAATAGATCTATTCAATGAGAGAGAGAGAGAGAGAGAGAGAGAGAGAGAGAGAGAGAGAGAGAGAGAGAGAGAGAGAGAGAGAGAGAGAGAGAGAATTTGTATGGACACGAGAGGCCGGATTTCTTAATGCAAGGTGGTGGCAGTCAAGGCAGTCGTACACGCATCCAACTTTATTGCATTATTTGGTCAGTGTGTCGGAGAAAACCAAAGGTATACTAGTATGTTCACAGTAGATCAGTTACAGGGTTGTCTGAGGCCAACGAGCTCTAGCCGGCCCCGGCTTGTTCTATCCGAGACCTCTATATCGAGGTCAAGGAAAGTGCATTGACGCATCTATTACTCAACAGATTATTTATCCAACGGGCACAGTTACGCTTAGAAGTCGTCAATGGAAACCTCTGGCTCGTTACAAATGCACAAACAAAGCATCGGGTCGAGGGCCTTGATGCATTCTTTGTTGTCACAGAGATTGCAACTACGGAAAGACCGAAATGACGCTAACAAGGGATACTATAATTCATCAAGAAAAGTTGTCAGGGGATATTGTAAGTAAGCTTATAGTACAAGACTACAAAGAAACCAATGGAGGATTATGTGTCTGAGCTCAATGAGTGTAAATATCAATGAGTGTGAAAATGGGACTCCTCAGTTCCCGAATGTGAAAAAAAAACATGGTGCTCTGGAACAAAATACCCTTCACCGTCATTTTAACGTTGCCTAAATTACTTGTAACCTATAAGTATACGATTAGACTTGGTTCAAGTCGGTGATTGTATAAAATGAAGTCATTTCAGCATGGTTTTTAACGCATTGATGTTACTTTGCATTTGAAATGTTTTGACTGAGATTCGGGGAGACTACGCAATACGATCCTTCACACTTGTATGAGTTTGTGTGAGGTGAACACGCTGGACAGTGGATTTGCGCATGCGTAGAGTGAACGCACTCGGCAGTGTCTTCCCGTCAACGCAGTCTGAAAGATATTCTCGATTACTCTTCTACATCACATTCACTGAACAAGTCTCATTCACAGACTTGGATCAAGTCTAGAATACCATTGTAAAAGCTAGGTCGATGACGTAATGATGCTTTGCAGCTTGAGTATTGTTTCCACATAGGAACTGGCACTTTCGATGATATGGTCCGCGGAGTACGCATCAGTTGGGACTCAAAAATTGCTGGCATTCCTAATGTTCCAATGAACCATTCTTTCCTGTACTTTTATGTTTTTATATGTACCTTATTTATTTCCGAGCTTTACATTTTGGCCAGGAATATGGAGATAATCGGCAGAAAGGAGTGGGGTGAGTTACAAGCAATTTGAAGGCTGAGGCCAGAGGATTTTCGGAAGATTCCGTACTGCGAAGTCCCTCTTTTCATACCAGATAACATAGTACATGTATATCAACACTCAAAGTTTCGAATTCTCTAGCGTTAACACAGCGAACTCTGGCTCCTTGTTTGTTTGTTTATGTTTGTTTGTCTGTTTATGTGTGTTTGTTTGTTTGTTTGTTTGTTTGTTTGTACGTTTGTCCATCACTCTCTCCGAATACTCACCCTTTCTAATAACTTGGATGAGTATTTGAAGACAGTGGTGGACACACATGAGTGCTAATTACTCCTCATGGCAAAGAAGGAGTATGCTTTATTTCATACGTGGATTGTAATAGAAAACTTTTTTAATTATCATTTATTTACTTTACTAATAAACAAACAAACAAACACAATTTGTTGATAAACATGAACACAAATACAACCCTTTATTGGTTATCTATTTTATATGGAATCAAATTAAATTAGTTTTCTATGCCTTAGCAGCATCAAGCACTAGAAACAAATTACCTTTGAGAATGATTTAAGCATAAAATGAAGCTAGCAAAACTGATAGAAACACTTTCAAAAGAAAATAACATATGTATCATACACCTACTGCCGTAACCTATGGGAGTTTGACCGTCCAATAAATTTCCGTATTTTGTATAGTACGCGGAGTCCCGAATACGGGAGACGCGCGACGCGCAATTTTCAGGGGTTTGTAGCAATTTTATTTCAACAATCGCGCGCGTTCCACTCATATCGCGCGTACCGCGTCCTTCAAAATTTACCATAGAATTTGTTTATACGGACGATTAATGGAGCGAGGTGTATTAATAATAGGGTTATACACAAAATACGGCCCTGTATGGACTCAGGCTCAGTGAGTGATGACGTATTAGACTTGCCTTCGGCTCGTCCAATACGTCACTCACTGAGCCCTCGTCCATACAGGGCCGTATTTTGTGAATAACCCTATAATATGTCACCATAGGAATGCTGAGAGCTATAGACACTTGAAGCTTATATTTTATTTCAAATTTAAGTTTTCAAATTATTTCGGTCATGATGTGTGTGTGTGTGTGTGTGTGTGTGTGTGTGTGTGTGTAGTGTGTGTGTGTGTATATATATATATATATGTTCATATATTCATATATACTGTATACTTGTTTTGCAAGGCAGTGATCTCCCCTCTCTTCTCCCAAAGGTTACATGTTTCCGTCGTACCTTAAAGGCCTCGCGTTACTTTACATACTGGTGTAGGGAAGAGCAGATATTAACTCAAGGTAGTGTGCGCCTCGAATGAAAGACATAAAAGTTTCGTCAAACTTTCCTTATTTAAACTGTCAACCATTCTCTTACCAAATGAAGAATAAAAAAGGGGTCAAGTTTGGTACTACAGAAACAAATATGCTTGTAGGTGTTTATTTCCCACGAAACTGATACACATATTTGATATAAATGTTAGAAACGTTAAGACAGTTCCTTTGCCGTTACTGTCATACTGGCATGTTTATTAACATAGTCTAACTCAGCAAACAGACAGTGGAGCGGTCTTCAATTCCTCTGTCCAAGAGTTCGGAATATCAAGTTTAAATTCAGGATGATTTACCTTACAGATAAGCACATATACAATCCGTCTGTAACTATCAAACTGATTGACTGCGACATGGTGCAAGGAAATTGAAGAACTTCAAGACGATACGCGCTGTGTATAAAGTGTGACATTCTGACGTCCTAGCTTACGCGGTGTGTTTATTTATTTCCCACGAAACTGATACACATATTTGATATATGTTAGAAACGTTAAGACAGTTCCACAATGTGTCTAGCCTCAATCGACGTCTCTTCGCTTACTTAACTGACCTATTCCGATTCACTGAAGCACACAACTTTCATCTCATCCTGTCAACACTGAATTAAACTGTCAATGAATGATGTAAGGTATTGAATATCGATGTGAAAAATTATTCATTACTTGACATTGAAAACTCACGTTACAATTGTTGAATAATTGTGGATTAGTAACACGTATTTAGAGATATGTCGTCTGCGGGTTATCAAGGGCTTTTAACCAACTTTATTTTTTCTAGAAATCACTTATTAATAATCTAACTAAAATAATCATCTTTCAAATCGGAGTTATATGTCAAAATTATTTTGTGACAGGGTTCACATCAATTAAGAAGAACAACATTCGTTGTAATTCATATCTGCTATTGCAAGGAGATCTTGGGCGACATAACCTCATTCTCTTGAAACTATTTCTCTGTTGCCGTAAAGAGTGACGTTCACCTGGTCAGCTGTAACTACTGATGTATTTTCCATTCTTGGTTTGTTTGTGAATTTTTCGCGATTTGTTTTTGATTTTTTGGAAGCTGGGGGTGTCGGTGAAAGAAGCAGACACGACTGTCCTGTTGTTCCCAAAGAAGTAGGTCAGCACTTTAAATAAAGAAATTAACCCTAATGTTTTGCTAAGTAGCCGGACAAAATTATTCAAAGATATTGAAACTATTAAAACAGGGGTTGCAAAACGTGAAATTCCAATTTATAAAAACTCAACAGACGTATAGGTACGGCCTAGCCTCCCAGGCAAAGGCCTAACGTCACGCTTTAATTTCCCCCTAGAGTGGTGGCGCAATTCAATTTACTTCCTGATGTTATCTTCCTTTGTTAAAATACGCAGCTTGGAATATAAGAAATTGAGCTACTCTTGATGCTATTAAAGTTATCCTCCAATCCTATGTTATGCAACTAAAATTCTATTTTCCTTAATGGATAGATGATACATTATGTTTCTCCTATAAGATGATGAACAAAGCTGAAAATTTTATCACGAAGTTCTCAAGCCTTGTAAGACTTGACGAAGGATGCGTCCTGAACTCACCTATTTAGTCTCTGTTCTTCTAATTATCTAGGCTTTCATGATATTGAGACTCAATGTTTTACATATCTCTGATCTACCTCTCGTGTGTGGGCTCATCTTGAAGCTCTTCTGAGTAATGAAACTTTTCATCGTCATGTTTTTGTGAAAATTGAAAATATAATTCTTTTCCAATAGAGTTAACATAAGGATGGCAGCCATTTTGAATTTCAATAGCAGGAAATTAAATTTAAGGTAATTTGTTTCTCTAGTTCCATAATTCGCATGGTGACCCAAGATTTTTTAACCAATGATTTTGAAAGAAAATGATCGAAAGTTTGCTTGAGGAATGCTTGAGCAAAGGTTTGTGTCACTCACTGTTCAGGCGCATGCTACATTTAAGGGAAACAGTCGTCGGAACTGCGCCTGTGCGAGTTTCTTGTTTGCAAATGATGTATTTCGTGCACAATATCTAGATGCACCTCACCATCATAGCTGCAACATTTGAATTATACGGTGTGAATTATGACAGACATGTTTTAACTTTCATCAATCACCATCGTACCTTGGATACCGTGTTTACATTGGCCCTATGGGTCCCATACGTACTTTAAAGGCGTTTCCGACGACTGTATCCCATTAAATGGGAATTATCGGAGTCTGACAAATATAAGCGTAATATTGCACTGTCTACCGTGTGTCCAATCAAGCCTATGTGCCAAGAGATCACTGTCCTTCTGTGTGCATGTCGGGAATATTAAAAGTACAGTATGGTACACAAGTGCTTTAGCAGTTCCATCTGTGCTTTATTTCTAAATGCATGAGAATGAACAGGGAGATGAAAAAAAGAGTTGAAAGCAATGTCTTCAGTATTAATAGACTTCATGATTCTACTGAAATCAATCAATCTTATTCAAGTCAATTTATGTCAACAGGGTCTTCTTTGTAAGCTCTTAAAACATTCAAAATTCTTGCTGAAAAATATGAGAATCTGCAATTAAAATAAGAACAATGTTTAAGCCTCTTTACAAACTGCAAAGATAATTAAAACGAAATACGAAATTGCTTCTTGGGGTGAGAAAAGTTCAAATCACGCCATGATTCTTTCACTATATCCTCCAGGCACTTGTGTGTGTAGTGTCAAACTTTGTGAGAGTTGTCAGCCAGCAAAAACTCATGTTTCAAAGGGTTGGTGTGAAAAGATCAAGTATACAGGAATGTTTCAAGAAAAGCTGACACAATTTCATGATAGTTTTGAGTAGACAGCAGAGAGAAGTGTGTCCAAGTGATGAAGTAGATATTTCTCCGTTGTATGTTGTAGGCACAGGTGTGTAAAGGCAATATTGTCATATAAAATGAGATTGATAGGTGCGCAAAGATGTATTTAAATACTATCTCCTACATATATATCTGGGAGAGAAAAGTTCATATGTTCAGATAATCTTTGTTAGATTTCATGTTTCATAGAAAAATGGCCTCAATGCTTGTGCCAAGCGGTCCGCTGGTGGTTGTATTTAGTGCCCTCTAGTGGTTGCATTCAGCAGCAACCAATAAGTTGAAAGTGCTGGAAATTCATTCATAGAAAGTTCACTTCAGAAAAGACTATCTAAAACAGATGAAATGGATAATACTTGACCTATCTCTTGTTATTACATCAAGTTTTTTTCATCGTGCATAATTAACTTGTAAATAGCTATATTGCCATCTAGATTAAAGTTTCCCCAAAATTTATTACACTGAAATAGATTTTCAAAATCGAAGAATTATGACTGTTACATCACTTTAATTCAATGTGCACTTGGTGATTAATTTCCGACGATAGCGAGGAGAGTTTTCTTGTAGTCACCAGATGTATCATCCTGCATAAAGAAAAAACAAAAGTACAGGCTTTGAATGTCAAGTCATTGGAAATAAAACAGTCATTTGGATACATGGTCTCAGTAGATATTTAGTGACACTGTTCAGTCTGTGGGTTCCTGCCTTAAAAGCAAAAGTTGTTTGTTAACTTTACATCAATGCAAATTGGTTATCTTGATAAAACTTTGGATAAAAAAAATTGATTAACAACATCACCATATCGTCAAAATATATAGCAAATTTAACAAGGAAACGTTATGAAAATCTGGGATCAAATTATGGGGCTTTAATAAAGGGTTTGTAAGATATTAAGTATGAAAGAATGAACCATTGTTGGTCTTCCAATGTTATTGCGTGTTTTCATACACACGGTGATTAAATAACTCTTAGCTTTGTTTTACTGGCCATCATTACTCTAAAACAAAGTCAGTATTTCCCGTATTGGTTTTCCTCTTTCCTCCTGTCATTGTTAAAATTCGTTAACTTGCAAACTTTCAAAAGGGTAAAAATCTGTAAAATGCTTGGCACATAATTTCAAAGAAAATTTGTCTGTTGTCAAATATTGGGTTTTCTTGTCTCTGTTATGTATAATTTCATGAAAGTGACCGATACAATTATTGTTACAAGGAGCATTTGGAAAGTGTAATGGATCTATGGCAAATGTTCCCTGAGCTTTGAAATTAGAATTCTAAATATAAATTTGTGGTCCCTGCTCAAGATTGTAGACCACATTCTTGTTTGCGCTATTTTCGAATTTGTCCAAAATGACAGTTCTCAATAATTACAAAGAACATTACAAATATCAAAGTGATACAGTTTTTTTTCTCTGCGGTATGGCAATGAAGATGGCAACAACATAGATTGGCTGAAATTACAATGCAAAGTTCTTCACAGAATGCTCTGACAAGCTGTTAAAGAATTATTTGATTGACGCATGGGTACTTACAGCGATGAACTGTGACAGAGGCTTTGAATACATTCTTTGGAATTCATGTTTGATTTGCTCCATGTCCTTTTCACATCGCGACACAACCACACGTATCAAAGTGTCGTCATCTGTGCCAAGTCCCTGTAAGGAGCAAAGAATTGACCATGAAACAAACACATATGACTGTTGAAATAGCTGAGTCAGTAAAGATAATACTTTAATGAAGATTGTCTACACATATCCTACAGTTACAAAGCCCTTGGTTGGTCATAAACCGTACCTGACAAGCCGACAAATCTACATAGACTCCCACACATTGTATCATGATTTTATGCAAATTATGCAACAGACAATTCATACATTATGTTAACCTGTTCGTCCCCCATTTCCGGTAAACAGAACCGTAATCACCGTTGATAACAATGGATTTAGGCCAAACCACGATAATAAAAGGGTTAACCCTTTTCCTGTCTGACAGTATACTTTCTCTGTCGGCAAAGTTAGTGAAAAGCAGTATTGAGCCAAAATCAAACGTATTTTCACCCACTTGGCTTGATCTGTTATAGTAGGTTTAGTCTGTCAAAGTCATGTTTACAGTGTCTCTGTTTTCAGGGGCATTCAAATGTTTAGTTTCTTGTTAAAATCATAGACCCTCGAAATAGACATTTTTTCTCAAGGGTCTATGTTAAAATGCACCATATGGGACATATATGTTATGCTTCACTAGTTTTAATCATCTTGACCTGATGTTGACACATAAACTTTGCAGGATGAGGTTTAAACTAGTGCGATGGTTTTGATCAATGTACACAGAAAGTCACAATTATATAATTTGAAATAATTTGAGAGGCGTTTCTAGAAGGTATTCTTTCGCAGTTACAGTATCTCCTATTGCATAATATTATAAATTATATTACCATGCCCTGTCCGTCGCATTTTGATTGGGCGAGCTGAACCACGTGACTGACCAAAAATACACAGTAATGGTTTGTTTACATGCCCGTGAATATGAATAATAAGATTAACAACTCAAAGTATCGTAACTTTACAGCTCAAACATAAATCATAATCAATCACAAAATAAAATTGAGCACTTGTAGGTCAAGTTGAGATACTTTTTTCTGAAAACATCTCCGGATTTGCCAATTTTTTACAGCGCGTGACAGTGCGTCGCGTATTGCTCAGTTTCTGGGGCCCACTTGTCATTCGCTCCTGAAATTTTCGGAAATTTTGACGATTTTCTTGGGTTCACTGATAATATAATAGAAATAACAGACTCCGCTCTGACCATTAACGTTTATTTGTGGGCGCGGGCTCGAGGAAAGCCAAATTAACGGGCTCGGCAAGCCTCGCCCGTTAATTTTTGGCTTTCCTCTCGCCCTTGCCCACAAATAAACGTTAATGGTCAGCGCGTCGCCCGTTATTTCTATAAGATTATTCAAATTAAAATAAATTATTTACAATACCTTCATGGATTTGTACAGTTGCTCTGCAAAGTATGCGGCTTTGTTGCGCGCGCATTTCACTGAAAGAAAAAATCATTTTAATCATGTCAGTGATTTGACTGTGTTTAATGTTGAGATAAAACCATGGCAATTGAAAAAGATTCAAAAAAAGTCTGCCTGAGACATCTGTGAACGTTAGTACCAGCTATCACTATCATCTGACAATCTTGGAAAGTTCAACCTTCATATATGTGAGTTCAAGCGTACACTTTTGCTGTACACAGTTTTGCTTGATTGATATTTTCATAATCTGTTTTGCTTTTGATTCATTTGAACACTATATTTCAGTACAATACATGAACTCTTCCTCGAGCCAGCCCATGAATTCTTTTACAAGGATATGATGTGAGACTGGTAACAAGTACACTTGGCAACATGTCTGATCCTATTTGACCACAAAAGAATTATTTTACATCACAGCAAAGACCGGGTTCATGTATGAGGCTAGCCACGGTTATATCTTGTGTGCAAATTTCCTTGCTACATTTTGTTCAGTAAAATGAACAAATTCTACAAAAACAAAGTTGTTTCACTTTAAATCACCACAAACTTCACAAAACTTGATGAACTGAGTTTGAAATCACACCAGTGACTTACCGATGGTTAGCAGGCCCTGCTCAATGTCTCCAGAAAACTCACTCTTAATTGCTTTTTCAATGTCTTTCTTGGATATCTTGGCGTACTCATCAAATGTCGCACGCAACTGTTCAAAACTTCTTGTTGCTAGAATGACGTTGAATCTTGATTCATCTGTCCCACGTTGCTGCTCGCCGGCATCGTACAATGCCTTGAAAATTACACAGAAATGAAATAATTGAAATCACTGCCTAGAAAGTGCTGGGGTATGTCTGTTGTTTTTACAGCAAGTGCAAAATAATTGGTTACTGAAGTTGATAAGTTCCTGTCCCCTCTGGAAAACAGCAGGGAACTGTGTCTTTGGAAATGACTAGAGACACTATACCCTTCGAAGACAGCAAGCAACTATGATCAGTATATTTCCAACATGAATCATATATAAGTCCAAAAAATAATAGGTTTGTTTCAGGTCATTGACATGTGGCAAAAAAAAGCGGCGACACAGGTTTTTTTAAATTTTTGTATTTTGGTGGAATTTGATTCATTTTTTCCCTTTTTTCCATAGGGGCAAATGAAAAACAGGGGAAAAAAGAGTAGACGTGCACACTTTGAAGTGGTGCGGGCAATATTTTGGCCCATTATATGTTCTATATGTCTAATTTTCTTACAATCTTCCTCATTCGTGAAGTATGGAGAGAAATAAGGAGAGTGCCAAGGGATGGGAACCTGTTGAAATTCTGTGGAAAACACCAATTAAAGTTCTTAATTGTCATCCCAGGTGACATTCGACTTTGTGGCCAATAATTCATCCTACAATGTAAACTGGATCTAAGTGGTATGGCAAACTGGAAGAGTCAGTCCAACTACAACAGATGTTCCGAAGCACCGATGGGAAAGCACAAAGCTTTGAGATAATGGGGTAGGAGAGATTCGATGGGCTCTCCCAGTACCAGTGCTAATGAACTTGATCTTAATTTCTATAACAACGTTAAATCTAAGATCAAGACCTGTAGCTGACCATTGGAAAGCGCACATGGTTTGAAATATCTCTAACTACTAGCAGATGAAATCCGAAAAAATAATTAAATCTGAAAATACATTCAATGCAGAGGAATAATTGACATTTAATACTGGCACTGCTGGCGCTAGTCATCAATGTCAGCCCGGAGGCTCTGCCACATCATGACATGCATAAACAGAATAACTGAAAGTTGATGACCAACTCACCTTGGCATCATCCTTAGCTTTAGCAACATCAACCCCTGCTTTCTCGTCTCTGCCTCCTACTGACATAGAAACCATCAACTTTCTGAAATGTCCAGATGTATCTGATCTCAAGTCATCTTCAAGATCTTTGCCGTAATCTAGTGGAAATGATAGACACACTTTAAATAATGGAACCTATTTCAAATCATTTATTTTTCTACATCAATGCATCCATAAATGGATTTTCATGAATTGAATAAAAGAAAATATAGCACAAAACATTAGGGCTAAAATAAAAACTCGCACTGAAAATAAAATACATGTGAAAATGACGAATCAAGCAGAGAAAAACAGCATTGCAAAAAGAACAATTTGACATGATAAATTTACACTTGACAAGCCTTATAATACGAACAGACTTGAAACTGCAACATATGATGATGATTTGAAATTTATACATTAAAGTCATGCACATGGTGTAACAATGCTGAGGGATCAACCTTATTGGCATGTACAACTTTGTAAACTATGACTCCACTGACAAACACTTTGTAAACAAGAAATCTTCAGACAAAACAACAAAAAGAAATAGATTGGCATGCATATTTCAATGATTTTTTTTCTTTCCTAATTTGCTCACTCTGAAAATGAAATAGGCCCCCTAAGCACCTCAGAAATTTACACTGATGGATTTGTTTAAAGGGAGGCAGTCGTCGGAGCTCAAAGGTCGCTAGGGACCCCTACGACCCATGTAAACACTGTACATTAGTTTTGTAGACCATATGGTAAGGTTGCTATATTTCAAATATCTAGGTCTTAAGCCATAATAATATTAAGAAGATTTTTACAATATTATTTTTGAGAATTTATGACCTTTGACCTGCCCTATCCCCCTCTGCAACTAAGCTGTGGCTGGTGTCTATCGAACTGTGACTGGTATGGGACACTGACCTTCGACCCTCAAATCATCCTGTACCTCACTAATTATGCACATCTATAAATGTTATGCTAGCCAATGGAGGTAGAGGTCTGAAGTTTAGTGGACGGAGATGATTATGTTAACTAAGATTTCTGCTAAAACATCAAGCGACCAGGATGACATTTAACCTAGCCAATATGGCTATAGGTCTGATTTTTGCTGGACGGCCATCATGGGAGGAAGGTGTACAGCAAAAATATCAAGTAACCAGGATGACGTTTGACCTGAATTTAACTTATTTGCTTGTATATTTGTGCAACAGCCTTTACATTTGGTTGGATGAGGCGACACATTATGAACTAGTAAATATTTGTCAATAAAAATTATTGATGTTGACCATGGGACGTACAGGGACGGCATAACAATTTGGAGCGTCACTTTTCTCAGCATCATTTTGAAAAATTCGCCCTCCCTCCCTATAATTTTTTCCGGTCCCTTACCGGCCAGCACATGTTGAATTCGTGAACACACATATCGCAGGTCATCACTTTATGCACAAACAAGGCGTCTATTAAATGTGATTTAACAGTGAAGATGAATCGATAAAGTGAATTTGAGGGAAAATGTACTTATCTAGCTTAACAATGCTAATCGTGCATCTTGAACTTTGGCTCGCGGCACGCGGATCGTGGCTCGCAGCACGTGAATTAGGCTTACCCTTTTTAATGGCCTGTATTTCAGCGTTGGTTCTGGTGCACATGATTTCAATCAGTGCAGTTTCATCAGTTCCGAGACCCTGTCAATCAAAAACCCATGTAAGTGTGAATTCAGTGTCAATCAAAAACCCATGTAATTCAGAGAAGTCTGTCAATCAAAAACCCATGTAAGTGTGAATTCAGTGTCAATCAAAAACCCATGTAATTCAGAGAAGTCTGTCAATCAAAAACCCATGTAAGTGTGAATTCAGTGTCAATCAAAACCCATGTAATTCAGAGAAGTCTGTTAATCAAAAACCCATGTAAGTGTGAATTCAGACAAGTCTGACAATCAAAAACCCATGTAAGTGTGAATTCAGAGAAGTCTGTCAATCAAAAACCCATGTAATTCAGAGAAGTCTGTCAATCAAAAACCCATGTAAGTGTGAATTCAGAGAAGTCTGTCAATCAAAAACCCATGTAAGTGTGGATTCAGAGAAGTCTGTCAATCAAAAACCCATGTAAGTGTGAATTCAGTGTCAATCAAAAACCCATGTAATTCAGAGAAGTCTGTCAATCAAAAACCCATGTAAGTGTGAATTCAGAGAAGTCTGTCAATCAAAAACCCATGTAAGTGTGAATTCAGAGAAGTCTGTCAATCAAAAACCCATGTAAGTGTGAATTCAGAGAAGTCTGTCAATCAAAAACCAATGTAAGTGTGAATTCAGACAAGTCTGTCAATCGAAAACCCATGTAAGTGTGAATTCAGAGAAGTCTGTTAATCAAAAACCAATGTAAGTGTGAATTCAGACAAGTCTGTCAATCAAAAACCCATGTAAGTGTGAATTCAGAAAAGTCTGTCAATCAAAAACCCATGTAAGTGTGAATTCAGAAAAGTCTGTCAATCAAAAACCCATGTAAGTGTGAATTCAGAAAAGTCTGTCAATCAAAACCCATGTAAGTGTGAATTCAGAAAAGTCTGTCAATCAAAAACCATGTAAGTGTGAATTCAGTGTCAATCAAAAACCCATGTAAGTGTGAATTCAGTGTCAATCAAAAACCCATGTAATTCAGAGAAGTCTGTCAATCAAAAACTCATGTAAGTGTGAATTCAGAGAAGTCTGTCAATCAAAAACCCATGTAAGTGTGAATTCTGACAAGTCTGTCAATCAAAAACCCATGAAATCATGAATGCATTGCGTTCCTATATGAAATCTAAAAGAGACAAACCTATCAATTATTGTAATAAAAGAGTTGTGTCATTGAACTGATGATGCAACACATCTTATGCAAACTACAAACCTCACGTTAGCGTTTCTACATTGCTGTCAAGATTTTCAAATAAAGGAATTACTCCATTCAAAATGACTCATTATCGTTTGATTTGCATATTCAAGAATGCTCATGAATACACTTTGCATAAATTAATACAATTATTTTGGAAATTTAAAACTTGATGATGAGGAACTGTGGACAGTAACGTAAAGACGGAAAGTCCAAACAAGACCATATCAATGGTTACCTTCATTGCTCTTTTCAATTCGGCAGCATCGAATTGTGGTGCAGACAGCATCAGTGCCACGACTATCTTCTTAAAGTTACCACTCAGTTCACTCTCGAAGTCTTCTACCAATATCTAAACATAAACATACACCATGGTGACCATGGACATACACCATTGTTAACATACATCATGGTGACCATAGACATACATGTATATCGTGGTGAACATAGATATACATCATGGTGACCATAGACATACATGTACATCGTGGTTAACATAGATAGACATCATGGTGACCATAGACATACCGGTACATCATGGTGAGACATACATCATAGGGACCATGGACATACATCATGGTGAATATAGACATACATCCTGGTGACTTGACATACATCCTGGTGAACATAGACATACATCATGGTGAACACAGACATACATCATGGTGAACATAGACATACATCATGGTGAACCCAGACATACATCATGGTGAACCCAGACATACATCATGGTGAACATAGACATACATCATGGTGAACATAGACATACATCATGGTGAACATAGACATACATCATGGTGAAATCACAAGCTGTGTTGACAGTGCCACCATAAACAGATTTATGTCGGACAAAGAATTTCCTACAAAACACGGGGCCAAGAATTATAAAACATGCTACACAGCAAAACAGCTTAAATTTTACAGCAGAATCAGAACTCTCCTTGAAGGAAGGAAGCCACTGAGTACGGCCTTATTACCATATGGATCATTTGGAAAAGGATATCGATACAGAATACATGCATCTGTTTCTGTATTCCAAATATTTGCATCGCACCCAGTCATTTTATACTAGATCATGATAGAGAACGCTTTAATCTTTCCTCAGGAAGAGTTTGAGCAAAAGTTAAGAACTCTCTGTTCCACTATTGGGGGTTCAATACCTACCCGGCCAAACATTCTTTTGTAATCTTTTGATATTTGCTGTCGCTGTTCATTGCTACATGATGTTACAACTTGAATAATGGTTTGCTCATCGGTTCCTGGAATGAAAAAGAGGATTGTCACGTTGTATGAGGCACTGGTTTACGAGTGTTTTAATTAGCTTTCAATCACACTGAGTAAGTTTTAGTTTATCACCATACTTTCACACACCATTCTCATCATACACGTTCGAGTAGAAATATTTCCGGAAATATTCTCAAGAAATCTGTGTGTAAATTTAGGAAGTTGAAACTTTTTCGATCAATTTAGTTGGAAAATGTAATAACCTATCTGTTCTCTATTTCGAAACTATGAACTTCCTCAATCAGATCATGCCATGCTGAAATGAAATAGCAATCCTCACAAACTTCAATATAGTGAGGGCGCTGTTGTACAGGACGTGACCATTCAAACAAGACTTACCAAGACCTTTCATGGCGTTCCGCAAAACTTCAGCCTCATTTTGACTGTTAAAGCCTGCCTTTGGTTTGATAGAACCTTCTCCCTGTGATGAAAACGTTTGTGATTGCAGAAAAGTGAGTTAAAAAGTGCAATGTACCTTGCAGTTTATAAAACATTGAAGAATTCAAGAACAAACACCAAGAAGATTGGAGGTAGACTTTGCACGAGACACACCGATGGATTTTAGTACGATTATGTGGTTCATTATCAATGTTGTGTTCCGCTAAAACACGACAGTATGGCAAATCCAGAATAGGATGTGATGCACAGATTACCAACATGCAGTCAAAGAAATGTGAAATGACACTTTTCAAAACTTAGAAATGTGAAACGGCACTTTTCAAAACTCATGTGAGATAAAGTGCTACTTGTAGTTGTCTTGCACAGACTGAAAACTTATACACATAAACCTGGTTCGTGGTGATTACATGTATATCAATTAATGACGTCAAATAATGTGTGATGGTTTTGGTTTTCTGACTTCAACAACACTTCAAATTTGTATTACCTAGCAATGAAATTGATGTGCCAACAGATATTGTCTTATGTTCCATAGAATCAAGGAAATGTTCCTTGCAAACGGCATTCCCACCAAGGGTCAAGGCAGTTTCTGTCACTTTAAAAATCTGCATTTGTGTTCTTCATATTGGATTTGAGAATGAATTTGAAACTTATTATCTGTAGTACATGAAACCAGGTCGGCCTGAATTTCAAGTTTTGTAAAGAACACAACAAAATATTGTACAGAAGCAGAAAATCCACTTTTGACACTATAAACCTAGTTTTTAACGGACTAGTAAGTTCAGTAATCTATGAGTAATGCTCTTGACAGGGTACAACCATCAAAGTTTTTTTCATTACTGGCTTGCAAAAGATTGCCGAACTTTCTTGGCATTTTTGAGGCAATAATATTATTGATGAATATTACTCTCGAATTTTTTAAATTTTCAGAGTTTGAGAACTTATTTCCTAATTTTGATTGAAAATCTGCATGGTAGAACTTTTTCCAAAGGAAAATACCTGTTGATACAAATCAAAGAGACTTGTGGGTAATTGATAGTTTGATTACTTCTGCGTCCCACATTGATTGTCCAGTGCAGTGTTTTCCATAATGCATACATCTAGCTAGCCATTCTTTCAGTGAAAAATTAAAAAGTAACTTTAAATTTAATTTACCAGATTCACACACCTGCTGTTTTACAAATTCTATAGTTTTCTAAAACTTTCTTCTGTGGTCTACCGGTACCTTTGTATCCAAAATGAATTTGCTGGCAACCTTTTCCCATCATGATAATATCTCAAATAATTGGAACCTATCGAATTTTTGATGAATTACAAGTGGAATGTGTTTATTCAACCGTTACATAATTACCGTATTTGTCACTTAAATGGCCATTGTCCTACGTGAATTTTGAAAGGCAACAAAATAGGTTTTTAACATGTTCACTTGGATTTCCTGTAAAGAGATTCGCACACATCATTGATAACAATGGGGTTGGTTTAAACCATGATGGTGAACAGGTTAAAACCAGAGATGTTGGTTACTAGGGATTTTATGAAAAAGTCAGACATTTGAAATTGTTTGCAGTGGTAGATGTGCATATTGCACTACTTATAACATGGCCTTCATCCTTCAGTCTATGATCACGGTTCCTTTCAAGGACAATTCAATAAAATACAGATCAGTTGCTACTCTTCCCAAGTTCACATTATGCACACAAAATTAACCCTGATATTCATAGCGCATTCTGGTATTATCAGTTCTGTTTACAACCCCACCAACTACAATCACAGTGTTAACATTTTCTGTTTTCCCATTCTATAAAATTATTTGATTACCTTAGGTCATGAAGCAGAATTCTCTGCAGATTGTTTATCAATATATGTTTCAATAACCTTGATCTTATCTTGATATATCCTAATTAATTTTTTCTGACTAAGTCAAATCTCTGATATTCAGAACCATATTGGTAAAACTATTTATAATGTGAACCTTTGGAAGACAATAATTGGAATATCAAATGGCCATCTGGATCATAAATTAAAGCTGTAATGTTCATATGCATGTTTCTACCCTCGATGATTTGGGATAAAGAATCTATGAATGGCGATGAAATAGCAAGCATCCCCCACAACATTCCAAATTTCAATTTCACGAAAATTTCATGACCTCCAAACGGTAAAACTGAATACAAGCACATTAACAGATGCCGAGTTGCCTTTGTTACCATTACACACTGATAGATTTCAGTGTCATTTTAAAGGATTATTTGTGGATAAGACACAGTGCATGGTATCTACTTCAAGATATTTTATATTCCTGAATATATTTTGTGAAAAAAAAACATATCGTATGGAGGAACTGAAAAGCATGACAGTAACTCATGTGAACATCATGGCAAACAACTCATGTGTGAATCAGCAACCATAATGGTGGAATTTGATTATACCCAATAGATAAATTTCTGATGACTCTTTCCCGTAGGGCAACATAAAATCCTTATTCTTATTTTATTTGTATTCAAAATACTGCATAATATGTACTGCACAGCACATATGAATATCATCTGGTTCCCTGAAAACATATCCAAGTCTCCACTCCTGTCCACCATTATGGGATAGATTATTTGGGTTCTGATGTAAGTAGTGGGCCTGAATATTATATTTTTTTCAATGCGGTAAGTTTGCTTCGTAACGCGAACTCTCCAGAAACCATGAGATGTTCTGTCTTTCTTGGCGTGGCATGTGTCTTTAAATACTACCGATGAAAGTTTCGGGAACTGAAAATAACTTTCTACCAGGAAGCATCAGCTCCCTGGTTTCAATTTCATAACGAAGCCGAAACTTAAACACAGATAACACGAGCACTGCCAGGTGTGTCTAACATTTCCAATTCTATGGCACAGTACTGTCACATAAAATTGCATCACAGCTCCTACGAAGAGTCAGTGACATCGAATTTTAACTCATGGAAAAAAAGTTGTCTTAAAAAATTCAAACTTTTTAGGGTCGCTAGTTAACAAAGGGAAACAATTCAGTTGATAATCTAAAAATAGTTTGAAGTACTGGTAGAACAAATCTAAATGCACGCATTTCATTACTGATAAACCAATTAAATTTAATGTACTGTTTTATTCTAAACCAGATTCTACTGTTGAGAAAAAAAATCTTCAAACAACCAATTTTATGTATTTCAAACAGAAGATAATGAATTAAGATATTATATACTCTGCACCTGTAGTTCTATAATTACTCAGTAATCTTAGCAATAAGTTAGTCTGGATGTTTTCTGACCTTTCAAACCACTCTCCCCTGACATCTTTTTGTACAATTAATAATTAAACTGACGACATACGCATTGTAGTTGTCTATTAACACAGTTTCAATCAGACTTCAATCTGTACAATTGTATTGATTGCTATCTGATCAACCACAGACTGGTTACTAATTACCGGTATGTCCAATGCACTGACTTGTTTTATTACTGACAAAAGTCATGAATGCTACCTGTATACTTATTGCCTTTAACCGACTGTAATACATGTGATGAATACTGAAAGGAGTATAGTAAAAGAAGAAATTTCACTCCTTTGTGTGGACAGCTTAGAAAGACAATTACAGTCATGTAACACTTACATGTACACCTGATGGACACAAAGAATGGCATTGAAATGCACAGAAGTGCTCCATTTTAAACAGGAAAAGTCAA
This sequence comes from Ptychodera flava, assembly GCF_041260155.1. NCBI lineage: Eukaryota > Metazoa > Hemichordata > Enteropneusta > Ptychoderidae > Ptychodera > Ptychodera flava. The sequence continues at coordinate 10,911,011 of NC_091949.1, read as the reverse complement.
ATAAACAGTGTACACCCTGGACTAGATAAAGGCTATGACCTTTGACCTTTTATGAATGTCAAATTTTAAAGAGGAAATAGACCAATGTATTTCACGGTATTATTAGGGTTAAAACTTTTCAGGGTAGTACACATTTACGAACAGTTGCTTCCACAATGACAAATAAAAACATTTTTTGATGATCTTTAACCAAGTTTGGTACTAGTGCACAATTACTGACCTTAAATTTCCGACCAAATGACCCTGAGCTTACAGTCACTAATTAACATACTGGGTTGGGCAGATTCTGAGAAATTCAGATATCTTTTAAATCAAAGAAAGCTGCAACAGATTTTACAGATTCTGATCTTCTGCACACATACGGTGAGAATCGCTGAGAAACAAATTCATAAGTGATTACCACTTTCATTTTATGTGACTATGTACAGAATACACACAGAAAACACTGGGGTGTCGCCAACTGAGCTGTTCGTGCCAAAAGGTGTTCGTGCGAAGTTTTTCAGCGGGTGGGCAAATTTCAAAACTAATCAGCAGGCGGGGAGAAAACATCGATATTTACTGTGGTTCGGGAAGAAATTTCATTATTTTCAGTGGGTGGGGAGAAAATGTTTGACAGTGGGTACCGGAAAATACGTAGAGGGAGGGGAAAACCGTGGTTGATAGAACTAACTTAGAGGGGAGCAATGTTTCAAGGTATACTGCTAGCTGCTCGCACGGTTTTGTGTTGATCTGGGGTGCATAGTGGGCAATGGGGAATTCCAGTGGTGGGGAGAGGGTAGTTGGGAGCTTGAATTGTTGTGGGGAGTGGGGAGCGGGCAAACCATAGATACTGGAGGGCAGTGAGCATCAAAATTCAGTGAGAGGGCACATTTTCCGTGTATGCTAGTGGGAGGGCAGTTACGAACAGCTCTACTTCCCCCTCCAAATGTTAGGCCAAGGTCTAAAATAAGTAAAATCCATCCTTCAAAATATGTTTTGTGATGATTTTGCGGAGTTGATGAAATTTACCTGTTGGCGGCACCTGACACTGCATGCATATCACTGTTAGACTGATAAAAACAGGCAATCGACGTGCAAAGATAGCAATTACAATCACATCGGTAAGTAGTCTACCTCCAAGTTTAACCTCCGCACAATGCAACATCAACTGCACTACTTGGGAGCAGTTAACAAAGATCAATGTTCAGGGAAAGACAGCAAAGAAACACTAAATTCTAGAGACTGCTTGCAGGTCTTACCTCAGATGACGTAGCCATTGTAAATGGAATGTCAAATGTCGGTAGATAGTTTATGTAGTCGACACGAACATGGGGTTACACGAAAAATATGTGAATGAGAGGAAAATAATATTATGCATGCATGCATTCTATGAAAAAGCATGGGGCATGTGCGAACTTGCAAATTTACTTGCCAACTTTCATGCCGGAATGTTGGCGGCGACCTCAGTAAACTTGCCAACCTATACTTGCCAACTTCCATAGGGGGAAGTTGGTGGGGGTCTCTGCCAACTAGCCAACTTAATTACTTGCCAACTTTCATGGGGGAATAAAGTTCCTAGTGATATAGGAATTGACATCACATTTTATAGCGATAAATGTGGTTTATTAAGAAACAAGTTTTGCATGTGTCTCTGACATAACAATATAATGATAATGAGGCGCTTTAAATAAAATTCTTTGTTTGAAACAGACAACAAAATATGCATATCACGTCAACAAATATGTCGCATTACACGTCGAGCACAAACCAAAATGAACATCGATACACATAGCCGCTTCGAATTCATCTGAATTTCACATTCCGAAATACAGAACGGTGCGTGAGATACCAATCAAACCATTAGACAAAGGATCGAAGTGGAATGACATTCTATACACTAATGATTATATAAGGAAGCGTCAAAAGTTACTCGTCAACCAATGATTTTAAACAAAGAGTAAAACTGACAACTTATAATACAGAAAAAATACCTGCATTTTGACAGAAACGGGCAACATTAAACATGTTGACGACCACATATATCGATCTATCTCTCAATCTAGTAAACACAATACGAACACGACCTTGAACACGGTAGAACAAAATTAGACATCCTAGCTTCCAGAATGAAAGAACAAACTTCATATAATCTCAGCCAACATTTGAACAATGCAGTGTCCCTAATGGCTCAGTACTTGGCCAAACCGTTTTCCCCGCCTATGGCATTGACGGCATCTGCAATTTTACCACAACTTCTCTAACTTCAGTCCCTTTGCTTACTTAACTGACCTATTCCGATTCACTGACGCACACAATATTCCCCTCATCCTGTCAACACTGAATTAAACTGTCAATGAATGATGAAGGTGTTGACTATGACATTAAAAACTCACGTTACAATTGTTGAATAATTGTGGATTAGTAACACATATTTACAGATATGTCGTCTGCGGGTTATCAAGGGGTTTTAATCAACTTTATTTTTTTAGAAATCACTTATTAATAATCCTATTAAAATAATCATCTCTCAAATCGGAATTATATCTCAAAATTGCGCTGTTATTTTATAACAAGGTTCACATCAATAACGAAGAACAAAACATTCGTTACAATTCATATCGGCTATTGCAAGGAGATCTTGGGCGACAAAAACTCAGTCTCTTGAATCTATTTCTGTCCTGTTGTTCCCCAAGAAGCGGGTCAGTAACTTTCAATAGAGAAGTTTACCCGAATGCTTTGCTGTATAACCCGACAAAATTATCCAAAGATACTCAAATTATTCATTCAGGGGGGTTGCAAAACGGGAAATTCGAATTTAAAAAAACTCAACAGATTGATCGGTACTATAGGCGAAGGACCTCAGCTTGCGTCACGCATTCTCGCGAGAGTGGTAGCGCAATTCAACTTGCTCCCTGTATGCTATGCCTGTTTGTTCCTTTGCAAAATAAGTTTGGAATGTTAGAAATTCAACTACTCTTGATAGGATCAAAGTTACCCTCCAATTCTATGTTATGAAACTAAGATTCTATTTTGATTAATGCATGGATAAAGCTGAGGCTAGGATTTTATCACGGAGTTCTCAAGGGTTGTAAGACTTGAAGAAGGGTGCGTCCTGAACGCATTCATATGATGATATGATTTTTTTATATATTTTTCTTTCATTCTCTTCTTTCTAGTTAAATGACTACTTTATGTTTTCAGACAAGTTGCTTTTGAGTTTGTTCGTTCGTTCGACACATATACAGTTATGTAGATATGTTTTATTTTTCATAATGTCGGAACATATTTACCTTTCTCAAAAAAAAGTTATGCATGTGTCAGGTTCACAATCTCGTTGCAGTCAAAATAGTGTCATTGTCGATAGTCATCTTCATTTACCTTAACAGTGTGATATTACAATGTTGACGTACAGTAGTGTCTTTTTTGTATTCCTATTTTCTCGGCCCCTGTTCTAAGCGCGTTAAAAAACTGCGTTATATTTAGTACAACGCAGGATTGGACCTGAGGACCCTATGATTTCCTTGTGGACCAAACACGATTGGAACTAATTTGGGATAATTGGATCTTCGTGTTTTTTCGAATTTCTCGAAAGTGTTAGATGCTGTACAGCTGAATGTTGCAATATTACAAATTACTCATAAAACAAGTGTATAACTTAAAAAGAAACTCAGATGAGCTTACATTTGCTGATTAAACCGACTTGCTTCTCTATCTAATCAGTATCCCAAATTAGTTCCAATCGTGTTGCTAGTGATTATTTTAGTTACTAGCCTATTGGCCAGTAGAGATTTTGCATGAGTTTCGCATATTGCTCATGAACAGCAAAACCAATCAATCTACCATATTTTTTATGAAATGGTGAGAAATACAATCACAATCTGAAGGGAGGATTATCAGAAAATTATATCTAAATGTCATGATTATTCTTTTCCATAATATTCCTGTAGCACTTATTCTGGCTGTGTGTCATTACGAGAAATACCTTTTCACTGAGGAAGTATCCGTATTTATCTATTTGAACATGTTCTTTTGCCGTCTTTTATTCCGGAGTGAGCTGTACTTTTCCAACCTAGATTCATTCATCAATACTGGGACCGCTTTTGTTTTTAATTTATGTAAATGATATGCCAGCAGCTGTTAAGTGTAAGATTCTATTGTACGCCGATGATTCGGCTTTGTTTGTCTCTGGCAAAGACATAAATGAAATACAGGAGGCGTTGAGTAGTGAAATGGAGACAATTCAGGAATGGTTAGTTGACAACAAGTTGTCTTTGCATCTCGGTAAAACCGAGTCAATTCTATTTGGAACAAAAAGAAAGTTGAAAAATTCAAACGAACTACAGGTAAAGTGTTGTGGAACTGACATTGAGTCAAAGCGGCAAGTTGCAAATTTAGGAGTAAAATTAGATCAGTCGCTGTCGGGTGATTCCATCGTAAATGATATTGTCAGTAAATGTTCTAAAAAAGTGAAATTTCTTTACAGAAATGCAAGGGATTTAAATTTGATATAAAGAAGCTCCTTGTCTCAGCGCTGACTCAACAATGCTCAATGTTATTTCGATTATGCTTGTTCTGCATGGTACTCTGGGCTTACAAAACGATCTAAATCACGGCTACAAGTGGCTCAAAATAAAGTTATCAGATTTCTGTTGAATGTCCCGCCTAGAGCTCACATTGGGCCGGGCGAATTCCGTCAAGTAGGTATGTTGCCTGTTGAACAGAGAGTAAACCAACTTAAAGTTAATCATATGCATAATATCTTCAATGACCATGCTCCCGATTACATGAGAAATCAAGTACAAAGATACATAAGCTGTTACAGTACAAGAAATAGTGTTGCATCTTTCAAGATTCCAAGGGTAAAAGGTTGTGGCATTAATTCCTTTAATTATACAGGTTCCGTACTTTGGAATAGTTTACCTTTGTCACTAAGACGATGTGAGTCAATCGGTGTGTTCAAAAAAAGAGTAAAAGACCACTTAATGTCAAGAATGTTTCTCTGATTTTAATGAATGATATATATCTATCTACACTTTATAAAACATAATTGTCATGACATTTTCCCCATGTATTCCAATACATCAAGCAGAACAATTGCCGTCTTGTCAAAATCAAATCCGTCATTTTGTATTTTTTAACATCGAGGACCACAATGGAAATAAGCATCAATTGCTTTCTTGTGTTATCCTCGGCAGTAATGTCAAATGTACATTTTATATATTTTATTTTAATTGCCAAATAAATTCAATCAATCAATCAATTGTTGAAACCAAAGTGTTTGTACTATAATTAATCGGCTACTGTGAGAGATGCATGAAGATATCGGGATTGGTTGGGAGAGATGACATGTAATTGAAGATATGGTCGTAGCGGGCGCTCCATCACGCAAACGCGTTACAGAAAACCTACACATTACATGCACTGAATAATTCAGTTCAGTGTCTTTGTCAAATTTTATTAGCGTGTATATTTTTACTGTACACTTGTGGTGTTGCAGCCAACATTGGAGGTATATCATAACAGTTGTTGGTGAATCCTCGGTCAAAATAGTCTTTTCGTGCCCCTGTCAGATGACAGGATAAACCACGGTCCCTCCACAACCGTGGATAAACAAATTTTGTAATACCTGGTGGAGACAATTCGTAACATTCTTTACTGTGTTTGGCCACCCTCAATGAACTTGACTAATGAGATATGTTCATGTTGAGTGTCATTGACACAACATTCTATCATAAACCTTCACCCTACCAACAATGAAAGTGAACAAAAGCAAAGATCTGAGTTTTCTATCAATCCTTCTCCTCACACTCATTACCTTGCTAAGATCACAGAGTGACTTCAAAAGACGAAGACAGGAGAGGATATTTCTGCTTCCTCATATTGTATTCAAAAATATTATGAAAATGTCCCTTGCAACCTATGATAGTAATTTTGTTACAATTTGGACCTGGGCAAATAAGCATGGAATCTCATTCCTTGAGATGTAGATAGATGTGAGAACAGTAACCATGTGCAATGGGCAATGTTTACATTGAGTGAATTTGATAGCAATCACATATACATACATACATACATACATACATACATACATACATACATACATACATACATACATACATACATACATACATACATACATACATACATACATACGTACGTACGTACGTACATACATACATACAATGTATCCTTTAATTTTGTATGAAGTCTTCATGACCTCTCACAACATGAAATATTTCTGAGTAAAATGAGTTTGCCCATCATTTTCATCAGTTCATCATCCAACATACCTATCATCTATTTCTTCTGTCTCCGTTCTTTTATTTATCCTTTCATGGTATTCAGACTCAATTTTTAACAAATTTCCACTGATCTACCACTTGGGGGGGTTGAGTAATTAAACTTTCCTTTATCTTACTTTTGTGAAAATTGAAAATGTAATTTTTACCCATAGAGTTAACAAAGGGATGGCAGCCATTTTGAATTTCAAATATCAGTAAATTTAAGGTAATTTGTTTCTCGTTCCAAAATTTGCACGGTGACCCAAGATTTTTTATCCATGATTTTGAAAGAAAATGGTTGAAACTTTCCTTGAGGAATGCTTGTGTCATTTACTTTTGAGGCACATGATCTTCCTTTCATTATTGGAGTCTGACAAATATATGCATAATATTGCACTGTCTACCGTTTGTCCAATCAAGCCTTTGTGCCCAGAGATTATTGTCCTTCTCTGTGCATGTCGGGAATATTAACAGTATGGTACGATACACAAGTGGTTTAGCAGTTCCATCTGTGCTTTATTTCTAAATGCATGAGAATGAACAGGGAGATTTATCAAAAAAAAACGAGTTGAAAGCAATGTCTTCGGTATAAATAGACTTCACGATTCTACTGAAATCAATTAATCTTATTCAAGTCAATTTATGTAAACAGGATCTTCTTTGTAAGCTTTAAAACATATTCAAAATTCTTGCTAAAAAATATGAGAATCTGCAGCTAAAATAAGAACAATTTTCAAGCCTCTTTACAAACTGAAAAGATAATTAAAACTAAATTGCCTCTAGTCGTGATTCTTTCACTATTTCCTCCAGGCACTTGTGTGTGTAGTGTCAAACTTTGTGAGAGTTGTCAGCCAGCAAAAACTCATGTTTCAAATGGTTAGTGTAAGAGGATCAAGCATACAGGAATGTTTTAAGAAAAGCTGACACAATTTCATGATAGTTTTGAGTAGGCAGCAGAGAGAAGTGTGTCCAAGTGATGAAGTAGATATTTCTCTGTTGTATGTTGTAGGCACAGGTGTATAAAGGCAATATTGTCATATAAAATGAGATTGATAGGTGCACAAAGATGTATTTAAATACTATCTCCTACATATATATCTGGGAAACTAAAGTTAATATAGTCAGATAGCCTTTGTTAGATTTCATATTTCGTAGAAAAAATGGTGATTTAATACTTGTACTAAGCGGCCATCTTGTGGTTGTATTTAGCGCCCTCTAGTGGTTGCATTTAGTACCAGCCAACAGGTTGAGAGTCGTGGACATTCATTCATAAAAAGTTCATTTCCAACAAAGACTATCTAAGACAGATGAAATGATAATACGTGACATATCCTCTTGTTATTACATCAAGTTTTTTCATCGTGCATAATTAACGTGTAAATAGCTATATTGCTATCTAGATTAAAGTTTCCCGAAATTTATTACTCTGAAATAGATTTCCAAATCGGAGAATTATGACTGTTATATCACTTTAATTCAATGTGCACGTGGTGATTAATTTCCGACGATTGCCAGGAGAATTTTCTTGTAGTCACCAGATGTATCATCCTGCATAAAGAAAAACAAAAGTACAGGCTTTGAGTGTCAAGCCATTGGAAATAAAACAATCATTTTGATACATGGTCTCAGTAGATATTTAGTGACACTGTTCAGTCTGTAGGTTTCATGTGTGTTTCCCAACACACATGTGTGTTAAATAACTCTTAGCTTTGTTTTACTGGCCATCATCACTCTAAAACAAAGTCAGTATTTCCCGTATTGGTTTTCCTCTTTCCTCCTGTCATTGTTAAAATTCATCAACTTGCAAACTTTCAAAAGGCTAAAAATTTGTAAAATGGTTGGCACATAATTTCAAAGAAAATTTGTCTGTTGACAAATATTGGGTTTTCTCGTCTCTGTTATGCATAATTTCATGAAACTGACCAATAAAAATTACTGTCACAAGGCACATTTAGAAATTGTAATAGTTCTATTGAATAGATTCCCTGAGCTTTGAAAGAAATTGTAATTTGAATTGCAAATATAAATTTGGGATCCCTGCTCAACATTGTAGCACGCATTCTTGTTTGTGCTATTTTCTATTCCGTCCAAAATGACAGTTCTCAATAATTACAAAGAACATTACAAATATCAAAGTGATACAATTTTTTTCTATGCGGTATGACAATGAAGATGGCAACCACATAGATTGGCTGAAATTAAAATGCAAAGTTCTTCACAGAATGCTCTGACAAGCTGTTAAAGAATTATTTGATTGACGCATGGGTACTTACAGCAATGAACTGTGACAGAGGCTGTGAATACATTCTTTGGAATTCATGTTTGATTTGCTCCATGTCCTTTTCACATCGCGACACAACCACACGTATCAAAGTGTCGTCATCTGTGCCAAGTCCCTGTAAGGAGCAAAGAATTGACCATGAAACAAATAAAATGACTTTTGAATTAGCTGAGTCAGTAAAGACAATACTTCAATGAAAATTGTCTACACATATCCTATAGTTACAAAGCCCACGGTTGGTCATAAACCGTACCTGACAAGCCGACAAATCTACATAGACTCCCACACATTGTATGATTGTATGCAAATTATGCAACAGATATTCAATTCATACATTACAGGGCTCGAAAGTAGCGGTAGTCCCGCGTCCACAGACTACCAACTTTTCTCTGGGGCTACCACAATCCATGAAATGGGTTACAGTCAAACCCTGCTGGACACAGAAAGGCCAGTCTGTGACTTTATTATGCAAATTGCAAAGACGACCGTGCGGTGGAACTCTGCAACCAAATTTCAATATCTGAACTGACGGACTTGAATGGCAGGCACAGGAAATGATGGCCAATTAAAACACATTTTAGTTGCATTTTGATCATAATGTATCAATCACAGTTACATGGAAATTATGTCCCCTCCCAACAGAAAGCCCATGGTCTATTTTAGCCCTGGTACAGTATGTCTCAGTGCTGAGAAGGTCGTGTCATCTTCATGGCGACTATCAAACTTTTGCATACAACTCTGAGAGTAAAACGGGTTGTCAATAGGTCACCAAACTTTTGAGTATCACTATCGTCCATTGTACCTGTTTCCTTGGTATTAAAGGTGTCCAATATTCACATCAAATAACTAGAAAATTCACTGTATTGGCAGAATCTCAAAAAATAGCATTTTCTTGTCTTGGTAACGAAAAAAGAAATCCCTGAACTAAAATATGCATGGGCTACCAGCCATTGTCACCGGGCTACCAACTTTAGAAAATGGTAGCCCAAGTGGACTACCAGGGAAAAAGGTAATTTCGAGCCCTGCATAATTATGTTAGCCTGTTCATCCCCCATTTCCGGTAAACAGAACCGTAATCACCGTTGATAACAATGGATTTAGGCCAAACCACGATAATAAAAGGGTTAACCCTTTCTTGTCTGACAGTATACTTTCTCTGTCGGCAAAGTTAGTGAAAAGCAGTATTGAGCCAAAATCATACGTATTTTCACCCACTTGGCTTGATCTGTTATAGCAGGTTTAGTCTGTCAAAGTCATGTTTACAGTGTCTCTGTTTTCAGGGGCGTTCAAATGTTTAGTTTCTTGTTAAAATCATAGACCCTCGAAAAAAGACATTTTTTCTCCAGGGTCTATGTTAAAATGCACCATATGGGACATATATGTTATGCTTCACTAGTTTTAATCAACTTGACCTGATGTTGACACATAAACTTGGCAGGTTTAAACTAGTGCGATGGTTTTGATTCAATGTACACAGAAAGTCACAATTATACAATTTTGAAATAATTTGAGAGGCGTTTCTAGAAGGTATACTTTCGCAGTTACAGTATCTCCTATTGCATAATATTATAAAAGATTATTCAAATTAAAATAAATTATTTACAATACCTTCATGGATTTGTACAGTTGCTCTGCAAAGTATGCGGCTTTGTTGCGCGCGCATTTCACTGAAAGAAAAAATCATTTTAATCATGTCAGTGATTTGACTGTGTTTAATGTTGAGATAAAACCATGGCAATTGAAAAAGATTCAAAAATGGTCTGCCTGAGACATCTGTGGACGTTAGTACCAGCTATCACTATCATCTGACAATCTTGGAAAGTTCAACCTTCATATATGTGAGTTCAAGCATTACACTTTTGCTGTACACAGTTTTGCTTGATTGATATTTTCGTAATCCGTTTTATTTTTTGATTCATTTGAACACTATATTTCAGTACAATACATGAACACTTCCTCGAGTCAGCCCATGAATTCTTTTACAAGGATATGATGTGAGACTGGTAACAAGTACACTTGGCAACATGTCTGATCCTATTTGACCACAAAAAGAATTATTTTACATCACAGCAAAGACCGGATTCATGTGTGAGGCTAGGCACGGTTATATCTTGTGTGCAAATTTCCTTGCTACATTTTGTTCAGTAAAATGAACAAATTCTACAAAAACAAGTTGTTTCACTTTAAATCACCACAAACTTCACAAAACTTGATGAACTGAGTTTGAAATCACACCAGTGACTTACCGATGGTTAGCAGGCCCTTCTCAATGTCTCCAGAAAACTCACTCTTAATTGCTTTTTCAATGTCTTTCTTGGATATCTTGGCGTACTCATCAAATGTCGCACGCAACTGTTCAAAACTTCTTGTTGCTAGAATGACGTTGAATCTTGATTCATCTGTCCCACGTTGCTGCTCGCCGGCATCGTACAATGCCTTGAAAATTACACAGAAATGAAATAATTGAAATCACTGCCTAGAAAGTGTTTGGGTTTGTCTGTTGTTTTTACAGCAAGTGCAAAATAATTGGCTACTGAAGTTGATAAGTTCCTGTCCCCTCTGGAAAACAGCGGGGAAATGTGTCTTTGGAAAATGACAACTGTGATCAGTATATTTCTAACATGATCATATATAAGGCCAAAAAATAAGAGGTTTGTTTCGGGTCATTGACATGTGGCAAAAACGATGCGGCGCGGCATGATTTTTTTTTCTTTCAATTTTTGTATTTTGGTGGAATTTGATAAATTTTCCCCTTTTTTCCATAGGGGCAAAGAAAAACAGGGAAAAAAAAGACTTGACGTGCACACTTTGAAGTGGTGCTGGCAATTTTTTGGCCCATTATATGTTCTATATGTCTAATTTTCTTACAATCTTCCTCATTCGTGAAGTATGGAGAGAAATAAGGAGAGTGCCAGGGATGGGAACTTGTTGAAATTCTGTGGAAAACACCAATTAAAGTTCTTAATTGTCATCCCAGGTGACATTCGACTTTGTGGCCAATAATTCATCCTACAATGTAAACTGGATCTAAGTGGTATGGCAAACTGGAAGAATCAGTCCAACTACAACAGATGTTCCGAAGCAACGATGGGAAAGCACAAAGCTTTGAGATAATGGGGTAGGAGAGATGCGTTGGGCTTTACCAGTGCTAATAAACTTGATCTTAATTCTATAACAACGTTAAATCTAAGGTCAAGACCTAGGGTATGGCTGTAGCTGACTATTGGAAAGCGCACATGGTTTGAAATATCTCTAAATACTAGTAGGTGAAATCCGGAAAAAAATTAAATCTGAAAATATATTCAATGCAGAGGAATAATTGACATTTAATACTGGCACTGCTGGCGCTAGTCATCAATGTCAGCCCTGAGGCTCTGCCACATCATGACATGCATAAACAGAATAACTGAAAGTTGATGACCAACTCACCTTGGCATCATCCTTAGCTTTAGCAACATCAACCCCTGATTTCTCGTCTCTGCCTCCTACTGACATAGAAACCATCAACTTTCCGAAATGTCCAGATGTATCTGATCTCAGGTCATCTTCAAGATCTCCGCCGTAATCTAGTGGAAATGATAGTCATGCATATGGTGTAACAATGCTGAGGCATCAACCTTACTGGCATGTACAACTTTGTAAACTATGAATCCACTGACAAACACTTTGTAAACAAAAAATCTTCCGACAATACTACCAAAAGAAACAAATTGGCATGCATATTTCAATCATTTTTTTCTTTCCTAATTCCTCAACCTGAAAATGAAATCAGCACCTCAGAAATTTACACTGATGGATTTGTTTAAAGGAAGACAGTCATCGGAACTGCGCTCAAAGGTCGCTAGGGACCCCTACGACCCATGTAAACACTGTATCCAAGGTATGTTGGCTATTGATGAAAGTTAACACGTTTGTCATAATTTACATCGTAAAATTTAAATGTTGCAGCTATGTTGACATGATGCATCCATATATAGTGCATGAAATACATTGTTCGTAAACAATAAAGTCGCACATACGCAGTTCCGATGACCACTTCCCTTTAACCGTACCTTTCTTGTAGGCTAATTTAATGGCCAGTATTTCAGCGTTTGTTCTGGTGCACATGATTTCAATCAAAGCAGCTTCATCAGTTCCGAGACCCTGTCAATCAAAAAACAATGTAAGTGTGAATTCAGAGAAGTCCTGTCAATCAAAAAGCCATGAAATCATGAATGCATTGCGTTCCTATATGAAATCTGAAAGAGACAAACCTATCAATTATTGTATTTCCATAATAAAAGAGTTGTGTCATTGAACTGATATGATTCAACACATCTTATGCAAACTACAAACCTCACGTTAGCGGTTCCCACATTGCTGTCAAGATTTTCAAATAAAGGAATAACTCCATTCAAAATGACTCATTATCGTTTGATTTGCATAGTCAAGAATGCTCATGAATCTACTTTGCATAGGTTAATGTAAGACGGAAACGCCAAACAAGAGAGATTGGAACTTCAATGGTTACCTTCATTGCTCTTTTCAATTCCGCAGCATCAAATCGTGGTGCAGACAGCATCAGTGCCTGGACTGTCTTCTCAAAGTTACCACTCAGTTCACTCCCGAAGTCTTCTACCAATTTCTAAACATAGACGTACACCATTGTGAACATAGATATACATCATGGTGAACATAGATATACATCATGGTGACCATAGACATACATCATGGTGAACATAGACAGACGTAGACATACACCATGGTGACCATATACATCATGGCGAACACAGACATACATCATGGGGACTACGGACATGGTGACCATAGACATACATCATGGTGACCATAGACATACATCATGGTGAACATAGACATACATCATGGTGAACATAGACATACATCATGGTGACCATAGACATACATTATGGTGAATATAGACATACATCATGGTGAACATAGACATACATCATAGTGAACACAGACATACATCACGTTGACCATAGACATACATCATGGTGACCATAGACATACATCTTGGTGACCATAGACATACATCATGGTGAACATAGACATACATTATGGTGAAATCACAATCTGTATTGACAGTTTCACCATTAATAGATTTATGTCGCACAAAGAATTTTCTACAATACACGGGGCCAAGAATTATAAAAAATGCTACACAGCAAAACAATTTTTTACAGTATAGAATCAGAACACTCATTGGAGGAAGGAAGCCTCTGGGTACGGCCTTATAATGATGTGGATCATTTGAAGGAAGGATATCGATACAGAATACATGCTTCTGTTTCTTTAGTCCTAATATTTGCATCGCACCCAGTCATTTTATACTAGATCATGACAGAGAATGGTTTAATCTTTCCCCAGGGAGAGTTTGAGCAAAAGTTAAGAACTCTCTGTTTCATTATTTTGGGTTCAATACCTACCCGGCCATACATTGTTTTGTAATAATTTGATATTTGCTGTCGCTGTTCATTGCTACATGATGTTACAACTTGAATAATGGTTTGCTCATCAGTTCCTGGAACGCAAAATAAGATTATCACGTTATTTAGAAGAAGAAAATTGTATAACTTGTATGAGGCACTGGTTTACAAGTGTTTTATTTTGCTTTAAATCACAGTATCACCATAGTTTCACAAATCATTCTCATCATACACGTTCGAGTAGGAGGATTTCCGGAAATATTCACAAGAAATCTGTGTGTAAATTTAGGAAGTTGAAACTTTTTCGATCAATTTAGTTGGAAAATGTAATAACCTATCTGTTCTCTATTTCGAAACTAGGAACTTTCTCAATCAGATCATGCCATGCTGAAATGAAATAGCAATCCTCACCAACTTCAATATAGTGAGGGCGCTGTTGTACAGGACATGACCGCTCAAACAAGACTTACCACGACCTTTCATGGCCTTCCGCAAAACTTCAGCCTCATATTGACCGTTAAAGCCTGCCTTTGGTTTGATAGAACCTTCTCCCTGTGGTGAGAACATTGGTGATTGCAGAAAAGTGATTTAAAAAGTGCGATGTACCTTGCAGTTTATTAAATATTGAAGAATTCAAGAGCAAACCCAGAAAATTGGAGGTAGACTTTGAACGAGACACACCGATGGATTTTAGTACTATTATGTGGTTCATTATCAATGTTGTGTTCAGATAAAAGACGACAGTATGGCAAATCCAGAATAGAATGTGATGCACAGATTACCAACATGCAGTCACAGAAATGTGAAACGGTACTTTTCAAAACTAATAAAGTGCTACTTGTAGTTGTGTTGTACAGACGGAACACTACACATAAACCTGGTTTGTGGTGATTATATCAATTAATGACATCAAATGATGTGGAGTGGTTTTAGTTTTTTGACTTCAACAACACTTTAAATTCGTATAACTGAGCAATTAAATTGATGTGCAAACAGATATTGTCTTATGTTCCATAGAATCAAGGAAATTTTCCTTGCAAACGGAATTCCCACCAAGGGTCAAGGCAGTTTCTGTCACTTTGAAAATCTGCATTTGTGTTCTTCATATTGGATTTGAGAATGATTTTGAACTCTATTATCTGTAGTACATGAAACCAAGTTCCTGAGTTTAGAGTTTTGTTAAGAACACGACAAAATATTGTACAAAAGCAGAAAATCCACTTTTGACACTATAAACCTAGTTTTTGTACGGACTAAACTCAGTGATCTGTGAGTGATGCTCTTGACAGGGAACAACCATCAAAGTCTTTTCATTACTGGCTTCCAAAAGATTACCGAACTTTCTTGACACTTTTAAGGCACTAATATTACTGATGAATAGTACTCTCAAATTTTTGACATTTTCAGAGTTTGAGAACTTATTTTCTAATTTTGATTGAAAATCTGCAGGGTAGTACTTTTTCCAAAGGAAAAAAACTGTTGATACAAATCAAAGAGACTTGTGGGTAATTGATGGTTTGATGACTTCTGCGTCCCACATTGATTGTCCAATACAGTGTTTTTCCATAATGCAATACATCTAGCTGGCCATTCTTTCAGTGAAAAGTCAAAAAGTAACATCAAAGTTTAATTTACGAGATTCACACCCCTGCTGTTTTACAAATTCTATAGTTTTCTAAAACTTTCTTCTGTGGTCTAGCGGTACCTTTGTATCCAAAATGAATTTGCTGGCAACCTTTTCCCATCTTGATAATATCTCAAATAATTGGAACCTATCGAATTTTTAATGAATTACAAGTGGAAAGTGTTTATTCAACCATTACATAATTACCGTATTTGTCACTAATGGCCATTGTCCTGCGTGAATTTTGAAAAGCAACGAGATAGGTTTTAACATGTTCACTTGGATTTCCTGTTAAGAGATTCGCATACACAAATGATAACAATGGGGTTGGTTTAAACCATGGTGGTGAACAGGTTAAAACCAGAGATGTTGGTTAGGGATTTTATGAAATAGTCAGACATTTGAAATTGCTTGCAGTGGTACATGTGCATATTGCACCACCCATAACATGGCCATTCTTCAGTCCATGATCACGGTTCCTTTCAAGGACAATTCAACAAAATACAGATCAGTTGCAGAACCAGCATCTACTCTTCCATTGACATGACTCTGATTATTTCCCAAGTTCACATTATTCACATAAAATTAACCCTGATATTCATAGCGCATTCTGGTATTATCATGCAATTCTGTTTACAATCACACCCACTACAATAACAGTGTCAACATTTTCTGTTTTCTGAGACACACTTTTGTAAGATCTTTGGGACAGCTTGCACTCACACAAATTTCAGCCACATATCTCAAAGCATTGAAACAAAACATAGGGAAAACCACGGTCCCTCGGGACCGTGGGAAAACCGATTTTTGAAAGGTTATGCAAATTACCTGTCACATGATAGTTACGTAAATAATGGTGACATTATGGTAACCAAAATGTTTCCCTATATCTAGGCTTTCCGAAAATATATAATTTACAGGGGTTCTGAGCTTAAAAACCGCTAGAGAATTGTTAGCTTAAAAAGGTCAATTTCTTGTCTTGGAACTTTAAACAGGAAAAGTAAAATAAACAGCTAGTGTACACCCTGGACTAGATAAAGGCTATGACCTTTGACCTTGTATGAATGTCAAATTTTAAAGAGGAAATAGACCAATGTATTTCACGGCAACATATCAGGTTTAAAAACTTTTCCGGGTAGAAAACATTTCGAACAGTTGCTTTCGACAAAAAAAAATTTTTTGATGATCTTTAAACAAGTTCGGTACAAGTGCACAATTACTGACCTTCAATTTCCGAGCAAATGACCCTGACCTTAGCTTACAGTCACCAACATACTGGGTGGGGCAGATTCTGAGAAATTCAGATGTCTTTCAATTTAAATCAAAGAAAACTGAAAAAGATTTTACTGATTCAGATCTTCTGCACACATGTGTTGAGAATTACAGAGAAACAAATTCAAAATTGATTAACACTTTTTCATGATTTTTTTTTTTTGATACAAGATACTACTTATAGTGTTTGACATGTTGAAAGATACTGAATGAATGGATGACCATGCATATATTCGACCCCGGTTTTAGACACGATCAATGACACAGTCGCGAAAATGTTAATGGTCATGGCCATTAATTCATTTTTGCGATGGTTTCATTAAATTTGACTAAAACCGGGGACGAATATATGCATGGTCCCCCCATTCACTCATTATCTTTCAACATGTCAAACAATATAAGTAGTATCTGATATAAAAAAAAAATCATGAAAAATGGCCGACTTTGTCCTTTTAAAACAATGACTCTTTAGTAAGGCGGTAAGGCGGTGACACTGTGACTATGAACAGAATATACACAGAACACACTGCATGCATATGCACAGATACAAACAGGCTATCGACAAGCAAAGATAGCAATTACAAGCACATCGGTAAATGTTCAAGTTCAATAGTCTACGTCCAAGTTTAACCTCCGCACAATACTGCAACATCAACTGCACTACTTGGGAGCAGTTAACCAAGACCAATGTTCAGGGAAAGACAGCAAAGAAACACTAAATTCTAGAGACTGCTTGCAGGTCTTACCTCAGATGACGTAGCCATTGTAAATGGAATGTCAAATGTCGGTAGATAGTTTATGTAGCCGACACGAACATGGGGTTACACGAAAAATACGTGAATAGGAAAATAATATTATGCATGCATATGAAATAGCGTGGGGCATGTGCGAACTTGCAAACTTACTTGCCAACTTTCATGAGGGAATGTTGGTAGGGATCTCTGTCAACTTGCCAACCTACTTACTTGCCAACTTTCATAGGGGAAGTTGGTTGGGGTCTCTGCCAACTTAATTACTTGCCAACTTTCATGGGGTAATTAAGTTGCTTGTGAGTTGGCAATTAACATCACATTCTGTAGCAATAAATGTGTTATATAAAGAAACAAGGTTTTTTTTATGTGTCTCTGACATAACAAGATAATGATAATGAGGCTCTTTAAATAAAGTTCTTTGTTTGAAATTGAAACAGAGAACAAAATATGCATATCACGTCAACAAATATGTCGCATTACACGTCGAGCATAAACCAAAATGAACATCGATACACATAGCAGCCTCGAATTCATCTGAATTTCCCCTTCAAAAACACAGAATAGAAAACATCCCATTTCGAAGGCATGTCATGAAGAACACCATCAGAAAACGGTGCGTGAGATACCATCAAACCGTTAGATAAAGGAAGTGGAATGACATTCTAAGGAAGCGTCAAAAGTTACTCGTCAACCAATGATTTCAAACAAAGTTTAAAACTGACATCTTATAACACAGAGAAAATACCTGCATTTTGACAGAATCGCTCAACATTAAACATGTTGACGACTACATATATTTATCTCTCAATCTAGTAAAGACAATACGAACACGACCTAGAACACAGTAGAACAAAATTAGACATCCCAGCTTCCAAGATGAACGAACAAACTTCATATCATCCTCTGACAGCCAACATTTGAACAATGCAGTGTCCCTAATGGCTCAGTACTTGGCCTAACCGTTTTCCCCATCCATGGCATTGATGCCATCTGCAATTTTACCACAACTTCTCTAACTTCAGTCTCTTCGCTTACTTAACTGACCTATTCCGATTCACTGACGCACACAATATTCACCTCATCTTGTCAACACTGAATTAAAGTGTCAATGAATGATGTAAGGTGTTGACTATCGATGTGAAAAATAATTCATTACCTGACATTGAAAACTCAAATTACAATTGTTGAATAATTGTGGATTAGTAACACATATTTACAGATATGTCGTCTGCAGGTTATCAAGGGCTTTATAATAATCAACTCTGTATTTTTAGAAATCACTTATCAATAATCTAATTAAAATAATCATCTCTCAAATTGGAATTATATCTCAAAATTGTCATTTTGTGACAAGGTTCACATCAATTACGAAGAAAAAAAAACATCCGTTATAATTCATATCGGCCATTGCAAGGAGATCTTGGGCGACAAAACCTCATTCTCTTGAATCTATTTCTCTGTTACCGTAAAGAGTGACGTTCATCTGGTCGGATGTAACTTCTCATGTATTTTCCATTCGTATTGTTTTGTTTTGTTTGTAAAATATATTTTTCGCGTTTTCTTTTCGATTTTATGGGCGCTGGGAGAGGGGGGTTGTCGGTGAAAGAAGCAGACACGACTGTCCTGTTGTTCCAAAAGAAGCGGGTCAGCAACTTTCAATAAAGAAGTTTACCCGAATGTTTTGCTGTATAACCCGACAAAATTATCCAAAAATACTAAAATTATTCATTCAAGGAGTTTGCAAAACGGGAAATTCGAATTTATAAAATCTCAACAGACTGATTGGTACTGCACTGTAAAAATAGCGGACGTTAGACGCGTCTTTACGCGTTCAAAATGTACATGTCGGTGTTCAAATTTGAACGGCTACTGTTCATATTGTTAACACTAGTGTTCATAATATTAACAATGATGTTCTAAACCTGAACACTATGTGTTAACAACGACCTCCTTCAAGTGTTCAAAAACTCAGCATCACAGAAATTTTACAATACTGTGAAACAATTAACAGTCTTTTGTGTTTTTTACTTTACAATGGCTATAATAATTTACTATTAATTCACTGTCCGGTAAACGTACACGGATTTTGGTGTAACGAATTTCACACTAAGTGAAAAATATTTCCGGCCTACAATTGCTGAAAGCATGTTTTTTCTTAAAAAGGAGGTATACAAAATAATTTTACACGTTTATTAAGGGTTGAAAGTTTAAAAATTAGAAAAGAAAATCAGAAAACCACCATGAACGTTTTAATTTTAACATCGGCGTGCAAAAGGCGTTCTACTTCTTAACACTTGGTGTTCAAGTTTGGTGTCTTTTCCTATCCCATGATGCATCAAAACGGAAGTTGCGACATTTTTCTTGAAAGTGCACCCTGAAGTCGTGATCGTGCGGAAGCAAGACCAGAAAGGGTAAGTTTCCTCTCCAAAATAGTAAAAGGTATTAGATTTTTGAAGCATCTATATTATCGTCCTTTGAAATTAATTGTATTGTACCTTGAAATAGCTTAACTACGTGAAGAAACCTTTTTTCTTTCAGTGGCTGTTATACCAACAACTAGCTGTGACTACGCAGTGATACTTTTGGCCATAGCTTATCGATCGATCTCACTCGGGTCGAGGGTCATCGCAACACATGTAGCGATAACCCTTGACCTGAGCGCGATCGATACGCCTTGCATAGTACCGCTGCGTAATCACAGCTATTAAAACACATGTCTTTTAGTAGACACAATCGCATGTAATACAATGTATTGTTTCAGCATATGAGAGTCTGGCTTTTTTATTTTAATCAGTTGATGACAAGAAGCAGCAAATATTTTGTAACAGTATTGAAGAGAGGCACTGTAAGCTTATATGAAAGTCTCCCCTTTTCCTAAACCCTAATCAGCCCCATTTAAAGTTTCATATCGCCATATTACCTATTGTTGCATTTTTTTCAGGATGTAAAAAGTTTGATTTAACTGAAAATCGAAGAGTTGTTATAGAAGCTGGTGGTACAGATAACGAAGAAGATGAGTGTACAGGTAGCTGTCTGGAAACAAGCTTGAGAACCTCAGTTCATCTCTAATGTAGATTTAAACTTCCAAGGGTCAGTAACTGAATTTTGATAAATTTCTGATTTTTTGTTCTGAATTAATCTAAGCTTTGGTAGCATGTTATTGCTATGATCAACCAAATGTCGCCGGAGAATAAGCTTTCGCAGACGTGTAGTCTCTCTTATTTAAATTAAAGCTGAAAACGACAGACCATTCAGAGTAAAAATGTTCACTCTGAATTACTGATTTTTCTGAAATTTTCACTCTGAATTTTCTGTCACTTTCTGCTTCAATTTTTCATCCCCCCTTGCATCTGATGAAGGAGACTTCACGTCTTTGAAAGCTTATGCCCTTATAACATTTAGTTGATCATAGCCTGCTACCAAACCGTAGATTATTTTGTATTGTAGCACAACACGTCTCTTGTATTTAGCAACTGGTTTTTAGCTTTGCTGTCAGCTAAATAGGTGGATGTGTGGCAACCAAAGATTTTTCTTCAAAACAGGGTATACCAGAATTTGAAAGGTCTTTACGAAATTCAATATGTTTTAAATTTCTGAGAAGTATATTTTTGAAATGTCACCAATTTATGTCAGGGTTTATTTAAAGATATTACAAACAAACATACCTTTTCGTTTATGAAGGACTTTGTTGGACAAAGAAATAGGTGTTATCCTGCCAAGGACCCACTTTCCCCACTTTCTGCATGTTGTGCCTTACTGTGACACTTTGACAACTTGACATGTTGTGTTTAATTTAGTGTTGACAACTATATACCATGTGAACCAGAGAAGCCTTGACTAACTTTTTTCCTTCAAAATTTACAATTGTCTATACAAGAGGAAATGTCTTTAAGAAACTATCTTACAAAAATGGATTATGCATTTCATACATGTACGTCTTTTCAACACAATAAG
The DNA here is from genome assembly GCF_041260155.1 of Ptychodera flava. Taxonomy (NCBI): domain Eukaryota; kingdom Metazoa; phylum Hemichordata; class Enteropneusta; family Ptychoderidae; genus Ptychodera; species Ptychodera flava. Next base: position 10,889,439 of record NC_091949.1, on the reverse strand, counting down.
TATGCCAAATTTTTAGCTTTTTCAGATGATTTTTGTACATTTTAAACAAGTATGAACATAAATGTAATCCACAATATGGTGATTTTTATTGCTTATGTTTTTGATAGGAAGGTGTTAACACTTTTGGTTTTTTCCTCTGACAACTTTACATACATACAGTAAATTATTGTATTTTACTTTAGAAATGTTTCGTGTATTTTTAGAATAAAATAATTTTACTGGATATCAATGGTCTGTAATGTTATTTCAAGGCTTGAACACCCCGTGAACGCCCAAAATTAAAGGTGTTCAACAAGCGCGCATCATGTGTTCTAGCCTTTAACACGCTTATCGTTGAACGGCGTCCATGCGTTCAAAAAGTGTTACAGCCCTTTGAACGCGTAAAAGCGTTCAATTTTTTGAACACATTTCCTGTGCAACGTGTGTTCAGATATGGAACACCATGGTGTTCAATATAGTGTCTGATGAACACATAGCGTTCAAAATCTGCACACGTGTGTTCAAAATTGAACGTTGGTTGAACACCTAGTGTTAAATTTCTGAACGTCTAGACGCGTTCAAAAAGTGTTACAAAAAGGCGTTTAATTGGTGTTCTATCCTTGAACACTTAACTTTACAGTGTGGGCGCTAGGCGAAGGACCTTGCGTCACTCATTCACGGGAGAGTGTTGGCGCAATTCAATTTGCTCACTTGTATATTATGCATGTGCCTTCCTTTGTAAAATAGTGTTTTGAATATTAGAAATTCAACTTCTCTTGATGGGATCAAAGTTATCCTCCAATCCTATGTTGGTGAATCCGGCAGAAACTAACTCACTACTGCGCAGACTCAAACGTGACGCATTCAATCGCTGGGAAAACCTGGCGTGAGCTGCCAAATTCCGGATAGGTTTGTACGAAATAGGAGAGACACAAGAGAAACTATCATAAATGATTTTATTTTTTTTGAAATTCACCGACTTGAACCAAGTCTAGTTATGCAACTGAAATTCTATTTTCCTTAATGTTCTCAAGCCTTAGCATGTAAGACTTGAAGAAGGGTGTATGTGTGCTGAACGCATTTATATAATGATACGATTTTTTATATTTTCGTTCATTCTCTTCTTTCCAGTTAAATGAATAAATTTTTGAGACAAGTTGCTTTGTGATTTTGTTCGTTCGCTTGACATATATATACAATTATGTAGATGTGTTTTATATGCCATCGTGTTGGAATATATCTACCTTTTCAAAAAAAGTTATGTATGTGTCAGGTTCAAGATCTCGTTGCAGTCAAATAGTGTCACTGTTGCAGTCATCTTCATTTGTCTTAACAGTTTGATTCTACGATATTGAAGTGCTGTGGTGTCTTTTTGTATTCAAATCTTCTTGGCCCTAGTGCCGTTAAAAATCTGCATTGCATTTGGTACAACACAGGATTTGACCTGAGGATCATTTGATTTCCTTGTGGGCCAGTGCTTTTTTAACCATTGGAGTGCCAAAGTCAATTTTTTCGCCTTTACAATATATATCCGAGTGTATTTTTTCAGATTTTTGTCATATATTTGATAAACATCTGTAGCCTATGAAATGTGATGTCCATTTTGTCCAAAATTATCAAAAATTTACAGAAAATTGGTAAAATGTTGCACTGTAATTTTTGTGGGAAAAATTACAGCACTCAAAGGGTTGAGTTACTGGCCTATTGGCAAGTAGAGATTTTGCATGAGTTTCGCATACTGCCCATGAACAGCGAACCAATCACTGTACCAATGTTTTATGAAATGGTGAGAAATGTATTCAGAATCTCACGGGAGGATTACCAGGAAATTATATATAAATGTCATGATTATTCTAATTCTGGCCATGTGTCATCACGAGGAATACCTTTTTTACTGAGCAAGTATCTGTACATATTTATTTGAACATGCTATTTTTGTCGCATTTTGTTCAAGAGTAAGCTATGCTTTGCAAATCAAGACTCACTACTGAAACCTAAAAGTTTGGACCATTTAGTAATCAGCCGCTTTTTAGGAGATGGCTGGGAGAGATGACATGTAGTTGAAGATATTGTCGTAGGGGGCGCTACATCACACAATCTTATAAATGTTCTGACTTGTTCAGTATCACCTCAAATATTATTAGCGTGTATATTTTTACTGTACAGTTGTTGTGGTGTTGCAACCAATATGGGATGTATATCATTATAGTCGTTTGTGACTCCTAGGTCAAAAAAGTTCTCCTTCGTGCCCTTGTCAGATGACAGGGTAAATAAAATTTTGGTGGAGACATTTCTCTGCATTCTTTACTGTGTTTGATATGTTAGATCAACGTCTATGAACTTGACTGCTGAGATACGTTCATGCTGAGTGACAAGATCACACTCTCATAAACCTTGTAACTGCAAACAATGAAAGGTGAACGAAAGCAAGGATTTGAATTTTCTGTCAATCATTCTCCTCACTCTCACTACCTTGCATGCATCACAGTGTTTGACTTCGAAAAATAAAGACAGGCCCTTTCTTTCTGCTTCCTTAAATTGTCCTAAAAAATATGAAAATCTCCTTTACAACCTATGATAGTAATTTTGTTACAATTTAGACCTGGGCAATTAAGCATGGAATCATTCCTTGAGATGTAGACTCGGATAGATGTGAGAACAGTAACTGTGTACCAGGGAAGGTTTACATTGAGTGAATTTGACAGCAGTCGCATTACATACATACATCCATCCAATGTATCATTTAATTTTGTATGAAGTCTTCATAACCTCTCACTACATGAAACATTTCTGAGTTTCCCCAATCGTTTTCATCAGTTAATCATTCAATATACTCATCATCAATTTCTTCTGTCTCTGTTCTTGTAATTATCCTTTCATGGTATTCAGACCCAGTTTTTTACAAATTTCCATTGATCTACCACTTGTGGGGGCTCATTTTGAAGCTTTTTGAGTACCGGTACTTAAACTTTTCTTCATCTTACTTTTGTGAAAATTGAAAATGTAATTTTTTTCCATAGAGTTAACACAAAGATGGCAGCCATTTGAATTTCAAATACCAGGAAATTTAAGGTAATTTTTTTCTCTAGTTCCAAAATTTGCATGGTGACCCAAGATTTTTTAACCAATGATTTTGAAAGAATATGGTTGAAAATTTCCTTGAGGAATGCATAAGCAAAGGTTTGTGTCATTCACTTTTGAGGCACATGCTGCCCTTAAGTAGGAATGTCCTTTCATTATCGGAGTCTGACAAATACAAGCAGAATATTTCATCATCTACTGTGTGTCCAATCAAGCCAATGTACCCAGAGATAGTCCTCCTGCGTGCATGTTGTGAAGATTAACAGTATGGTACGATACACAAGTGGTTTAGCAGTTCCATCTGTGCTTTATTTCTAAATGCATGAGAATGAACAGGGAGATTTATCTAAAAAAAACGAGTTGAAAGTAATGTCTTCGGTATAAATAGACTTCATGATTCTACTGAAATCAATCTTATTGCAGTCAATTTATGCTAACAGGATCTTCTTTGTAAGCTTTAAAACATTCAAAATTCTTGCCGAAAAATATGAGAATCTGCAGCTAAAATAACAATTTTCAAGCCTCTTTACAAACTGAAAAGATAATTAAAACTAAATTTCCTCTTGTGGTGAGAAAAGTTCAAATCATGCCATGATTTTTTCTGCATTTCCTCCAGGCACTTGTGTATGTAGTGTCAAACTTTGTGAGAGTTGTCAGCCAGCAAAAACTCATGTTTCAAATGGTTAGTGTAAGAAGATCAAGCATACAGGAATGTTTTAAGAAAAGCTGACACAATTTCATGATAGTTTTGAGTAGACAGCAGAGAGAAGTGTGTCCAAGTGATGAAGTTAATATTTCTCTGTTGTATGTTGTAGGCACAGGTGTATAAAGGCAATATTGTCATATAAAATGAGATTGATAGGTGCACAAAGATGTATTTAAATACTATCTCCTACATATATATCTGGGAGAGAAAAGTTAATATGTTCAGATAATCTTTGTTAGATTTCATGTTTCGTAGAAAAAATGGTCTCAATGCTTATGCCAAGCGGTCCTCTGGTGGTTGTATTTAGCGCCCTCTAGTGGTTGCATTTAGCAGCAACTAATCAGTTGAAAGTGCTGGAAATTCATTCATAGAAAGTTCTTTTCCGACAAAGACTATCTAAAATAGATGACATGGATAATACTTGACCTATCCTCTTGTTATTACATCAAGTTTTTATCATCGTGCATAATTAACGTGTAAATAGCTATATTGCCATCTAGATTAAAGTTTCCCGAAATTTATTACTCTGAAATAGATTTTCAAAATCTAAGAATTATGACTGTTACATCACTTTAATTCAATGTGCACTTGGTGATTAATTTCCGACGATAGCCAGGAGAATTTTCTTGTAGTCACCAGATGTATCATCCTGCATAAAGAAAAACAAAAGTACAAGCTTTGAATGTCAAGTCATTGGAAATAAAACAATCATTTTGATACATGGTCTCAGTAGATATTTAGTGACACTGTTAAGTCTGTAGGGTCCTGCCTTAAAAGCAAAAGTTGTTTGTCAACTTTACATCAATGCAAATTGGTTATCCTGATAAAAGTTTGGATGGATTAACAACAATACCATATTGTCAAAATATATAGCAAATGCAACAAGGAACTGTTATGAAACTTTGGGATCAAAGTATGGGGTTTTAATAATGTTTTGGAGGATATTAAAGAGGCACTCCCACTTGGTAACATTTTTAAAACGCATTTTTTTAATGCCAACGGTCGATATTTGATGTGGCGACTCCGCGCGGATCGTGAGATATCAATAAAAACATGTCATTTCCCGAGCGTATTTTTCACATCCCGAAGTTTTACGATTGTTTCTGGTTATGACCTGAAATCCCCTGAAAGTGTGTTGTTGTGCTGATTGACGATATTCTAAGGAGTCCAAAAACGTTCGAATGACGCAATAAATTTACCTCCTACTGCGATGACTTTATATACATCATTATCAATGCCTTTACCTCTGGTATTTCTTTTTTGAAACTTCTCCTTAGTTTTGTCGTTTTCATTTTTCTCAATCAGTTGTATTAGATATTAAACAATACCACATAGATATCAGTTTTTCCGTGTAAAATATTAGTTGCCTCTAATGACTACATTTTGTCGTCTGCCACACAGCTACGCGTGGTTCGATACATAGCGGCCGCAGCGTGTGTATGCGCGCATACCACGCCGCGGCCACTACGCATGCTATCTATCAACAACACCTATCTGTGCTAGTCACCTACGTGAATTCTCGTGGAATCAGCAAACTATGTTTTTCGTTTTTTTGCTGAGTCAGTAAGACTCGGCTTGCTCCAGCGGGACATGACCGATCACTGACGCGAATGGTACTGCTGTGGCATACAGCAGCATCAGCATAGACTCGTACTCCATAGCTTACTTGACAATGGCCCCATTGCCAAACGTTCTATGTTCGGAAGCTGAATTCAGGTGGGCCACCGGAATTCAAACTTTAACTTTTTTGAGGATATATTTTTATTGATATCTCGTGATCCGCCCGTAGTCGCCATGTCAAATATTGACCGTTGGCATTAAAAAATATGTGTTAAAAATGTTACCAAGTGGGAGTGCCACTTTAAGTATGAAAGAATGAACCATTGTTGGTCTTCATATGTTGTTTTGTGTTTCCTAACACACATGTGTGTTAAATAACTCTTAGCTTTGTTTTACTGACCATCATCACTCTAAAACAAAGTCAGTATTTCCCGTATTGGTTTTCCTCTTTCACTCCTGTCATTGTTAAAATTCGTTAACTTGCAAACTTTCAAAAGGGTAAAAATTTGTAAAATGGTTGGGACATAATTTCAAAGAAAATTTGTCTGTTGTCAAATATTGGGTTTTCTCGTCTCTGTTGGGCATAATTTCATGAAACTGACCAATAAAAATTACTGTCACAAGGCACATTTAGAAATTGTAATAGTTCTATTGAATAGATTCCCTGAGCTTTGAAATAAATAGTAATTTGAATTGCAAATATAAATTTGGGATCCCTGCTCAACATTGTAGCACGCATTCTTGTTTGTGCTATTTTCTATTCTGTCCTAAATGACAGTTCATAATAATTAAAATGAACATTACAAATATCAAATAAACATACTTTTTCTGTGTGGTATGACAATGAAGATGGCAACTACACAGATTAGCTGAAATTACAATGCACAGTTCTTCGCAGTCTGCTCTGACAAGCTAGTATGTTAAAGAAATATTTGATTGACGCATGGGTACTTACAGCAATGAACTGTGACAGAGGCTGTGAATACATTCTTTGGAATTCATGTTTGATTTGCACCAAGTCCTTTTCACATCGCGACACAACCACACGTATCAAAGTGTCGTCATCTGTGCCAAGTCCCTGTAAGGAGCAAAGAATTGACCATGAAACAAATAAAATGACTGTTGAATTAGCTGGGTCAGTAAAGACAATATACTTCAATGAAGATTGTCTACAGTCTACACGTATCCTACAGTTACAAAACCCTACCTTTGGTAATAAACTGTACCCAACAAATCTACGTAGACTTACACACACTATGATTTTATGCAAATTATGCAACAGACATTCAGTTCCTACATTCTGTTAACCTGTTCATCCCGAATTTCCTGTAAAAAGACGCATAATCGCCATAGATAATGATGGATTTGAACTGAACAATTGATTTGAACCAAACTACAGTAATAAAAGGGTAAACCCTTTTTCTGCCTGACAGTATCACTTCCCAAGTCAGTGAAAAGTGGTTTTGAGCCAAAATCATACATCTTTTAACCCGCTTGGCTTGGTCTGTTATAGCAGCTTCAGTCTCTTAAAGTCATGTTTACAGTGTCTCTATTTTCAGGGCCTTCAAATGTTTAATTTCTTGTTCAAATCATAGACACCCTCGAGAAAAACATGTATTTCTCGAGGGTCTATGTCAAAATGGACGATACGGGACATGCTATGCTTCACCAGTTTTAATCAACTTGACCTGATGGCGACATATGAACTTGGCAGGATACGATTTAAACTAGTGAGATGGTTTTCATTCAATGTTCACAGAAAGTCAATTATACAATTTTGAAATCATTGAGATACATTTCCTGAGGGCATACTTTAGCAATTACATCATCTCCAATTTCAGAATATTATAAAAGATTATTCAAATTAAATAAATTGTTATTTACATTACCTTCATGGATTTGTACAGTTGCTCTGCAAAGTAAGCAGCTTTGTTGCGCACACATCTCACTGCAAGAAACAAAAATTTTAATCATGTAAGTGATTTGACAATGTGACTGAGATAAAACCGTGGCAGTTGAAAAAGATTCAAGTATGGTCTGCCTGCGACACCTGTGGATGTTAGTACCAGCTATCACTATCATCTGACAATCTTGAAAAGTTCAACCTTCATATATGTGAGTTCAAGCATGCACTTTTGCTGTACACATTTTTGCTGGACTGATATTTTCGTAATCTGTTTTGTTTTTGATTCATTTGAACACTATATTTCAGTACAATACATGAACACTTCCTCGAGCCAGCCCATGAATTCTTTTACAAGGATATGATGTGAGACTGGTAACAAGTACACTTGACAACATGTCTGATGTAAGCTTTATTGTACTCCTATTTGAACATAAAAAGAATTATTTTACATAGGAACAAAGATCGGATTCATAATGCGTGAGGTTGGCCCCTGTTACTTTAGTTAAACTTGTTTCTTGTGTGTAAATTTCCTTGCAGCATTTTATTCAGTAACATGAACGAATTCTAAAATAACTTTTGTTTCACTTTTCTAATGAAAGATATCATCACCAACTTCACAAAACTTGATGTACTAAGTTTGAAATCACACCAGTGACTTACCGATGGTAAGCAGACCCTTCTCAATGTCTCCAGAAAACTCACTCTTAATAGATTTTTCAATGTCTCGTTTGGATATCTTGGCATACTCATCAAATGTCGCACGCAACTGTTCAAAACTTCTTGATGCTAGGATGGCGTTGAATCTTGATTCATCTGTCCCCCATTGCTTCTCACCGGCATCGTACAATGCCTTGGAAACAACACAGAAGTGACATAATTGAAATCACTGCCTGGAAAGTGTTGGGTGATGTCACTTGTTTTCACAGCAAGTGCAAAATAATTTGTTTCTGAAGTTCGTAAGGTCCTTTCTCCCTTTGAAAAACAGCAGGGAACTTGTTCCCTCTGGAAAACAACTGGGAATGCTATACGCTCGGTGGACAGTAAGGAACTACAATCAGTACATTTCCAACATGAATCACACCTTTGTAAGTTTAATACAAAGGTATAGTTTCTTTGCAATCTTCCTCATTCAAGAAGTATGGAAAGAAATAAGGAGATCACCAGGGGATGGGTCCTTGATAAAATTCAGTGGAAAACACCTATTAGAATTCTTAATTATTATCCTAGGATGTGGCAAACTAGAAGAGTCAATACACCTACAACAGATGTTCAAGAGCAAGCTTGGGAATGCACCAAACTTGAGATCATGGGGAAGGATAGATGAAGCCGCCTCTACCAGTGCTAATATTGTAATAAACTTGATCTTTATATATAACAATGTTAGAACTAAGGGCAAGACCTGGGGTATGGTTGTAGCTGACCATTGGAAAACACACATGATATATCTCTAAATACGTTAAATCCAGTTGACATTAAATCTGAAAATACATTCAATGTGGAGGAATAATTTGACATTTAATATTGACACTGAGGGCGCTAGTCATCACTGTCAGTCCAAAGGCTCTGTCATAAACATAAACATAATAACTGAAAGTTAATGACCGACTCACCTTGGCATCAGCCTGAGCTTTAGCAACATCAACCCCTACTTTCTCATCTCTGCCTCCCACTGACATAGAAACCATCAACTTTCTGAAATGTCCAGATGTCTCCGATCTCAGGGCATCTTCGAGATCTTTGCCATGATCTGGGGAAATGATAAACACACTTTACTGGATGGAACCTATTTCATATATTTCATTACATCAATGCATCTATAAAGTGATTTTCATGCATTGAATAAAATAGAATACAGCACAGATGAAATTAAAAACATTAGAACTAAAATAATGAAAACCCAGACTGAAAATAAAATACATGTAAAAATGATGAATTAAGCAGATAAAAATTGCAAAAGGAATAATATGACATGACAATTTTACACTTGACAAGCCTTATAATATGAACAGACTTGAAACTTCAACCTATGATCATGATTTGAAATTTATACATCACAGTCTTGCACATAGTGTAACAATGCTGAGGGATCGATGTTCTTGTAAACGTTGAATCCACTGACAAATACTTTGTAAACAACCAATCTCCTGACAAAACTACCAAAAGAAACAGATCTGCATGCATACAATTTTTACTCACTCTGAAAATAAAATCAGTACCTAAGATTTCTATAGTGATGGATTTGTTTAACTCTACCTTTCTTGTAGGCTAATTTCATGGCCTGTATTTCAGCGTTGGTTCTGGTGCACATGATTTCAATCAAAGCAGCTTCATCAGTCCCGACACCCTGTCAATCAAAAACCCATGTATAAAGTGTGAATTCGGTCAAGTCTGTCAATCAAAAACAAATGAAATCATGAATTCAGTCAGGGGAGTTGAAGCTGACCAATAAATGCATTGTGTTACTGAATAAAATCGACAAATCTGTCAAAATTGAAATCAGATTTCCATAATAAAAGAGCTGTGCCAATTGAACTGATGATTCAACACATTTCATGCAAAATACAAAATTCACTTTAACATTTCCATATTGCTGTCAAGATTTTCAAATCAAGGAATTACTGCATGTTTTTTCTGGGTCTGACATTTAACCCTTTCACAATCATAGCGTGACCCAACTCTATTGTTGAAGAGAGGGAGTAAGAACGATACGATGCATGATTCTCAGCCGATGAATATTTCTTTATTCATAATGACTACTTATTGACTTATTTGCATATTCAAGGCACCCATGAATACACTTTGCATCAATGAATACACTTATTTGGAAGACTGAGCATTGGATGATGAGGAACTATGGACAGGGAGATTAAGAAAGAAAGGTAAAACAGGAGAGATTGGTTACCTTCATTGCTCTTCTCAATTCCGCAGCATCGAATTGTGGTGCAGACAGCATCAGTGCCAGGACTATCTTCTCCAATTTACCGCTCAATTCACTCTTGAAGTCTTTCACCAAATCCTTAACATAGACATACATCATGGTGACCATAGACATACATCATGGTGACCATAGACATACATAATGGTGAACATAGACATACATCATGGTGAACATCATGGTGACCATAGACATACATCATGGTGAACATAGACATACATCATGGTGAACATCATGGTGACCATAGACATACATCATGGTGAACATCATGGTGAACATAGACATACATCATGGTGAACATCATGGTGACCATAGACATACATCATGGTGAACATCATGGTGACCATAGACATACATCATGGTGAACATCATGGTGACCATAGACATACATCATGGTGAACATATCAGTAGACACACATCATGGTGAAATCACAAGCTGTATTGACAGTGCCACCATAAATAGATTTATGTCGCACAAAGAATTTTTCTACGATACACGGGGCCAAGAATGATGACAAAACATGCTATGAAGCAAAACTGTTTGTGTTTTACAGCAGAATCAGAACTCCTTGGTGAAGTGGCATCGTTAAGCAAGGCCTTACAATCACATGCATCAACTTTTGAAGGAAGGATATCGATACAGAATACATGCATCTGTTTCTGTAATCCAAAAATTTGCATCGCACCCAGTCATTTTATACTAGATCATGACAGAGAACGGTTTAATCTTTCCTCAGGAAAAGTTTCAACAAAAGTTGACAATTTTCTGTTTCATGGCATGTATTAACTTGATACTATTGAGGGTTAAATACCTACCCGGCCAAACATTGTCTTGTAATCTTTCAATATTTGCTGTCGCTGTTCATTGCTACATGATGTTACAACATGAATAATGGCTTTCTCATCAGTTCCTGGAACACAAAGCAAAATAATCACATTATTTAGAAGAAATTTATATAACTTGTATGAGGCACGCGTGTTTTACATGTATCTTGCTTTCAATCACAGTATCACCATACTTTCACAAATCATTCTCATCATACACGTTCACGTAGGAATATTTCAGAAATATTCACAAGAAATCTTTGTGAAAAGGAATTGGAAAGTTGAAACTTTTTCGATCAATTTAGTTGGAAAATGTAATAACGTATCTATTCTCTATTTCGAAACTATGAACTTCCTCAATCAGATCTTGCCATGCTGAGATGAAATAGCAATCCTCACCAACTTCAATATAGTGAGGGCAATGTTGTACAGGACATGACCACTCAAACAAGACTTACCAAGACCTTTCATGGCCTTCCGCAAAACTTCAGCCTCATTTTGACCGTTAAAGCCTGCCTTTGGCTTGATAGAACCTTCTTCCTGTGATTAAAACATTGTTGATTGAGGAACAGTGATTAAAAAAGTGCGATATACCTCACAGTTTATAAAACATTGAAGAATTCAAGAACAAACACCAAGAAGATTGGAGGTAGACTTTGCACGAGACACACCGATGGATTTTAGTACGATTATGTGGTTCATTATCAACGTTGTGTTCAGCTAAAACACCACAGTATGGCAAATCCAGAATAGGATGCGATGTACAGATTACCAACTTGCAGTCAAAGAAATGTGAAATGACACTTTTCAAAACTTAGAAATGTAAAACCGCACATTTCAAAACTCCAGTGAGATAAAGTGCTATTTGTAGTTGTGTTGTACATACTGAATACTACACATAACCTGGTTTGTGGTGATTGCATCAATTAATGACATTAAATGATGTGGGATGGTTTTAGTTCTGTGATTTCAACACTTTGTATTACTGAGCAATGAAATTGATGTGCCAACAGATATTGTCTTATGTTCCATAGAATCAAGAAAATCATACTTGCAAACAGCATTCCACCATTGGTCAAGGAAGTTTCTGTCACTTTGAAAATCTGCATTTGTGTACTTCATATTGAATTTGAGAATGATTTTGAAAATTATTATTTGTAGTATGGGAAACCAAGTTCCTGACTTTCAAGTTTTGTAAAGAACACAACAAAAAAATTGTACAAAAGCAGAGTCCACTTTTGACACTAAAAACAGTTTTTGTATGGACTAAATCCATAGGTGAGAGATGAGTGATGGTCAAAAGTTTTTTATTACACACTCGGAAAAGATGCAGAACTTTTGGAGCATTTGTAAAGCAATATTCTTTAAGAGTTTGAGAACTAATTTTCAAACATGAAGCAATGATAATTTGCATATTCAAGGATGCACATTTCCAAAGGAAAATACCTGTTGATAGAAATCTAAGAGAATCGTGGGTAATTGATGGTTTGATGACTTCTGTGTCCCACATTGATTGTCCAGTACAGTGTTTTCCATAATGCATACATCTAGCTAGCCATTCTTTCAGTGAAAAAGTCAAAAAGTAACGACAAAGTTAAGTTTACCAGACTTGTACATCTGCTGTTTTATAAGTTTTGTAATTTTCTAAAATTTCTTGTGGAATACTGCGGTCAGTTTTTAAACCATTCTATCAAAGTGATGATCAATCATAGAGATCTTTTCATGTATTAATGGAAGAATTCATCTCTGTCTTCTGTTTTCATCCATAAACAGAAAATTTTACGATACAAACATATATATTTGCTAATAATAGCTTATTCTATTGTATTTCTATTATCTTGTCAAATCACAAATCATCTTGACTTGATAATTGATCAGAGCAACAAATCTGCCATTTTCTTTCAGTGGAAATTGAAGTTAACTGTCACTAACATCTGCTTTGAGCAAGTGACAATGAAATATGAGTCTAAACAAGACTTAGCGGCAGGTAAAAACAACGTGAACCAAGAGAGAATCCCAATAATGTGAATCAAAGGAAATTACTCCGCATGCGAATCCATTGCTTTTTTCATTGACATGATCCAAAATACAATCATAATCCGGCATAGACTTACCTAATTCTCTGAAGTTTTATGTGTTTGTAGATAGCAGTAAAGAATGGCTAGCTTGGTAGCATTCAGAAATTGTGCCTGGACATTCAAATCACCGGAACAGGTGTACGTTACTATCATGCTAGTGTAACACAGGCAGTTCTCTAGTGACAGAATTTGTGACCTTTGACCCCAGGTGAAACAGGGAATATTTGAATACTTTTATGGTGACTGTTACACTGGCATGGGATTGGTAAAATGATATGTAAAAAAGTTTGGTTGACTTGTGTATATTTAGGAAACTCTAAGTTCACCCTTAAGTACATAGACACATATTAATTCTGTCATTTTTGTCACCAAAACTTAAATGTTTCAATGGCTGATTGTGAGTATTGGAGTTGCCTGCAACGGCTGACCTTGAATACCGTGAAGAAACACATACAGAAAGCCACTTAATGATGGGTTATTGATTTTGGTCCAAGCACAATTTCTGAAGTCTGCTTTCATAGCAAAGAGAAAACACAGATATACTGAACAAAACGTGGTACCTGCTAGAAGTATGTGCCAACTGGGCTGCCATTGATTAGCTGCGGTGTCCAGATGACTTGAAAAGGGCATGATGGGAAGGGAAGCAGATCACAGCAAACGGAAGGAGGGAATGGTCAGGAGAAATGATGGCTACAAAGGCGCAGCAATGTTTTGTCTGACTATACAAGTATAATAGATTGACAACTGCATGTCACAAACACCCAGATGATATGTCTAGGTGATTTTTAAGGCTGTACACTACATTGTCATTGCATTCGTATGTCACATTCAAGTCAAGTTGTTTAAAAGCAACGAGGCGTAACATGTCTCATACGTTGACTTTTCACAAAAAATTTGAATATTAAATTTAAATTTAAAGGCCCCCTGAAAACTCTGTGCCTAGATACTGTTCTTACAATTGTTGGTGACCAAATCTGCTACAATATAAGTGAAAATACCTCTAGGTTTGGTTAAATTCCACTTTTTATTATTGACTAGGCACAAGAGGAAGTGATACTCTCTGGCTGGAAAAGGGTTTAAAAACTGCAAAGTGGTTAACCGCAGTGCAATTTGGCACACACCCTGAAATATCAGCATTGTTTGCGCTGATGAAAAATATCTCAAACTAACTTAACTTCCCTAAAACTTTACAACCCTTTATGAACAATTGACCAACACCTATCATTCCAAACAACTGATCTCCACATACTTAAGACTAGTTCCTATTTTTGTTTATCATAATTTACACTAATATCAACACTTAGTGATATTTCAGTATCCATTCTAAACATTATGCAACTGAATATAAAATTTATTGATCTTTTCCAAATAAAAACTTCAGCTTCACAAAGAGAGACTGTACTATTAATTGGCAAAATCAATAGCTCAGGATAAGAGGAATTAATATTACAGAACTAGTCATGCAGTCGTGACATCTGTTTTACAAAGGAGACCCTTGGAAAATGAATGGCTCTGTATGGAACATCGACACAGCTAGTGGTTGATACAATCTGTGGTAAGATTTCACATCGAATAAAAGGAAAATTATGCTATATGGCACTGAACAACTCATTAAATTCTAAATATTCACCATACGAATTTACTAAAGTAGTTATTAAATTTCATAAAAGTTTACTCAAATAGCGCCATGCTCAAACACTTGAAAATTTCATGATGAAAAAAGCTGTTCTAAAGATTTCTTGATTAAAGGAATTTAAACAGAACTAAACAACCTGCAATGCCAGACACACAGACAACCTACAACCAAATCATTTAGGTTATATACATGTTGTTAGGCTGCAAGACTTGGATTTGTAGATCTTAACAGTTCTCAAAGTATTAAAAGGATGAGAGTTGTAATATTTGATGCTTTTTTCATTATCTTTATTCTATAATATGAATATATTGCTCTTCTCCTCCAAGTATGGTAATGTTAAAATTATTTATCGTAGCCTTGCAAGCAATTATCATTTTATAGGATAGACAAATCATTGTTGACAAGATAATTCTAGTCTAGACTAGAATTCACTTGTCAACAATACAAAGACATATTGTATACACACACGGCAGATATTCCCAAGCTAAATCTATGCATTGTAACATGCTTTTGGGAGTACAAATCATTACTCAAATAGCGCCATGTTCATAAACGGAACAAAAATACTGGAAAAAGGCAACAAAAGTTCCGGCATTTTCCTACTACAAGGAAGACTGAAAAGTCACAGTGACTGAGATGTAAACCTTGCTAGAGTACAATAACTGCCTGGAGGATCATGAAAATGGACAGGTTGTATGGCGCCATTCTCAGCTGTGCTTGACATTAAATGCTACAACTGCTTTGTCGGTAGTAGGGGCAAATTTCATCTGGACTGTACCGGTATCATGTTATCGTAGATATACAATTATTTGGTGATTGTAACATGGCGTATCAATTTTTAATGTCTTTGATGAATTCATTGGTCGAGAAAACTATGAAATTATACGTGACGTTAGGAAACACATTCATATTGTTTTGATTTGAAGGAATCATGGGTGCTCTGACATTAATCCCCTTTGTAGAAGGCAGCAATTACTGCTGGTAAAAAACTTTACTTGTAAATCTGAGATTCTGTGCCAAGTAGCTTTGTCTGTAAAAAGACTCAAGTATTATGTTATACTGTGCCTTATGAGGTATGGAAAAAGAAACTTAGAAATTTGTTGCATTTTTTGCATTAATATATGTCTTTGTTAAAATGTTCAGACACAGAATTGCCTGACATGCATTGTGGCTGTTGGAATGCCCGATTAACTTTTGGATACAACTTATACATTTCCCTAGAACTGAACAAAATTAGAACATTAAAAGCACATTCAGTTTGATACAAATTGTCCTGTGTCTTGATTTGCATTAACTTGGTAACTTATTAACATATACATGTATTGCACTTGGAATGCTTCTATTAAATGAACTTTCTAAATTTGTTATTGTTAATGAAATCCTGCATATTTCATTCTTTTCAATACATCATCTATTAAAGGGACATAAGCTGTAACTTGTGGCAAGTTTTTCAGTATTCTGCTTCTGTATATCAACTATCGTGTCTGACCCTAATCCGTTTGTCATGCTGAAATTTCGAGTATTCTTTTTGTCAACACAGCTTGTATGTGTGTAGTGATCATTGTTTATTGTTTACAAATGCATTCTAGTCCGGACTTGAATACAATTTTCAACAATAACAATGGAGATTATACTCATATAGGTTGTGTCGATATGCTAAATACTTGGCATTAAATTACAGTTTAGGGATTCAATGCAGAAAGTGTAGGGAAACCACAAAACAAACCGTCTGAAAAAATAACCAAAAGATACAGCTTATGCAGCTGTAAGAACTAAACTCTCTGGGTCAAGCTGATTAATAATTTTCATTTTTTAATCTAATTTCTATGAAGTTATTACTCAATAAACCTTGATTACAATTTTCACTGGTTTGTTGAAACACGACATTGCTGCACCTTAGTAGATCACATGTACTTTATGACCTTTGACCTTATGTTTCTTTTTGTCTTTGTATTTTTTCTTTCCTGAACCAGAAGATGAGGAGGAAGAGGAAGAGGACGAGGAAGATGATGATGAGGATGATGATGAGGACGATGATCTTTTGCCCTTTTTCTTCATCTTCTTCTTCAGTTTCTGCACATACAGAGAAGAGTTGTATCCAAAAGAAATTCAGAATCTCTGTATATCGTCATGCAGAAGGAGACTGCCTGGAAGAAGATGCTATCTTGTTTGCAATGATAACATCAGTTTGAAAACTAAAGTCTGCTTGTCCATGCTCAAACTCAGACTATAAATTCACTTTGTGATCAACACTGATGCCAGCATCTGTCTGTCATCCGTGATCTTTCAATTATTGAAATCGTGTCTCCGCGATGACAATATTCTGGTCCAGAAACAAGTCATCAAATATCTGGTTTCTTTTAAAAAACGCAAGCTTTTCTTGACTCAACAATGGTTCCTGATGTTAAATCACAAATGTTGAATCATTAAATGTCAAAAGTTCTGCAGGGAAATGACGTTTTTCATTATTCTGTATCTCATCACTGATGCAGTCAGTAGATCTTTAACTGTCAATCTTTCACATCTATTCTGGATGGTAATTATAACCAAGTCTTTTTTTTTTCAATTACAATAAATTCAACATTATATCTGGAACGTGGTACATGTTGCCCTTTCTAAGAAAGTAGAGGTATGGAGCATTGCAGAGAATATCAAATCAAAACAGCTGACCGTAAAGCCATTTTTTGGTGTTAACGTTCCTTTGCAACGTTCATGTTTGGACCCAGTCAAAATCTGTGCCAAATTGTTTAATTGACTTGCATACTTCTGCTGTTGGTGAATGTAAAACTGAGAGTATGATTATGACATCCATTTCAAATTCAAAAGAGATCTCAGATTTTTTTAAAAAATACCTTTTCTTTTCAATTTTGACTCACACGATTATTTTTACTTGATGATTAGTGAGTCAGTGAATAGGAAAGACCTCGATTTCTTATCAATAAACTTCGTGACTGTAAACTGGAAGATCATTGTTCAGTGGCCATTTGTCATGAGGGGAGGAGTTTGGAAAGGAATGCCTCAAGCTGCAGATCTTCCAGTCTGTGATTACACTCTACCCCTGTCTGGTTGATTATGCACCAAAAGCAGAACAACATTCAGATATAGATACAATGATGCAATCAACCATTGTTAATACATAGGACCACGTAAATACACAGACATATGCACATTATCCTCACACTGATACACACATACAATACACAGACACAATTATGCCACTTGCATATACACAAAAACAAACAAGACGGATAGTAAACACACGTACTTTCACCTAAATAACCATGGATACCATACCAATGACATAAGAAGGATGATGATATTACATGTAAATGTATCACTTGCTGTCTATTGACACAATCGCTTCAAATTAGACTTGATATCTCTCAGCTTAATCATGGTAGAGAAAGCAATTGCATAAACCGTCTGGTTTAATAAAGGAGAAAAAACCATGTAAACCTCCTAACTTAGTGAAGTTTAAAAACCCTACAGTTCAGTGCTGCTGATGTGCAGCATGCTCGGAAGATCATCTCTGATTGGTCACTATTCACAGCAACTTACGGGGGGGGGGGGGTCTATTTGCATTATTCAATTATACATGTAACTGTAAGATTCAACCATCCAATTGGATAATAGCTTCTTATCAGCCCATTCAGTGTGGTAAGGATAACATCGGTATAAACCCCCTAGCGTGATGAAGGACAATACAAGTTACCAATACCTTTGCATAATCTTGTTCTGCATGACATTATGTTCACTATGCTGAATAATGACAGGCTGTAATGCAATTGAAACCTAATTTGCGATTTATCATTTCACTTTTAATCCACACATATGTATCAGTTACATTCCAGTATGATCATATTTCAAAACAATCTCCACGCTCACCATGAAAACCTAATTATCGTTCATGAACTTTGCTCTATATAGCAACGACACATTCAATACTTTCCAAATTTTTTTCATTTCAGAGTAATCCAAATAGTTGTGTTGAATAATGGTTGTTATTTGCAGTAGGTGCTAAGTCATGTACAACAAGACAATCTGTTCATTGCAATTCATGTTTTCATGTTTGGATATTATAAGTTACATCACAGACTCTGCTCAACTGCTAAATTTCCTTGCATTCAAAATATGAGAAATACCTCACACGAGACCTTGAAAATTAATGTCTAAGTGAATTCACGAAACTATCATATGATCTTCATTTATCACTGTAAAAGATTTTTAATGAATATAAAGAAACAGCGTCTTCAAATTAGAAGATGCTGTAAAAGATCAAAGTCTCATTGACTTTATAAAACAGGTTCTTAAGGTAGCTACATACCTTTTAGACACTTTCAGATTTTTATTATTTTCTCAATTGAACACGTCCCAAACCCCAATAAAGTATACATTTTCTGAAAGCCCTGATATAGAGCTATCCGACCAAGCACTGTACACGGTCATTATTTGCATAAGAGTCACGTGACAAGCGTTTTGCTGAACCTTCCAAAAACCAGTTTTTCCCGCCTTATGCAAACACGCTGCAATATTTCCGGTTGGAATTTCTTCATTGACAAGCCTTGACAATATCCTTCAAAACCGTGTCTGGGATTTTTTTTATATGCCTTTGGTTTTTTTTTTAATGCGCTCTTAAAGGTGTTAGATGAAGGTGCTTTTCAAGGAATTTTAATTATCACGCCATATAATTTGAATGGAGCCTCCGGGAACAAATCGCAGACACCATTTTGAAGGATATTGTCAAGGCTTGTCAATGAAGAAATTTCAACCGGAAATATTGCAGCATGTTCGCGTAAGGCGGGAAAAACCGGTTTTTGGAAGGTTCAGCAAAGCGCTTGTCACGTGACTCTTATGCAAATAAGACCGTGTACTGTGCTTGGTCAGATAGCTCTATATCAGGGCTTTCAGAAAATGTATACTTTATTGGGGTTTGGGACGTGTTCAATTGAGAAAAAAATAAAAATCTGAAAGTGGCTAAAAGGTATTTAGCTGCCTTAACCCTTTGATTGTAAAAGTCAATTTCTGTCTCCTTCATAAAATATAACCCAGATAACTTTTTTCAGCATGAAACATTTTTTTAAAAGATTTTTAGTAAAATTTTGATCAAAAACTGTAGCCCATGAAAAATGATATCAATGTGATCTAAAATTATCAAAAAAATTACAAAAAAAATTTGTAAAAATTTGTAAAATATTATACTAAAATTTTGATGGAGAAAATTGCAGCACCCAAAGGCTTGATACACTACACTATCATGGTTTTACTACATATTATCAGCACCACATGATTCAGCAACTGAAAGTCAGAAGATGAAAGGCTCACATATCTTGCAATAATTAACCCTTTGACTGCTGTAATTTTTCCCACCAAAATTTTAATGCAATATTTTACCAATTTTTGTGAACTTTTCAGTAAGTTTTTTCATAATTTTGGACCAAATGGATATCACATTTCATCAGCTAGTTTTTTACCAAAATTTTGGCAAAAATCACAGAAAAAATTGACAGTGGTATATTTTATAAAGGTGACAAAAATAGACTTTGGCGCTCAAAGGGTTAATTTCTTTGTTATATTTCATAAACTACTTTTGTCAAAGTTGATCAGTACAATAGCTACTTCATGAAAACATTTGGAACTTCAACACAAACAGAACTCAGTTAATGACCCTGCCAATGGTCCTCCATTCATTTTCACAATATTTGTATTTATCAATTTAAAATTCCTCACAGAATGAGCAAATTTTGAAGAACATTTGAAGTGACTGATTTTCACAAAGTAATACAGAATCTGCCATCAGTTTATAAGTACCTCTCTGTACATCTGCAATTTTCAGAGCAACTAATGCACCTCCGGGACAGACATTCAGACTCTTAAATTGCTACAATTCTTTTCTGATCTACCACTTGTGAAGGCTCATTTCAAAGCTCTTGGAGAAAGAAAAACTTTTACCGTTTTAGTTTTTCAAAAATCCATATTCAATTTTTTCCCAAAGAGTTGATATAGTAACACAGGGATAGCAGCCATTTTGAATCTCAAATATCGCAAAATGTTGGGCAATTTCTTTCGCTAGTTCCAAACTTTGTATGGTGACCCTCCCCCCCAAATTTTTATTGTTGATTTGGTATGAGAACGGTTGAATGTTTCATTTGAAAAGTATAAGTCTTTCACTTTCGAGACACATACTACCTTGAGGGACAGAAACCGATATTGGCATTCTACAAACTGAGAAGTGATGCTGCCATTCTGGACACGCTTGCACAGTCCAGATTATTAATGGTTTAATTAGTTGATTGTGTTCCACTGTCACGATCATCAAATACGGTAATTTGTCATGCTATACACTTGATGAATTACCCATTGTCGGATGGATTGTTGCAAGTGATTAATCAGAAGTTTCTTCCTGCTGAAATAATGAATTCAAAGTACGGCACGTGGCTGTGAGCACATGATGGGGATTTTCACAAACTTGTGACAGAAGAGAGTAGATGTAACTCCACTGAACTACAAGAACCATCACAGGATGTGTTGATCATGGCAACCATTCTTGTTACAACCATCGTCTGGAACTCTTGCACCTGAGGAGTAACTTAAATATTCTTTGGCATTGCTTAGATACCAAATTCCAATGGCAGAATGTTTAGGCACCCTCCCTGGTTTAGGGCACGTTTATGTGGGTGTGTCACATTGTATCGATAGCACTACAGAACCATGGTAGCTAAACAAAGAACCCACCCATTATTTCTCTTTTGAGATTTGGTAGTCAAAATGATCCCTATTGACCTCCTGACCTCGTTGACCTTTACAATACTTTCTAAGACTTCAGGATGGTGACCTGTCTTCTAGGCTTACTCTGAACAAGGATCCTGGCACCTACTTTGAAGTGATATTGATCAAAACAGCCCAAAACTCTATATGAGGCCTTGATTTATTTAAATACACCAACAAACCATTGACAAACTGATCAAAAAATTTGAAAATTTGGACAAGTAAATTTTCAATATGCTTGTTAATGCAATTAGAAAGTGAAATATATCCTTTTTTGACCTTTAACCTTTGTTGAACATTAAGGAATGGCACAAGTAGACAGACTAAAACACACAATGCTATTCAATTATGGAGTTAATTATTGAACACTGTACTGGTACCTATGTATCCAAAATGAATTTGCTGGCAACCCTTTCCCATCATGACAATATCTCAAATAATTTGAACCCATCAAATTTTTAATGAATTACATGTAGAATGTGTTTATTCAACCATATTTATATTACCCGTACATAATTAAAGTATTTTGTCACTAATGGCCATTTTCCTGCATGAATTTTGAAAAGCAACAAAATAGGTTTTTAACATGTTCACTTGGAGTTCCTGTAAAGAGATTCGCATACATCATTGATAACAATGGGTCAAACCATGGTGGTGAAAAGGTTAAAATCAGAGATGTTGGTTGCCAGGGTATTTATGCAACAGCCAGACATTTGATATTGTTTGCAGTAGTACATGTGCATATTGCACCATCCATAACATGGCATCATCCTTCAGTCCGTGATCGCGGTTTCTTTCAA
Source organism: Ptychodera flava (assembly GCF_041260155.1). Taxonomy (NCBI): domain Eukaryota; kingdom Metazoa; phylum Hemichordata; class Enteropneusta; family Ptychoderidae; genus Ptychodera; species Ptychodera flava. The sequence goes on along the minus strand of NC_091949.1, from coordinate 10,867,168 downwards.
GGACAGTTCAACAAAATACAGATCAGTTGCAGAAGCAATATCTATTCTCAAATTAAAATGATTCTGATTAGCACCCCAGTTCACATTATTTCCTTAAAATAAACTCTGATATCTTAGTGCATTCTGGTATTATAAGCTTGCAATCCAAGCAACTGTAATCATGGAGTATGACATATTTTCTCTTCAATTCTAAAATACTATGAATACCTTAGGTCATACTAGTAAACCAGAATTCTCCATCCAGATTATTTATTCATGTGTTTGAATTCACGATTATATTAATAATAGCTGTACTGAAAGATGACTTTTTAATTGCATTATATTTTAACATATCTCTCATAGTTCCTACACTTGTACTTCTGAAGTCGGTGCTTTTATTTTTAATTCTGTGTATTGCTCTTTTATTCCCTTTTTTTTTTAATCTCACTGTCTGTCCTTTTGTTTTCGCAAAACCAAGATGTATTTCATTGTATGTGCAATAGCGTATATATATGACAATAAAATTATTATTATTATTATTATCTACTTTATTTCGATATATCCTACTCAAATTTTTCTAAGTCAAATCTCTGATATTCAGAACCATATTGGTAAAACTATTTATAATGTGAACCTTTGAAGACAATGATTGTAATATCAAATGGCCATCTGGATCATAAATTTAAGCTGTAACGTTCATATGCATGTTTCTGCCCTTGATGATTTGGGATAAAGAATCTATGAATGGCAATGCAATAGCAAGCGTACCCCCCACAACATTCCAAATTTCAGTTTCTGGAAAATTTTTCATGACCTTGAAGCGATAAAACTGAATACAAGCACATTAACAGATGTCCAGTTGCCTTGGTAACCATTGCACACTGATAGATTTCAGTATGATTTTAAAGGATTATCCGTGGATAAAGCACAGTGCATAGTATCTACTTCAAGATATTTTACATTCCTGAATATATTTTGTGAAAAAAGTCAACATAGTGTACAAGAGGGAACTGAAAAGCATGACAGTAAATCATGTGCACGTCATAGCAACAACTCATGTGTGAATCAGCAACCATAATGGTGGAAAATTTGATTATAGATAAATTTCTTATGACTGTTTCCCAGGGCAACATAAAATCCTGCTGTTCTTATTTCATTTGCATTCAAAATACTGCACAATATGTACTGCATAGCACATACAAACATCATCTGATTCACTGAAAACATCTCCAAGTCTCCATTCCTGTCCACCATTATTGGATAATCTATGTGGGTTCTGATGTCAGTAATATGCACCTGATTTGTACAAAATTTACAATACGGTAATTTTCCTTAGCAGCATGAAATCTCCAGAAACCACAAGATCTTCTGTCTTTCTATAAGGCGTGGCATGTCTCCGTAAGTACTACCGATGAAAGTTTTGGGAACTGAAAATAACTTTGCACCAGGAAGCACTAGCTTCCTGGTTTCAATTTCATAACGAAGCAGAAACTTAAACATACATAACAAGTGCAGTGCTAGGTATGTCTATTAAACATTTCAAATTCTCTGGCACAGTATTGTCACATAAGATTTCATCACAGATCCTACAAAGAGTCAGTGGCATTAAATTCAAACTCATGGAAAAAAGTTATCTCAAAAGTTCAAACTTTTTCAGAGTCACTAGTTAACAAAGAGAAAGTATTCAATTGATAAATTAAAAAAGTTTGAAGTGCTGGTAGAAAAAATCTAAATGAATGAATTTCAATAAATTTTTATTACTGATAAACCAACTACACTAATGTGCTGTTTTAGTCTAAAATCAGATTATACTGTTGAGAAAAAGTTGCTTCAAATACCCAATTTTATAAATTTCAAACAGAAGATAATAAATAAAGATACTATATACACTGCACCTGTAGTTCTATAATTACTCAGTAATCTTAGAAACAAGTTAGTCTGCCTGTTTTCTGACCTTTCACTCCACTCTCCTCTGACATCTTTTTGTATAATTAATAATTAAACTGACGCCATACGCATACTTTGTCCTGTCCATTAACACAGTTGTCTATTAACACAATTTAAATCAGACTTCAATCTGTACAATTGTATTTATTGCTACCTGATCAACCACAGACTGGTTAATGATTACAAATATGTCCAATGCACTGACTTGTAATACTGACAAAAATCATGAATGCTATCTAACTGTATACTTATTGCCTTTTAACCAACTGTAGTAACTGAATACATCCGGAAGGCGTGTCATAAAAATAAGAAGTTTCACTCCTTTGTGTGGACAGCTTAGAAAGACAACAGTCATGTAACACACCTTATGGAGACACAAAGAATGATGTTGAAACTCAGAGAACTGCTCCATTTCAAACAGGTGAAGTCAAATAAACACTGTACACCCTGGACTAGATACAGGCTATGACCTTTGACCTTGTATGAAGGTCAAATTTAATACTTTTCCTGCCAAGATGATAATTCACCATCAGGTCAACTTTGTTAAAACCAGTGAAACACAACATATCCATTTGGTGTATTTTAACAAAAAAATGAACATTTGAAGGCCCCTGAAATCACAGATACTATAAACATGATTTTTATGGACTAAAGCTGTTGGAACAGACCAACTACCTCCATGAACAGACCAAGTCAAATGGGTGGAAATACATACTGCTTTTCACTGAGTAGGCTGATGGGGAAGTTATACTGTCTGGCAGGGAAAGGGTTAAAAGAGGAAATAGACCAATGTATTTCACGGCAACATATCAGGTTTATAAACTTTTCAGGGACACGCTTTGAACAGTTGCTTCCAAAATGACAAAAAGCACTGTTTTGCTGGGATGATCTTTAACCCACTTTGGCACTAGTGCACAATTACTGTCCTTCACACTTGAAGAAATTTCCCACCAAATGACCCTAAAGCACGGCTCACAGCCTGGGGCTCACAACCACCAACATACTAGGTGGGGCAGATTTTGAGAAATTCAGATGTCTGTCAAATCAAAGAAAGCTGCAACAGAGTAACAAAGACTGATCTTCTGCACACATATAGTGAGAATCGCTGAGAAACAAAAGTCAAAGGTGATTAACACTTTCACTTAAACAATGACTCTTATGTAAGGCAATGGACACTGTGACTATGTACAGAATACACACAGAACACACTGCATGCATATGCACAGATACAAACAGGCTATCGACGTGCTAAGATAGCAATTACAATCACATCGGTAAATGTTCAAGTTCAATAGTCTACCTCCAAGTTTAACCTCCCCACATGGCTGCAACCTTTACTGCACTCCTTAGGAGCAGTTAGAAATGATCAATGTTCAAGCAAAGACGGCAAAGAAACACTTATTCTAGAGACTGTTTACAGGTCTTACCTCCGAGGACGTAGCCATTGTAAATGGAATGTCAAATGTCTCACTACACCAGTTACCCATTGTGATTATAAACAGGGGGGTGTGGCTCACCGCTGAACTGATTTAATATTATAAGCAGACTGAAAACCCTAGCTCAGCTCACATCTCCCTTTATATACCCATCACCTCCCCTCCTATTGGTTCCAATTTCGGAAAAATGAATATTGAACATTAATTGGTTGGTTATTGGCTTAAGTGTTTACACAACAAATATTGATATTTCTATTAATTTACCACCTACTATCAGACAATCTGGAGAGCAACATGCTTGACAAGGATTAAAGGAGATAATTAGATACCATCACAAATTTCACAGAAAGGATCTGTCCTCACCTTAAATATTTGTCTCAGTGCAATCTTTATTGTTTTAGACATACTATAGTATCTCATCCTATCTGTCTTGCCTTTAACACCTTTGTTTTTTAATCTGTTTAACACTCACAGGTCTTTATTAAATTGATTGGGTCTTACAATACACTTCTTCCGATTATTCCTTTGTAACTTTTCAAAGATTGTATGAGCAGCATTTCATATCTCTGTTTTATGTTGACTGAATCACTATGTAAATGAGGTATTTTTTAAAATTTGTATTCTCAGCCTCTCCTGGAAAACCAACAAACCATCTTTCCTGATCACGCCAAGTTACCAAATACACATCCATTGATTTAGTGTAACATTATGTACTTTAAAAAATTTGACAACATATCAACAAGAAAAAAGTTTACATGACATTATTAAGAAACTAACAAAATTTTCATGCACAAAACTCAAAATTTGAAAAACAAGTCATCGTTGATGACACAGTCCCCACTTGTTAATAATGGGTACTTTGATTACATGTCCTCAGAGAGGATAGAGTCCTCTTCATTAATTAGGTCTGTGATAAAAATACTTTGATACAGATGGCGCTCAATGGCCAAGAATGAGTTCCATGGTGATGAAAACATAAAACCAATGTAGGCCACCATCCTAAAGTTCATAAAATGAGTCAACTAGGAATTAATCAACAGGATGTTGCAAAACATTTTTGCATACAATTCTAACACTTAACAGATTATCACTGGTACCATATTTCATAAAGTTTGATGCAGTATTTACAACACTATGAGATCAACATCTGTATCAAGTTTCATCACATTTGACGTACTGTTGTATTAATTTGTGGCTATATCACCCTAATTAGGAAAGTTCATTACTTATGCAATTACAAATTAATAAACTGACACTGATAAATGTCTTTTTCAATGTTAAAGCAATGTGAGCTTAACATCGGTTAACATCTGTATAAAGTTTCATGAATTTGATGCAGTACATATTTCTTGACATATCAGCCTACTTACGAAACTTCAATAATTGACATGTTACTGCTACATGACGTGAAACAAATTGACGAGCATATGTATGAAATAGGTCAATGTCAACTTTGAATGATACTGGTGGAAATATGTCTGAGTTATGGCTCTGTACATGAAAACATCGTAATAAAATGGCTGCCTAGCAACCATATTGGATCGTATCACATAAAAAATCGACGTACATATGTATGACATAGGTCAATGTCCTTGTACCAACTTTGAATAAAATCAGTTGAGATATGCCTAAGTTATGCCTCTGTATATGAAAAAATCGTAACAAAATGACCACACAGCAGCCATATTGGATCGTATCACAAAACAAATTGACGTGCATATCTATGACATTGGTCAATGTCCTTGTACCAACTTTGAATAAAATCGGTTGAGATATGCCTGAGTTATGCCTCTGTATATGAAAAAATTGTAATAAAATGGCCGCCTAGCGGCCATATTGGATTGTATCACAAAACAAATCGACGTGCATATCTATGAAATTGGTCAATGTCCTTGTAGCAATGTTGAATAAAATCGGTTGAAACATGTCTGAGTTGTGGCTCTGTACATGAAAAAATCATAATAAAATGGCCGCCTGGCGGCCATATTGGATCGTATCACAAAAAAATTGACGTGCATATCTATGACATTGGTCAATGTCCTTGTACCAACTTTGAATAAAATCAGTTGAAACATGTCTGAGTTATGGCTCTGTACATGAAAAAATCGTAATAAAATGGCCGCCTGGCGGCCATATTGGATTGTATCACAAAGAAAATTGACGTGCATATCTATGACATTGGTCAATGTCCTTGTACCAACTTTGAATAAAATTGGTTGAAACATGTCTGAGTTATGGCTCTGTACATGAAAAAATTGTAATAAAATGGCCGCCTGGCGGCCATATTGGATCGTATCCCAAAACAAATCGACGTGCATCTGTATGACATATGAAGTAATCCTTGTACCAAGTTTGAATGAAATCGCTTCTTGCATCTCTGAGATATCTGTGTGAACGGACGGACGCACGCACACACACACGCACGCACGCACGCACGCACGCACGCACGCATGCACGGACATGACCAAACCTATAAGTCCCCCCGGACGGTGTCCGTGGGACTAACCAAAGGAGCTACAATGTAGGACTTCGATTGGAAAAAGTAACATTTTACATTGATACTGAGATGTCTCCATCAAATTCTTAACTAAAAAATTTTGGTTAAATATTTTTGTAACATTGCATAATTTTACATGGAGTATCCATTAATGTCATTCATTGCATTTATCTACAGTTATAAGCAATGTGTTGTCGTACCTAATTTATACACCACAAACTTTACCCTTTGAGTGCTGTAATTTTTCCCACTAAAATTTTAGTGCAACATTTTACAAATAGTCATGAATTTTTCTGTATTTGTTTTGATAATTTTGGAGAAAACAGACATAACATTTAATTAGCTACAGTTTTTAATCAAAATTTTGGCAAAAATCTGACAAAATTTGACTGGGATATATTTTGTAAAGGCGACAAAAATCGACTTTGGTGCTCAAAGGGTTAAATTCAACAAAATTGGATTGGATTTGATTATCACACATGCTGTTATTGAGTTCACTCTAGGAAATTTTCGAAAACTCCTAAGAGTGATGCAAAGAGTTCAGAATACAATAAGTTTACCCTTTCATCATCATGGTTTGGCCCAGACCAGTTGTTACTGATGGTGATTGTAGACTTGCCTACAAGGAAATGGGGATGAACAGGCTTTAAAAGCATGCTGCTGCATATATATCCTAGGCTGATCCATGAACTTTAAAAGAATGAGTAAAATGTTCTGGAAATCTTTGAAATATTTCCTTTTGCGATTTATGAATCTAACTGGTTGGAAGACTTTTTGAAACAGCCATATTTTGATAAGTTGATATTTTTCATATCTCTGCGCATACACATACTTCACATAGATGACTTGTAGATTGTGTATCAATTTACATAGGGACCTTGATTGATATGGCCATTCGTCACACACAGTAATTTTAATTAATCATAAAGACTGGTTGTCAATTTTATCTCAAATAAAGACATTATTTCTATAATGAGATTCTCAGTGTATATAGCTCTGTTTTTTTCTGTGGGTGATTTCAAAATGTTCCTGTTTCAGAAAAGTACTGGTCTGGAGTCATTGCTGGGGTAATCTAACGTGTTTTGCCAGGGTACCAGAGTTACTGTATTGCAGGTTTTTTGAACTCGTTGAGGGAGACACAATGAGCATCTTGCAGGACATGAGACATACATGCACGATGGGAACTACTAAATACCATCAAAGGCAATATCTTCAGATCTTGATAGACAATTACACGTTGCTAGTAGATGTTTAATCAAGTAATCATTGATAGACAAATAATATGGTACATCTAAGTTTAAAATTACCATACACTGGGACATGTCAAATAGCAATGTTCCAGGGTCCTTTAGTTGTTAAGCGGTTTAACTTCTTTTTATTACCAGACTTTAACAAAGTTTTCAATAGAGTGGCAGGATCCATAAATAGGGAAATGGGGGTGGAAGGGTTAGAGGTCAGGATGTGACTGATTGCTCTCATTGAAAAGAATTCACTTCTTGTATGTGGCTTGGGGTGTTGCCATCTTTACGACATGTTTTCTCACGATATTCTTTTTACGTCAATGGTGAACTTTTTGAATGCATGAGGAAGAAATTATGAATACAAAATAACAGATATGCTAACTGCTAGCAAAATGTTAGCCTCAAGTTCTATTGAAATATTTCAGAATTTAGTTGTTAGAGATTGGAAAGTAATTTAAGGTAGAATGTGTCTTGTGGACAGAAACAAGTATTCTAACTCTAAAACTATCATGATACTTTTCTGATCTAGCGCTTTTGTGGGTTAATTTTGAGGCTCATGTTGTTAGTAAAGTATTCACCAGCTTATCTTTGTGAAAATGGAACAATTTATATTTCCCGATAGAGTTAACAAATTTCATTTTGTCTGCCTGGATTGAACTTTCAACATCAAGTCATTTCTGGAAAACTGAACTTTCAAGTACTGACGGTAAATATTTATCTTTTGACCAAAATTTGTAAATTGACATTCTTATGGTATTCCTTTAGCTCTTCAATTTGTAGGGGTTTCCGTAAAATATTTGAGATGTACTATACTTTTGAAACCTGAATTTCACTGTGTATATATCATATACAAGACACTGACAAGCAGAGTGGCATACAACAATTGGTTGCCTATGACATTCTTGTCCATACAAACTATGCTACATGTAAACTTACCCTTGACAACCCACTCCTCTAGACTGGTTATGTAACTGCCATAATAAATTACTAATTTATCAGAAATAGCATTTAACTGAATGGTACTTCCTAATTTCTACTATGGCAAGCAAATGTGTTATGTTCACGTTAATTCATTTACATGTAACTATATGTGAAAACACTGACTGAGTCAGTAGAATTGTAGAATTCTAGTTTGGGAATAAATGACTGGAATAAAACTAATTATTACAAAAGCTTAGCATGAAAATTGGAGAACAGATAGTGTTAAATCATAAATTATGTCTTTGCAAATGAACAGAAATGTCAGACACTTGTACTATTCAGTAAAAGCATCAACATTGACACTTAAACCACTCTAGACTTTTGGTATCATTTTTGTACTGCAACCTACATCAGACACAATGCTTTATTACAACAAATACAATTCTGTACACCACCTGTAATAACGCTACTTTTCCTTTATTTTCCTGACAACTGACAGACTATTAGAGTCCGAAACCAGACAGACTCAGTGACATTAGTCAATATTGTTTATGCAAATATTGAACAACGAAGGCCAACATTTCAGGGAGAGAGTATTTACATATCAATATCATTCAATATTTCTAAGTATCCAGGTACTCACTGTGGAGGTGTTTTACCATATGGTCTATGTGTTCCATTTTTATTCATAATTGAATGTGTTTACTTACAGATCAGCTACATGACAAATATTCAAATACTGCTATGATTAGATATTAAAAGTGAATGCATTTCAAGGTTAAATGTGGCAGAACATGTCACTTTTCTCTTGAGAGTCAAATTTACAGCCAATTGTACTTAAGGTAGTATGCCTCTCGAAAGTGAAAGACTAAAACTTTTGCTCAAACTTTCCTAAATGAAACTTTCATCCATTCTCTTACCACATCAAGAATACAAATCAGGGGTCACCATGCAAAGTTTGGTACTAGAGAAACAAATTACCTAACATTTAACATTTACATTTGAAGTTCAAAATGGCAACTGTCGCTGTGTCAAGGATGTGACAAAAAATAAAAGTTTTGATTTTCAAAAACTAAGATGGTGAAAATTTTCCTTTATCTAAGAGCTTTAAAATGAGTCCCCACAAGTAGTAGACTAGGAAAGTACTGTGAGATTTTGAGAGTCCAAATATCTGTTCCTAAGGTGCGTTCTACCATAACTAAGCCATGGCATACAATGTATGTTTGATTGAAGTTCAAAGACGGTGAAGACTAACATGTATCTATGATAACTTGACAATTAGCAGTTTATTCACAATGATTAACCAAATTACGGTAATACAGTTTTTGACTAATGTGCAACAGCAGGTTTGGTCATGTCTGTTTAAGCACGTACCTTCAAGGTTTTAATTATGTAAGTTCACACACGGCACAATAGACATGTCAAAGTGCATAGCCCCTTTCACGTATAGAAACCGAAAGTAATTCTTGCGTATCTTCTGTTCATTGTATGCCTTATCATATTGTTGAAAGCACGGTGTCTGTACTTTTATGACAGACATGAAAGCTTACAAACTTTGGAAAACAAAGCTATTGCCAGGCAAGTTACTATTAAAGAGGAAAAATGTGATAAGATGAAACTCTTACAGAACCCTGAGAATATCTGAGAATAAAAACATGGCTTTCCTATCGTAAATTTGTGCACAACTTTTTTTTTTTGCAATATCAAACTATTTCTGTTTGTTTCCATAACTTTGCAGTGGCTAGTGTTAAGTCCCTGCATTCAATATTATAGAACCTATTGCATGAGTCATGATCAAATTCTCTTCACTATCAACAAATACATACCGGTAGCATAAACACAATACACACACATACAATGCACTTAAAAAATCCAACAAATGTGAAGCACCTTACATTGAACAGAACAAATTGATAAATAATATATTCTTTGTGATTTGTTAAACTTTAATTGAAGTTTTTATAATACAGTACAGAAGGCAAGTTTATGAACTTTGTTGTTATGAAACAAAGTTCTTCTTCAGATAAATTTCACATTTCCGAACATTAAGATTTGAACATATTGTTGATCTACTTGCCAAGAATGTACTTTAGCTCTACTGAACTGAATAAATCTGATGATCTGTTGGCCAGGTGAATTTTATCTTTTACTTGCCCAGAAGAGATTCCCTTTGGTATGAAGCAGCAAAGACTTGTTTATAAATAGATAGATATAGTATGGATAATCACATAGTGGTAGCATACGTGTACATGCATTACATACTGTATATACTAACTGGTATATATGCACAAACATACACATACTACAAACAAGTCACACAGAATGCAAAATCCACATACACTTGCATACTCTCCCTTACGAAAAATCTTGGCTTTCCTGGCCAGTGACATCCACAAATGGTCCAGGACAGATCCTGAGCCTGGATCCATACCCTTTCACTGGCCAGGTTTTTGGGAAAAAGTATCCCTTTGAAAGTGATGATGAAAAAAATTCCCCTTTTCCATGATTTTTGGAAGTTTCATGGATATCCATTTCCCCTGAGACTGAGTGCCACCGACAGGAGTTGACGTCAGTGAACTTGGCACTCAAAGTGACTCGTCAGAATGGACTAATAATTGTAGGCAAGCTAGTTCATCAAAAATGGGTAGAAATCTGCAGCTTACAAAGCCCATAATTAGCAAAATATTTGACTAAGTACAACCCACACATATTCCAATCAACTGGTACTTGGATCATGAAATATAGTAAATTATATTATACAAGTATATTGATGGCGCAAATATAGCGATCTGATTGGTTGAGACGCGAAAAGAACCGTGTTACATTGGCGATATACCACGGCTGGCATACGTGCGAGCTCTCAGCTTGAGCAAAAATCTGGTTTTGTCGTTCCTCGCCAGAATTTCAATATACTGCTATGATATAATAGCAATAAATCACACCCAGCAACGGTATACCACTCGATTTTGACCAGTTCACTCCATATATGCACTCGCTATCGCTCGTGCATATATGTCGTGAACTGGTCAAAATCTCGTGATATACCATCGCTTAGTGTGCTTTATTGCTTAATCAACTCACTAATTAATAATTATCAGTTTTACACACTTGGTAGATGAACATATTTGATGCATTTGGTAAATGCTTGTGTTGTCTTTCAGTATCAGCTTAAAGATTCAACTCAACGTACAACAGTTTAATGTACTAGAAATCTGGAACATTTAATGGTACATATAGTACAATCTGAATTTATCAAAATATTGTTAAGAACTACTGAAATAATGATTTGAGTTTTCAAAACTCTGGACACTTTCAAATGAGATCTACACCCTGCATGGATGGAATAAAGGAGACATGATTAAATATTCGAATAAATATTACATGAACAGGTAAAATGTGTTGATATCCCTACCTTTTGTTGTTTGAGCGACATGTGGCCCATCTGCGCTGTCACGCCAGGCACTGCCCCTGGGTAATGACCAGAGGGACTGTGTGATCTAGGTGCAGCCTGTGGTGGGGGCAATGTTTGACCCCCTGGTGGTGCTTGGTACTGTCGAGGAAACAACAAGAAATTTAAAATCAAAATGAAATTCTTGAAATTTATATATTCAACATTGCTTTTCAGTACAATTGGTAACATTGCTAAAATTCAATGAAATATCAAAGAGTACACTGACACTACAACAAAGAAATCACATTCAGTCTGACCAAATTGCTTTTCTACTTCTTCTTTTCTTGAATAATCTGAGGTTGGTCCCCGCCCCCATAGGCATGAACAGAGAAAGGAATGAATCAGATACCCTTGTGGCATGTTTGAATGACATCAGTTCACATATGACAGAGCACTGACCGTTCACAGACAGACAGACAGGTCTGGATCTTGGTCAATCTATAAGTACTTATTTTGACGGTAGTATAAACGTATTGCATGAATGCATCTCTACATTTGAGATCAAACTTTTCCTTTTTTTGGTATAATTATCATTCTTCTAATGTACTCTTCTTCACACTTTTTGAATATTTCTAACTTTTCACGGGAAGACATGTCATTTTCTGCGATTGTGTGCTTAATATTATATGGATAATTGGAACTCAAATCATTTTGCGTGTATACGTGATACACCTCGATTACAAAGTTTTTATTTGAGATCAGTTTCAAGAGAATTTTTTGGAGATAAAATTCTATCAAAAAATCTCATTACAGACTGCATGCAATGTGGAGTAATAACTGTTAACTGAGAATTACTAATGTTTCCTATTCAATATCAATGCATTTCTACATCCAGGCACACCCAAAAGTAGTATCATAACACAGCTTATTGCCCTGAAAAAAGCACAATATGTATTCAAATGGATGCTGTGGAGGGACCGTGAGTATACATATATTGACTACCCATGAGGGTAACAGTATACATCTGTGTTGCTTGAGGGCCTTAAAGCCAACCCAAACCAGTCTGTTTAACAACAGATTGGGCGACTCTCAGACTCAAGGGAACATAAATGCACGTTGCTACTCTAATGGCCAGTCAGTATGTCCTTTGCAACACACCTCATCAAAATTTTTCACTAAAAAATTGAGAACCTTTCCACTCTTTACTGATATGGTCACAGACAACACTGCCATCTTCTTTGTGTAAATATTCAAGAATGTACATATGCACAGACCCCACTTGCAAATTGTCCAGTCAACAGTTGTTCAGAACTGTTAACAGTCAACAGTTTTGAAAATTTGTAATTGATAGGTGGCTTTTGCATGTCTCAGCATCAACAGTGATGCATATCATGTGACCGTAGATTAACCAATCACAGCAGAGAGTTTGGATGAGGTGTGTTACAGAAAAGAATGATTGCAAAGACAATTCCTCAGGTATCTGTGAGCAATATTCATGAAACATGCATGCAACAGTTAGTAAAGCTATAAGCAATGCCTAAAAAAGCGGAAAATGATACGTCTATCTGTGACATAAAGGCAAGCACATCGTTCTGTATGCAAGAACAAATGGAGTTTAGGTTAGTACAGTTATAAAGCAAAATTCGACTTAGCTTCATGCCATGTTAGTAAACAAGCCAATAAAGTCACATCAGGTATGGTGCACTCCTTTTAGTTAAGTTAGTACTACCAATATCTTAACACTTTTGATGAAACAAGACAGGGGATGTCACAATTGACCAACCTTGGCAAACAAAGTCAATTCCATTTGACCTTAAATATAATATTCAACTTCAAAAGCTAAATGTCTTTATTTGCTTACAAATACAACACATTAATTATACTCAAAGACATCACTATGTTTAAGTTATTCAGATGTGACAAGTCTAGAAGGAAATTTTCAAAGTCTTAAGACTTCTCAAAATAGTCTTTGTACGATCAAAATCCTTGCTGGATAACATATCCTCATGGAAACACATTGTAGATTCTTGTCACAGTCAATAAATATTAATTTCTCCTCCAAATGTTTTGTCAAGTGTACTCTTTGCTAAAAAAGATCAATGTAACTTGATGGTCTGATACATCTGAAAAATTATCAAAATTACATGTGCAAATACTGTTATTTGAAAACTATAACATCTTTTGTTTGTTTTATTTGTTTGTCTGTTTGTTTGTTTGTTGAAGTTTGGCAATAATGACATCACCCAGGCAGCATGCAATAATTGCACAATGAAAGCACAGTTGCTGTAGAGGGATACAATTACAAGCAAGAGATTAATAGTTAAGCGTTATTCATAAAACAAAAACTCTCCATGCATGGGTTAATCAGGTAAATAAACAGCACACATGTATAGCCTGGCAAAGTACAGCAAAGTGAAGTAGACAGGCACCATTAGCATTTGTAGAACAGATATTAATCAAGTTTCTTTATGCCATGGTACTACACGAGTTACAGTCATTACACATACCGGTACATCTACGCAAAGGTTTGTCATGCACTGGCAAGAATATGACAGTTAGACACCATTAAACATCTCAGAGATTGTATGTATGGATCAGTAGCTTAACCAAACAGCAGTAAAACAGACAACGCCTCTTTTGCTGTTTGGTTTAATAGCGCCATTGCTTTTCATAACGCAGGTGGATCAACTAACAATGGTTACAGGATCAACCTGAAGTCTCGTAATATCAAGTTTTAGTTTCAAAACATGAGTTAAAATAGAAGGAAGGAGGAAGGAAAGAATTTGGAGAGATAGGGGAAGGGCAGAGAAGGGGAGAGATGGAGACTGAGAGACAGACTGACCGACTGACTGACTGACTTGGTGTGAATAGCAACAATAAACCAAAGTACAAACGGCTGCAAATTTGAATGCATGGAGGAAATACAGCACAAAGTAAACTAACAGAGAAAGTGAATGACATCAAACAATGGGTATTTTACAGAGATGACAGTTGACAGATGGATTGAGGGATATCTGACAGATGACAGTTGACAGATGGATTGAGGGATATCTGACAGATGACAGTTGACAGATGGATTGAGGGATATCTGACAGATGACAGTTGACAGAGGGATTGAGGGATATCTGACAGATGAAATTTGACAGAGGGATTGAGGGGTATCTGACAGAGATGACAGTTGAGAGAGAGATTTAGGGGTATCTGACAGAGATGACAGTTGACAGATGGATTGAGGGATATCTGACAGATGTCAGTTGACAGATGGATTGAGGGATATCTGACAGATGACAGTTGACAGATGGATTGAGGGATATCTGACAGATGACTGTTGACAGATGGATTGAGGGATATCTGACAGATGACAGTTGACATATGGATTGAGGGATATCTGACAGATGACAGTTGACAGAGGGATTGAGGGATATCTGACAGATGAAATTTGACAGAGGGATTGAGGGGTATCTGACAGAGATGACAGTTGTGAGAGAGATTGAGGGGTATCTGACAGAGATGACAGTTGACAGATGGATTGAGGGATATCTGACAGATGTCAGTTGACAGATGGATTGAGGGATATCTGACAGATGACAGTTGACAGAGGGATTGAGGGATATCTGACAGATGACATTTGACAGAGGGATTGAGGGGTATCTGACAGAGATGACAGTTGACAGATGGATTGAGGGATATCTGACAGATGACAGTTGACAGAGGGATTGAGGGATATCTGACAGATGAAATTTGACAGAGGGATTGAGGGGTATCTGACAGAGATGACAGTTGAGAGAGAGATTTAGGGGTATCTGACAGAGATGACAGTTGACAGATGGATTGAGGGATATCTGACAGATGTCAGTTGACAGATGGATTGAGGGATATCTGACAGATGACAGTTGACAGAGGGATTGAGGGATATCTGACAGATGACATTTGACAGAGGGATTGAGGGGTATCTGACAGAGAAGACAGTTGAGAGAGAGATTTAGGGGTATCTGACAGAGATGACAGTTGACAGATGGATTGAGGGATATCTGACAGATGACAGTTGACAGATGGATTGAGGGATATCTGACAGATGACAGTTGACAGAGGGATTGAGGGATATCTGACAGACGACAGTTGACAGAGGGATTGAGGGATATCTGACAGATGACATTTGACAGAGGGATTGAGGGGTATCTGACAGAGATGACAGTTGAGAGAGAGAGATTGAGGGGTATCTGACAGAGATGACAGTTGAGAGAGAGATTGCGGGGTATCTGACAGAGATGACAGTTGACAGAGAGATTGAGGGGTATCTGACAGAGATTACAGTTGTCAGAGGGATTTAGGGGTATCTGACAGAGATAACAGTTGACAGAGAGATTGAGGGGTATCAAAACAGAGATGACAGTTAACAGAGGGTTCAAAGGGTATGTGACAGAGATGACAGTTAAGAGACGTATTGAGAAGTATCTGACAGAGATGACAGTTGACAGATGGATTGAGGGGTATGTGACAGAGATGACAGTTAACAGGGGGATTGAGGGGTATCTGACCCAGATGACAGTTGTCCGATGGATTGAGGGGTATCTGACAGAGATGACAGTTGAGAGAGGAATTGAGGGATATCTGACAGATGACAGTTGACAGATGGATTGAGGGATATCTGACAGATGACAGTTGACAGAGAGATTGAGGGATATCTGACAGATGACAGTTGACAGAGGGATTGAGGGATATCTGACAGATGACATTTGACAGAGGGATTGAGGGGTATCTGACAGAGATGACAGTTGAGAGAGAGATTGAGGGGTATCTGACAGAGATGACAGTTGAGAGAGAGATTGCGGGGTATCTGACAGAGATGACAGTTGACAGAGAGATTGAGGGGTATCTGACAGAGATAACAGTTGTCAGAGGGATTGAGGGGTATCTGACAGAGATGACAGTTGTCAGATGGATTGAGGGGTATGTGGCAGAGATGACAGTTAACAGAGATATTGAGGGGTATCTGACAGAGATGACAGTTGTCAGAGGGATTTATGGGTATCTGACAGAGATAACAGTTGACAGAGAGATTGAGGGGTATTAAAACAGAGATGACAGTTGACAGAGGGTTCAAAGGGTATGTGACAGAGATGACAGTTAAGAGACGTATTGAGAAGTATCTGACAGAGATGACAGTTGACAGATGGATTGAGGGGTATGTGACAGAGATGACAGTTGACAGAGGGATTGAGGGATATCTGACAGATGACATTTGACAGAGGGATTGAGGGGTATCTGACAGAGATGACAGTTGAGAGAGAGAGATTGAGGGGTATCTGACAGAGATGACAGTTGAGAGAGAGATTGCGGGGTATCTGACAGAGATGACAGTTGACAGAGAGATTGAGGGATATCTGACAGATGACAGTTGACAGAGGGATTGAGGGATATCTGACAGATGACATTTGACAGAGGGATTGAGGGGTATCTGACAGAGATGACAGTTTGAGAGAGAGATTGCGGGGTATCTGACAGAGATGACAGTTGACAGAGAGATTGAGGGGAATCTGACAGAGATAACAGTTGTCAGAGGGATTTAGGGGTATCTGACAGAGATGACAGTTGTCAGATGGATTGAGGGGTATGTGGCAGAGATGACAGTTAACAGAGATATTGAGGGGTATCTGACAGAGATGACAGTTGTCAGAGGGATTTAGGGGTATCTGACAGAGATAACAGTTGACAGAGAGATTGAGGGGTATCAAAACAGAGATGACAGTTGACAGAGGGTTCAAAGGGTATGTGACAGAGATGACAGTTAAGAGACGTATTGAGAAGTATCTGACAGAGATGACAGTTGACAGATGGATTGAGGGGTATGTGACAGAGATGATAGTTAACAGGGGGATTGAGGGGTATCTGACCCAGATGACAGTTGTCCGATGGATTGAGGGGTATCTGACAGAGATGACAGTTGAGAGAGGCATTGAGGGGTATGTGACAGAGATAACAGTTGTCAGAGGGATTGAGGGGTATCAAAACAGAGATGAAAGTTAACAGACAGATTGAGGGGTATCTCAGACAGAGATGACAGTTAACAGAGGGATTGACGGGTATCTGACAGAGATGACAGTTAAGAGAGGGATTGAGGGGTATCTGACAGAGATGACAGTTAACAGACGGATTGAGGGGTATGTGACAGAGATGACAGTTAACAGACGGATTGAGGGGTATGTGACAGAGATGACATTAACAGAGGGATTGAGGGGTATCTGACCCAGATGACAGTTGTCAGATGGATTGAGGGGTATCTGACAGAGATGACAGTTGACAGATGGATTGAGGGGTATGTGACAGAGATGACAGTTAACAGACGGATTGAGGGGTATGTGACAGAGATGACATTAACAGAGGGATTGAGGTGTATCAAAACAGAGATGAAAGTTAACAGACGGATTGAGGGGTATCTCAGAGATGACAGTTGTCAGATGGATTGAGGGGTATCTGACAGAGATGACAGTTAACAGAGGGATTGAGGTGTATCAAAACAGAGATGAAAGTTAACAGACGGATTGAGGGGTATCTCAGACAGAGATGACAGTTAACAGAGGGATTGAGGGGTATCTGACAGAGATGACAGTTAACAGAGGGATTGAGGGGTATCTGACAGAGATGACAGTTAACAGACGGATTGAGGGGTATGTGACAGAGATGACAGTTAACAGACGGATTGAGGGGTATGTGACAGAGATGACATTAACAGAGGATTGAGGGGTATCTGACCCAGATGACAGTTGTCAGATGGATTGAGGGGTATCTGACAGAGATGACAGTTGACAGAGAGATTGAGGGGTATCTGACAGAGATGACAGTTGAGAGAGGGATTGAGGGATATCTGACAGATGACATTTGACAGAGAGATTGAGGGGTATCTGACAGAGATGACAGTTGAGAGAGAGATTGAGGGGTATCTGACAGAGATGACAGTTGAGAGAGAGATTGAGGGGTATCTGACAGAGATGACAGTTGAGAGAGAGATTGAGGGGTATCTGACAGAGATAACATTTGTCAGATGGATTGAGGGGTATCTGACAGATGACATTTGACAGAGGGATTGAGGGGTATGTGACAGTGATGACAGTTTTCAGAGGGATTGAGGGGTATCTGACAGATGACAGTTGACAGACGGATTGAGGGGTATCTGACAGAGATAACAGTTGTCAGAGGGATTTAGGGGTATCTGACAGAGATGACAGATGGATTGAGGGGTATCTAACAAAGATGACAGTTGACAGACGGATTGAGGGGTATCTGACAGAGATAACAGTTGTCAGAGGGATTTAGGGGTATCTGACAGAGATGACAGATGGATTGAGGGGTATCTAACAAATATGACAGTTGACAGACAGATTGAGGGGTATCTGACAGAGATGATGGACGGATTGAGGGTAGCTGACAGATGATAGTTGACAGAGGGTTTGAGGGATAGTTGACAGAGATGACAGTTGACAGAGGGATTGAGGGGTAATTGACAGAGGGATTGAGGGTATCTGACAGAGATGACAGTTGACAGAGGGATTGAGGGGTAGTTGACAGAGATGACAGTTGACAGAGGGATTGAGAGGATCCAACAGCGATGACAGTTGACAGAGGGATTGATGAGTATCTAATGGAGATGATAGAAGAATTGAGAGGTATCTGACACAAATCACAATTGACAGATGAATTGAGGGGTATCTAAAACAGATGACAGTTGACAGAGAGTCAGTCTGCATAGGGTGATAAGACAGGGTTTAGTCAAAACATGAAGGAAATAGCTGTCAGGGAGATAATGATAGTCGGATGGACAACAAATTTTATCTAAACAGATGAGATTATAACATCTGAGGGAGAAAAGAGTTCAACACACTTTTACAGCAGAAGGAAGGATAATCCTTGAATTCAATGGAAGTATAACATAGGCTAGCAGAGACATTTGATAATGAAATCTGGCCCGGTTCATTAGATGGGTTAAGTTTTGCAACCATGAGGCAAATAAGGCACAGGTCACATCAACACAGGTGTACCTCTCACTTACCGCCGCTGCCGGAGGTACATTTCCATACGGCTGGCTACTTCCATATGGTTGCGAAGGATATGGTGTTCCACCCATTGGCTAATGATAAGGAAAGAATGGAATGTATACGACAATGAAAGTTGACACATGCAGAGATTGGTAACATGCAACAAATGATATGATCACAGAAACACGTACAAAGTAATTTACTGCTATTAATTTCAGAACATAGCCATATTTAATTTAACTGCAGGAACGTTTTGCAGCCATTTTTCATGACTAGTTAGACATTGACAGCTTTATTTTAGGGTGCATGTAAACAGGAAATAGTCTGCCTCATGCTTGGTTCTTATCAGCCATTGCAGGCTGAATAAAATGTACAAAAATTATCACTTTGAATGAGAGATGTGTTAGTCAAAAATAAGAGCAATATGAAATACATTGATACATTGTCTGTCAGAAGTACCTTGTTTGGCCGTACTTAAATTTATAATCAGTCAAGATCATCAACATTTTAAATATCATTACAAGCTTACCACTTCAACATTAAAAGCATCATTATAAATTACAATTTGATAAGATAAATGAGAAAAATACTCATTTTTCTAGAAATGAATATTTTAATTGATATCTTCATTCATTAATGATCTTGATCTTGATGTTATCAAATCGGAATATTCAAATTGTTTGCCATGTTAAAAACTGGCCATGTCCACATCAAAATAGGAATGGACATGTTTACATAGACATGGGTTATTTTGACGTATCACTGTCATTACAGCAATTTAAAGCTAGTACACTTTGATTATCAGAATTTTTTGACATCCTTTATATGTCAGTGCTGCATTGTTGTGACATTTCTTCACATTCACATTAATCACGTAACTAGATTCCGTGAGTCAAAGTCTGGTACAATTCCCTTTCAGAAATGCAACCCTATATCCTGCACAAGTAGGTCAAAACTTACCACAGGAAACAAAGCATTCAAAATTTGTCAGTGAAAGGGTTATATTACTTAAGGTAGAATGCACCCCGGGAACAGATATTCGGACTCTCTAATTTACAATTTTTTTCTGATCTACCAAATGAGGGGGCTCACTTTAAAGCTCTTGGAGATAGAGAAATTTTCAGTGTCTCAGTTTTTCAAAACCGAAAATTACATTTTTCTCCATAGAGTTAAAACAGGGATGGCAGCCATTTTGAATTTCAAATATCAGCAAATTTTGGTGATTTGTTTTTTCTAGTACTAACAGTTGCAAGGTAACCCCAGATTTTTATTCTTGATTTTGAAAGAGAATCATTAAGATTGAAAGATTCCTTATTGAAAGTTTGAGTAAAAGTTTAAGTCTTTCACTATTGAGGCGCATACTACCTTAAGGTGTAATATAACTTGGGAGGGACATTCAAACTCCAAACTTTTAACAAATCTTTGCTGGTACGTTGCTTGAGTGGACTTAGCTTAACCCTTGAGTGCTGTAATTTTTCCCGCCAAAATTTTAGTGTAACATTTTACCAATTTTCTGTAATTATTTGATAATTTTGAACCAAGTGGAAATTATATCTCATTGGCTATAGTTTTTTATCAAAATTAAGGCAAAAATCTGAAAAAAAACTGACTGGGGATATATTTTTTTAAGGTAACAAAAATGACTTTGGCGCTTAAGCTCTCAACTCATCAAATAGTTGGAGTTCTTTTTCTTTAAAATTAAAGTAGAATGTACCTTTGGGGTAGATATTTGGACTCTCAAACTTTTACAATATTCTTTTGGTCTACCACCTGTGGGGGCTCATTTTGAAGTTTAGGGAGTAAAGAAAGTTTTCACCATCTTAGATTTGTGAAAATCGGTGATTTTACTACTCCCTGGAGATAACACAGGAATGATGGCCATTTTGTATTTAAAATATCCGTGAATATTAGGTAATTTGTTTCTCTAGTATCAAAATTTGCATGGTGACCCTTGATCTCAAGTTTCGATTTTGAAAGAGAATGGTTGAAAGTTTGCTTGAGAAAAGTCCGAGCAAAAGTTGAAGTCTGTCATCTTCGAGGCGTTTAACTACCTCGAGAGGTGAATATCAGGGTTGTTATTAAAAGAAGCTATCAACCAACATCAAAAAACATAGAAATAAATACATTCAAATTTGTTAGTAGATTTACATTATCATTAAACACACAGCACAAACTACAAACTTGAATTGATTGGCATGTTGTATTCTATGGTTAGCCTTGTTCACATCTAGAAAGTAATCTAACAATTGACACAAAAAGACAGCTGATCTCAGTAGCTGTGGTCAGACTAAAATATCTGACGGTGCACATGAAGTTTAATAGCCAAATGTACTACAATTAATTTCTATATGAACTGCAATAGAAATTGATATAATCAAGTAAGTTGTTGTATTAATGAAGAAATACCATACAGTTTCTATTTGTTGCCTTTAACTGTGCCATCATGACAGCCCTTTTATGACCCCTGTGTGATGTTACATCCTGGTATTTTCAGAGTGGCATGTGACCTTCAAAATTTGACATTTTACTGCCAGAAAATGGCAATTTTCCGTTTTTAAATAAAATCATACAATACAAGAGGATTTGGTGAATACTGATGACTGGTTCAGAGTTTAAGCCATCAAACTGGTAGAATCGTACGAAATTAATACTAACACTGGAATCAAAGGATGCTACCTGTAGCATTCATCCTTACAGTGTCTTGATTACCATTAGTATATTGTTTACATGAATATACACTGGTCTGGATATAATGGCAAATCAGTGAAGAATAATATTCATGTATGTACATTCCCCAAAACCAAACTAACAATGGCAGCCCCTGGATCATGCAAAATACCAGGATGTACGGTCATGGAGTGGTCATCAAATGGCCTATCAGATATTAGTTCTAAAGCAGCACTGAACTTTACACAGTTTGAGTCCTACTTTCAAAATACACAACAAAAGCAAAGTCGTGCATTTCTAGAACAGCTCCTGAGTTTATCCTCTGGTTTTTGATAAACCACAAAACAAGTACGGTAAGTAAAAACTGACTGGGGTATGAGCATTTCACTTTTTTATTTTCTTATCAGCTTTCTGATAATATCTGTCAATTTGTTAAAAAAATAATAAATCATATCAAAAACAGAAGTATATACAGTTTGTAATCTTTTCCTAGCATTGATTTTGAAAGAAAGATTACAGCTAGCACCAAATTATATTGAATTTGCTGCACAGAAACAAAGCAGGTAAGATTGCTATATACTGAATAACTTACCACACTGGGAGTGCTGGACGGCATTTGTCCGTAGGGAGAGGAAGGATAGGGTGTGCTAGTGTTTTGTCCGGGATAGGTACCTGAGGGATACTGATTGGAATGCAAGATTTCATTCCCGTTTTTGGAAGTTGTTTCATCTATTCCAGTATGAAATAGTGATCACCAAAAAAGTCACATACTATCATATCAAGTAAATTTAAACACACACTCTTCAATGCTGTCCTGTAATCATTTACACATAACTATTTAAAATTTTCTGATTTTCATTGTTCTTCACTGACTCATACTATTACAATTTTCGTTTTACATATTATGTTTTTATTACATGCCTCTCTTACATAACTTTCACTTCAAACTTTTGGGATCATTTGCAAATAAGAATCACATGCTTAATTTCAATGACATACAGAAATCCTTAAGAAGTAGAACAATTTTAATCATCGAATGGTGCATTGATATATTTAAATCAAGTTATGCGATTTATAAATTTTTCCTGCTAAATTTTCTTAAAACCTATTTCCTATGTAAAACATGTAATTTGAACATTTCTAAATCCAAAAGTTGTAAAGTTGAAAATAGTTCAAGTTCAATTCCAGTCAAATGATGACTATGCTGCCCGCTGCATCATCAACAAGTTACAATTGAATCCTATGAGGTGTGTAATGTTCGATATGTGAGGCATGTAATAATCTGAAGTTTTACACAGCATTGTGCTATTTATCTATATTCTTGAAAAAGAAACCAATTTTTTTTCTACATGAAGTGACACTGTTAGGAGACAACACATGAACAAGTGAATGCTGCTTTACAAACTTGAGTACTGCGACAAAAGCAAGCCAGCTTCCCGGTGTGACCTTTGACCCAATGTCCATCATGACATGAAAATATCATGAAGCAATGACTAAATGAAACACTGGACTGTGTGATGTCTTGGAGATTGCATCTTGTTGATGTGAACATTGAATCTTCTCCATGATGGCAATGAGATTGAAGTAGCACCATCTACCACTCAGTCATCAGGACTAATAACTTTGCCAATAAATCATGTCCTTTGGCGTCATTTCCTGCGTAGTCATAAATTCTAACCACTTTTGAACCAGCTGTTTGTATACTTAAAGATCTTCCAGTGAGAAATTCTAAACGGAATTATCGGTCAAATTTACAGCACTGGAAAAGTCATATAAATTCTCGTGATAAGCAAAATTACAGTATAGTAATGTTATCTTGCCAAATTAGGCATTATGGTACTTGATCTATTGGTGGCATAATCAATTGCTGCAAAACCTGAGAAACGGAAACAAACTGCGAGGGTAATAAATTGATGAGCTGTTGAAGTATGAGGATGCAACGTGAGGTCAGCCAACGCACCTGCAAAATGGTTGATTAATTCAATGCCAACATTAATACAGGTATACATGTGATGAAGCATTTCATGGGGAGACGTTGTTGACAAGTTGACACACAACAAATTAAGCCCTAATGTGCACTAGAACTTTACAAATTCTTACCTGGGCTGGGGGTGGTGCACCGCCTTGGCTCGGATAAGGCCCAGGAGGGTACCCACCCTGAGCTGGGTAACCAGGTTGTGCCCCTGGGTAAGTTGAATGACCAGGAGCACCTGCTGCTTGGGTTGCAGACTCTGGTGTTGGCATGCCACTGAATCCTGGTGCTGGAGGCTGTAAGATAAAGTCATTATATTGTCAGAACTTCCTACATGTAGTGTATGCAAGAAAATCTGAAGGGGTCCATTCACTTTTAGTTTCTGTACATTGGTCTATTTGTTCTGCTATAAATATCTTGATTAAGGTAGAATGCACCTCGGCAACAGATGTTAATTCAGACTCTAAAAACCTTTAAAATGCTTTTCGGTCTACAACTTGCAGGGCTCATTTTGAATTTGATAGAGTTCCTCAAGTTTTACTACAACAGCTTATTTTTGTGCTAACGGAAATTTAAATTTCTTACACTGAGTTAACATGGGAATGGTGGCCATTTTGAATTTCAAGAGTCAGGAAATACTACATAATTTGTTTCTCAAGATCCCTGATTTTTATTCTTGATTTCAAAAGGGAATGACTTTGAATTTCCTTAATGAAATTTTGAACAAAAGTTTAAGTCTTTCCATTTCAAGGCAGGTACCTTAAACTAAATGATATGGATTAGAGGGTTGATAAGATTTTATTTGTCCAATTTCTGACTTCAACCAAGAGGTAGTTCTGCATAGTAAAGAATTAAAAACAATAGTTCAAAAGATAAACGAGAGATCTACATGATTTATTGTTTAATTATCATTTATGCAATTGATCAAAGAGTTATCGACGCTGTGATGCGCTGATAAGTCTCCTTGATTCTCCATTCTACCTCAAACAAATACACTTAAACATTTCAAAATGCAGAATATACAAATACATTTCTCACAAGAAAGCAGTGAACTTCTTTACATACATTTATGGTCAGTTCTCTGTAATCTAAGACCATACAAAATAAAATCTATACATGATATGACCAATGTCCACATCATTCAAGTGTTCTTTAACAATGCATATTTTGAATGACTTGTACTATTCACTAACTATGACAGATATTGTTTTGTTATTGATCTCACAACAAAATGATGACACATTGCCCTAATGAGGGGTCCATTCTCAACAGTTTTGGCTAGTCTTACTCAGTAGTCTTGCGGTAGAATGTGCCTCGGGGACAAAAATTCAGGCTTTCAAGTTTTATTTATTCTCTTTAGATCTACCACTTGTTGGGGCTCATTTCAAAGCTCTTGATGAAAGAAAATTTTTCACTGTGATTTTTTGTTTGATAATCATATTTTTCCCCCACAGAGTTAACACAGGGATGGCGGCCATTTGGAATTTCAAATATTGGGGAATCTTAGGTAATTTGTCTCTCTTGTACCAAAGTTTGCACGGTGACCCCTGATTTTATTCTTCCTTTGGTAAGAGAATAGTCGCAAGTTTAATTGAGGAATTAGCTTCAGCAAAAGTTTACTTACTTCACTCTCAAGGTGAAGTGTTAGTTGTTCTTGCACTCAGACTGCACTGACGATAGTATACATGCTAGTACATGCACGCATGTACACATATGCCACTGGTACAGAGTGAAACAATCACAGTCTTGTCAACACAGTTGATGCCTTATGGCAATGCAAGCTCAATTCCTGTTTAAATCCAGGTGTTTTTACTTAATGCAGTACATGAATATTCATATCACATTCAGACAGACACCGTGCAGAAATTCATGGTACTCCATGCCTAGACTCTTTCACAGTCTCATAGCTGTGTAATATATGATCTTGTCATATCCCTGACTAATTAAGCTAAAGACAACCTAGCTGAGCAAATTGGAGTACCGGTACACAGATCGGAGTTTCACTATCAATATAGCCAATGCTATGGGCTTTGCAAAGATGTACCTATTTAGGGTAATTCAGTACAAGTCAGATATTTGCAGCAGTGTAGCAACCAGGGGCCATGCTAAAGTCTAACCTTTGCCTAGCAACGCTTTGCAATTTCCTACCAAACTGTACATGAACAGCAAGTAGTGGGCTGGACAATAACCGATTATATACTTATAAAGATTAGTAGTATCTTGTGCAGTCCGCTTTGTAAGTTCACCAAAGAAAGAGTTGTAAACCTACTATGTTGTGAATGGTAGCTTTGCTGTAAGAGTAATTTCCTCTCAATTTGCTCATTTTCACTTTGAATCAAACAGGCAGCTCTCTTGGAGTCAACTTTTAAACATGTGTCACTATAATTAAATCATAATTTCAAATGAAAACTCTGAATCAAAAATCATGTTCAATGACATTTTGTGACATATATTTTTTAAATATCAAAATAATCCTTGATTAGGGATTGGGTTCATCATAAATTCTGCTGCAGGACAGCACACCCTCATAACATGTATGTTAATACCTTTCTTTTTTTGATGGGCTTGTGAATAATTTACAGGCAAATATATGTTAAAACAAACTGTGTTAGCTAGATACATGTACTTGTATACAACGATGTACTTTCAATTTATCCTATACCAATAGATGCAAACATCTTTAATGAGATGATCCAATCATCAAGAATTATGAAAGGACACGCTTTGTTGCACAACGAAATGAACATGGCGATCATAAACTATTTTGCATTTAATATCATTGGGTAAGCTACAGAAAGATCAGCACAGGATCCTCTGTGATTGTAAATCACTAGATAAAACAAACAATTCAAACATCTCGAAAGCAAAAAAAGACAGCTACTTGTACCGTTGTCACAATCTGACCTTTGTTCAGACAAACCATAAAGTCATAGTAGGGGTTTATTTACAGAAAAAACAGGCAACCACACTGTATGCATAAAATAAACCGAGAAATGTTAACTTTGCTACTAGGATAAAAGGAATTTACATCTATTCAAGTGTGTGCTCATTTACAAGACTTAAATATGCTCGTAAAAGAGATCTGAAACTGAGCTGCCAAGTATCAGGCCTTAGTCTAGAACCTGTCATCGGTTACAGTGTGCGCGAGGCTTTGGAGGGAGCACTAGCAGTACACCATAACCAAGGAGAGGTCCTCAACTAATCTGGTCCATTCATATACAGATAATACTGTGTGACGAAGGTCAGATGGCATCATTTTTTGCTCATAGCGATGTTGTCATGCATGTAGTACCTGTGTTTTATATCTGTTTCAAAATGATTTGTAAGGATGATTTCTCCTGGCAGAGCAGCCCCCCACCCCCCATCCCCTACCCCGAGGTTGAATCACTTTGTGTACATACATTGTATACCGGAATCACTTTGTGTACACAGTGCCTATATTTAAATATTGGTAACTAGAAAATCAGAAACACTGTTTTTATCATTGGCTTATGTTATCACAGCAGAATTTTGTATGACTATATGGCACTCAAGAATTTGACCTTTCAGGGGCGATTTGGTTTCTGAGAGATTTTTCCAGAGTGATGAATTGCACATGCTAATAAAAGTTATTTTGTATTGTCATATTTGGAGCAAAATCAAACACATTAATGCAAAATCAAGCAATAAAGTCTTCAAAATTTCTGACAATGACCGACTGTATGACTGATTCTAAATGTAAATTGTGATAACTGTCACTGGGCACTGTGTACTATAGCTCTCTCTATATATACACTGGTATATATGGGCACTGAAAGCTAAATACTGAAAGTCACTCATCATGTCAATTCCTATTGCAAATACATTAATGACTTTGCTTTCTCCAGAAATCAAAATTCCTGGTAATATTGTGCTCCTACACCAATCCTGTCTAGTATCTCCACTCCGTCTTTTGGCCTTGGTCCATACTCCGTACATGGACGAAGGCCAAAAGATGGAGCGGAGATACCAGACTAACACCAATCACATTACCTGGTAACAAGACTGTGTGGGTTGAACTTCCATTGAAGTTCCAATAGTTGAGATTTTATCCAAAAAATAAATGTGCTTTTTTAACATATGATTTGAACAGAGTGTTCATCCCATTCACAGTATTGAACAGCAAAATCTCAATACATCTTCACATTATGAAAGTAACCATAGACAGTATGCTCTCTCCTACTATCTATGCAAAATCCCAACACACATCCACATTATCACATCAAGGCACTCTGTGTACTTTGATAATTACTCTAGTACTGCATGCACAGTTTTATCTAAACCGTAACAAGATCTCCCTTTGATTCAGATCATAAAAACTATAGACAAAAATTAAATACATAGATACTAATAACCTACCCTAAATAAATCAAACACTGATTACCTAATTCTCTGATTGCTCTCATATAATACTTTCACTTCTCTATATGATTACTTTACTGTAGTAATTGTTATTGGAGTTATCTATTGACTTACATATCCACCAGCTTGCTGTCCCGGATAGGGGGCACCTCCACTGGGATATGCTTGAGGCATTCCTGGTTGTGGCTGAAAATAAAGTACATTTGGATACCCGAATCACTACTTTCGAGGAGCAGACATGTTTACATTGCATTATGGGAAATATCGCTGAGGTCATAGGGGTCATTCGTGCCAAAATGTGCGCGGCGCGGCCTCAACGTACATGCATGCACGGTGTTTGAATATCAAAACAAACAGCGTCGAGGAACCGTACTTTCATGCGCGTACAAGACCAACGTCTGTCGATTTTATTACGACAAAATTCCACATCTAGGGCGATATTTTCCATAAATGTTATTTATCTTTTATGAAGGTAAACGTGCGGGGCAACCCCAGCCTAGCCCTTGGCCTGGTTAGAAAATACCACAGTCGTTTGGAGAGCTATTCAGCACTGGGACTATTCGCCCCATAGACGAGTGTACAGAAGCGAGAAATACCCCAAGTCTGGAAACAGAATGGCTATAAAAACCACGCCATGTCACATTCCGTGTTCGATTTCACTGTGAAAATTAGCAAGTTCATCTATCATGCAACCGTCGATCGTTCCCTATCATTCTAAAATTTCATACCTGATACTTTATCTGATTCAAAAACGCTCGTTTCGTGTGATTTTCAGCCGAATTCGACGGACACCTCGCCAAAACCTGGGG